>NW_023270807.1:86420973-86613000 GCF_011800145.1 Mirounga leonina | reverse complement strand
TCTCCCTCTGCTTCTCCCTCTCCCTCTGCTTCTCCCTCTCCCTCTGCCTCTCCCCCTGCTCATGGTCTCTCTCTGTATCTCTCTCTCTCTAATGAATAAATAAAATCTTTTTTAAAAAATTAAAAAAAACACAAAACCCAAAGATATGTTGCCTAAAAGAGAGCAGCATCCTTCAACTTTCTCAACAGTTATTGATGTCTGTTTGAACATTTCCCATCTAAACTGTTCACTGTTTCTTAACTGAACATTGCTTTTGGCATTAAAGGTCTCCTGGTGCTCATTTATTGAGCATCAACCATGCTCACAGAGGTGATGGGAGGCATACAGGGAATATATAGTTACGGCTATAAAACACACTACCTCAAACTTAGCACCATTTTATTATGCTCACAGACTCTGCCTCTGCTGCAAAAAGTCTCAGACCTAAGCCAAAAACCTCAAACAGCTAAGTGACCCACTTTGAGGCTGGAATCACTTGAAGGCTTTTCTACTCACATGTCTGGTGCCTGGACTGGGATGACTTGAAGGTTGGGCTCAGCTGAGACTGCCATCTCGAGTGTCTACTCCTGTCTGTCCTCTTCATGTAGCTTGGGCTTCCTCGTACCATGACAGTTTTGTATGGTGGCTCAGGGCTCCATGTGAGACCATTTCAGTAAACAAAATGATAGCAACATGGCCTTTCATGACGTAGCCTCAGAAATCACAAGCATCACTTCCTCTGAGCTACATTAAGCAGTCACAAGCCCACCCAGATTCAAGGAGAGGAGTCATAAACCCTACTTACCAATGGGAGTAGAACTAAAGAATTGGCAGCCGTGTTTTAAAACCGTCACTTATAGATGTAAGCTAAACCTAGAAACGTAGATATACGTACACAGGTACACATGTGTAAATACGTGTGTGTGTATTAAATCCCCTATAATTCTCACAACAAATCACTTGGCTAGGTTGTATTATGTCTATTTTAGCTTGCCTAGGGTCACATAACCAGTAAATTTTAGAGGCAGGATTCCAATCCATGTACAGCAATGTCATACTAATTCTACTAAACCATATCAACCCCAGGGAAGACTCCGTTAGTTTCAATGTTTAAAATTGCCACTCTAATAATTTTGAGTTGACACTGTATTCAAAGTAGCAGATTTCCCCTGAAAACAAAAGAAGCCAGAGGAAATGAAATTCTGTTCAACTGACATAAGCGTAATTTACAAAACAGACAGACCCCAGGTAAACTCTCAGAGACTTTCAACTTGAAGTCAATCATGTTCAGGCATCAACTCACCTTAAGGCACAGCGTTTTCTAGAATTCTAACATGTGACTTCCTGAGTGGTTTTTGTTTTTGTTTTGTTTTGTTTTGTTTTGCTGGGGCTGCTCCCACTGCTGGACATATCTATCTCACTCACTCTCTCTTTTCACAAGCCTCAGCTGATTTGAATCAGAGGAATTGACTCAGCTTTCCATTCCATGGTGCACATAGAGACAGAGCCGAAGATCATGCTTATAGAGTGGAGCAAAGAAGACGCTGGTATGGACTACTAATTTCCCTCCAGCATCTTCTCAATCAATACCAATCCTGATAGCCTATTTCCTCACCTACATGGCATGGTGAGCACTGACAGTAGCAACCCTCTCATGCCACGGCTCATTTGTGCTGTACGTGGAGAAGTCACTAATCAACATTTTCTGGACAAGTCATATTGCAAGTACGATTTTCTGGCCTCAGTTAAGGAATTATACTGAACGTCATCTCAAAGGTTGAGTGTTGAAAGAAAACAGAGAATAATCACTAGAAATACACACACACATACAAAATTGCATCTTATATAAAGACTGTAAAGTTCGTTACTATCTGAAGTCTCTACTTCAATTTTCAGTCATTCCGCAAGCAATCCAATTCACAGACGTTAACAACCTTTGCAGAACGCTCTGCTGACCTGCTCTGTTCATTCCCACTGACCGTGTACATGTGTGCATTTGTGTGCAGAAATGTGTGTTCGTATGTTTCCCGGGTCTCTATCAATGAGATGTACACAATGACAGAGTCTTGCTACAAGATTAAAAATACCCTGATTCAGGAGACAAGAGATCACTATAATGAGAATGGTCATTCTCAAAGAGAGCTCAAAGGAATATATTTTCTTTAAAATAGATTACCTTTGCGGGTTCCAAATCCTTTGTATGATTTAAACAAAGGAATAGAAATAAATGCATAAGTGTGAAATCTGGGAGAGCTGTAAGTCACTGTTTCTATTGAATGAATTATCACTAATATTCAAATGAGCAATTACTAATAAATTGATTTGTCCCCTTGGGCTACATGTTGTCACATTGCCACAAGAAAGATTTCTTTATGCCTTTGTGTCAACAGAGGCTATGTCATAAATAGGTTTGGTACCATTTTATTATATAGCACCAGTGAGAGAAAAAAACAAAGAGAGGGAGGGGTGTGTGTGGCTGCCTGAGTGGGAGAGCAAGCCCAGGTAAAAAGCAAGTAAGAGAGAGAGGGAGGCAGCATGAATTTTTAATCAGTGCTTCTCTTGAACTAAGAAACTAAATTTTATAATTCTATCTAAAGATATTTCAGACAATAGAGATAAGTAAAAGTCTAGTTTCTTTGGTGATCTAGCTAAAACCATATATCCCTGGAAAAACATCAAATGCCTTAAAGATGAATTAAATACTATTATTAGATGTGATTTGCCAAGACAAATGCAGGGTTGTTTTTTTTTTAAGATTTTATTTATTAATTTGAGAGAGAGAGAGTGGGGGTGGGGGTCAGAGGGAGAAGCAGACACCCGCTGAGCAGGGAGCCCGATGCAATGCGCAGGACTCAATCCTGGGACTCAATTCTGGGACTCCGGGATCATGACCTGAGCCGAAGGTAGTCGCTTAACTGACTGAGCCACCCAGGCGCCCAAATGCAGGTCTTTTTTATTGGTCTCTTTCTCATAAGTATAAGGACTAGCACAAACTTGACATGTAATAAATAGTATCAAGGCAGGTAACACTAAATATTTTTTGAACTTTTTCCCAATTAGAAGAATATAGTTGATAAATACTGACTCTATCAGGAAGCTGTATATTTATAAATTGCCTATTTTTTAGCATAGTGAGAATGGAAACAAATTTTAAGTATGAAGCATTTTATCCTTATTCGATCTCTTATCTACAAAAGGAGGGACAACCCCTTGCGACTTGCATCTTCTCTACAAAAGGCCATGAACCCACTCTGGTGTTGATTCTTTTTGTTTGTAATAATCCTCTCAAAGAAAAGATGCAATGAACTGATATTTTAGGTTTGGTTTTTCTTTTGTAACTTTTCCTTTGACCTAATGCACGAATTAAATGAAATCTAATTGGATTAAACCAAAGGATTCTGATTTTTTGTTTATTTTTCTAAAAAGGTTTTCATATATACAAAAACAATACCAGAACCCCCGATGGGCTTTCCTACTTCCTAATTACATACATCACTACCATTTAAGCTGGAGTTTTAAGCGTATGATCAAGTCATCCAGGCCAAAGAGGAATGTGAAACATTTCTCATGATATGGTCTATTTGTGTCCCTTTCTCCTTAGAGACATTTGTCACTAGACAGATATTTTATTGTTTATTATCTTTTGTGTCTTCCAGGTTGCTATAGGAAAAAAAAAATCACATTCCATTTGACGACTAAATGTATCACAAAAAAACACTTTAATCTATGGAAAGATAAGCTTTCTAAAAAAGTATTACAGCAGTATATGTTTCTTGTTTTAGTAAAATAAAAATGTAGAGTTATTTATTGTTTTGCAAGGCCTTTTCACATATAATTTGGTACTGACAATTGCTTTACGAGGTAAATGGGATGCATTTTATAGTAGTATTTTACAGATGAGAATATTGAGGCTCATTGAACTGAAGGGACTTGTTCAAGGTCACACAGAGGTCACCATACCTTCCATATCCACTAAGCACTCTCTCCACCTCCTGTATGGATGAGTCATCAGTTCTACCCAGCTACTTTATTTTATTTTTTGTGTTATAGTTCAAACAATATTGTTGGGAGAAAAAAAGTGAATATACTGCACAAAAGCAAATAGAGTTTCAAGGGATTCTTTTCAACATTAGAGTTTTCCATAAAAAGATGTGTCATCCCAGGGTCGTGATGTCACTGAGGCTTAAAGAAGAAATGGTGACGGCCGCGGGTCCTTTGTTCTTACTAGAGCTCAGTACACTGGTTATGATGGGAATTCACTTAATTGTTTCAGAATCTCAAAGGTTTTTAGCGATTCCCACAGACGGTCTGTGCCAGGGTCACTGATGTTAGCTTTTCACAGTTTTTTATTTGATTTATTTGAAAACCATTTATTGACTGCCAAGCATGGTCCAGGCACTCCACAGTGTGTTGGGGCTACAAAAATGAATAAGCATGTTTAATGAGAAAAGTAGGTAAGTAAATAAATTAATTAAATTAATAAAGCAAGTTTATGTGCAAACAGGATGTTTGAAGAATCCTTATTTTCCTTTTTGCCACAAGCAGTAGTCTGTGCTACGTGGTAAGTGGTAAGAAGCCTGGCAAAGGAGACAGTTAGTACATGGTGGTCACTTTGCCTACCTTTCTCTATTTGTTGCAGTGACCAAAATATGGTTCAAAGTAACAGACTTCCCGATCCGGCCAGAACCCCGGCCCTGTGCTTCTTCTTCTTCATCTGGTCAGCTTCTACTGTTTCTTTAACACTTTGCACTAACATTCTCCCTTTGAAAAAACACTTCCCGTGCCTCCCCTACCCACCCTAAGCCACTTCGCCACCCTCCAAACCAAGGTGGGGATAATGTCGGTATAGCTGTAGCTAAAGGTATTCTTCTTCTTTCATGGTTATTATGTTCAATTAGCCAACATACAGTACCTCATTCGTTTCTGATACAGTGTTCGACGATTCATTCTTACCGCAGTGTATATTTCTCCACTAGGCTGTAACTTCCTTAGAGACAGAAACTATTGATATTTGTATTCAAAGACTCTTCCAAAGGATTAGCATAGACTCAGAGACAGTGGCAACATCTCCAGGGGATGGTGTATAGTGGGGAGGAGGGAGAGGATTTAACTTTACCTTTACCTCTTCCCGCATAGTTTCTATGAGCCATCCCCTCTTTACCCCAAGTAAACATACAGGGCACTTAAAACCAGTTTGCATGCTAGGCCAGTGTAGAACCAAGGCAAGGCCCCTAGCGCCCCTTTCCCACAGGATGCTTAGAGAGCTCCTTCTAGGTATCCCTCAAACTCAATAAGTATCTGTTCAAATGCTTTCAGGAGAGAGGAAAGATGAAGAACAGGAAATAATTTGGATGGTCATGCTTTTTAAAAATCAGGTTTATTGAACTATAACTTACATACAGCAAAATGTTCTTCCTCTTTCATGTATAAAGTTTGATGACTTTTGACAAATGCATAGTCATAAAACTACTGTCATAACCATGGTAGGGAACATTTCTACAATCCTCAAAAACACTCTTTGAACTACCAGAATTTTATTTATTTATTTATTTATTTATTTTTAGATTTTATTTATTTGACAGAGAGAGACACAGCAAGAGAGGGAACACAAGCAAGGGGAGTGGGAGAGGGAGAAGCAGACTTCCCTCGGAGCAGGGAGCCCGATGCAGGGCTCGATGCGGGGCTCGATGCGGGGCTCGATGCGGGGCTCGATGCGGGGCTCGATGTGGGGCTCGATGCGGGGCTCGATGTGGGGCTCACTGTGGGGCTCGATGTGGGGCTCAATGCGGGGCTCGATCCCAGGGCCCTGAGGTCATGACCTGAGCCGAAGGCAGACACTTAATGGCTGAGCCACCCAGGCGCCCCTGAACTACCAGAATTTTAAAGGAACTCTTTAGAAGAACCACAAAACTGATCGATGTTGTAGATTAAATAACATATCTTTGCATCTTGGACAACTTAATGTATCTCTCCAAAATGAATGGTTTATTTTCTCTCAGTCATAATGCCATCATTTGGTTGTGTGGCGTTTTTCTTTTGGAAATCTCAAAGCATTTAGCAAATCAGTTTGCACTGTCATTTCCCAAAGAAACCTAGACCAGCTACAGAGATTTATACTCCAATTCAATGAAATCAATGCATTTCTTCCCAACTGACCTGTATATTTCTCTTCTAGGTATATTGTTTTTCATGAGCTGGCCATTCGTTTTGTCAAGTAGGCAAGTGCCTACTTATTTATCGATTACACTCCCTCGTGTCTATGAAAAGGCTCTGCATCCTGGGGACACTTGGTACATTTGGATTTGATTTGATGGATACAAGGAATGACACAGCAAACAAGTGAATGACTAAATAAGTGAATGAGTAAAGGAAGAAAGGAATGAATGAGCAGTTGCCTCCATGTCCTGGATGAGGCACTGTCTGAGAGGCACCATGAGGTCAGGTGACTGGCAGAAAGCCACACAGGGACGTGCTAGCAGGCCAGATCAGATGCCAAGTTTCTTTTCTTTGCTCTCTCCATTTACCCATCAATTCTCATTGTTTAGAAGTCTCCATAAAATATCAACATTAAAGAGTAAAGATGGGAAAATAGGCCACACAGATTAAGTGGTGGTTTAAAAATGAATTTAGTAATCAAAGAATGACATGAATAAGGATTTCGGGGTAGATTTCCACTTGATAGGTAAAGGCTTTCCTCTCATTCATCAGGGCTTCCTTTCCATCAAATGGTTTCAGTAATACTTTTTGGTAATGCTCTTTGTGTGTTTTACCGTAAGACACTTTGTATATGGCCATTGTGTTCTTTTTTAACAGCCTTCTTTAGGGAAAAGGGCAATTACTTTCACTGTTGCCCACTCTATGATGACAAGTGGGGAGAGGACACTAGAAGAGGTTCTATATAGTTAGTATGAGAGCCTCCATTGTTCTACCTACGCTTGCACCTTATGTCATTTTTCTCCCCATTTGGACAGATCGGGAATGCATTTGATTAAATTTCCATTGAGAGACTTCCTATATTCAGGAATACGTATCAAAAGAATGCCAATGAGCATAAAACAAAAACGGTCTGCATTTCATAGGAACCCGATTTCAACGGTCCTAACAACAAAAAGAAAAGAAACACGCTATTAAAGTAGCCCTCCCAAGGGGCTGCCAGCTGCTTTTCAGTGCGTCCTGAGCCGGTGTCTTCTCTCCTCCGCGGGCTGCTCAGATATTCCTGAATCGCTGCGCCTTCAGCAGCGCTTTCTCTCTCCCGCTGCCTCCCTGGCGCGGCTCTCCCTCCCTCCCTCCTTCCCTCCCTCGGCTTCTGCTCTTTCTTACTCCGCTCAGCTGCTTAACTACAGCTCCCACTGGAACTCGCACGATCAAAACCAGCTCTGCTCCGGAGCCGCCTGCAGCCGCGCATCACCTGGAGCCGGACGGCGGACCCCGCGCGCCCGCCGCAGAGCCGCCAGGTAGCTGGGGGCGCGCAGGGGGTGCCCGTCTCCGGCTCGCCAGCCGCAGAGCATCTCCCCGGGATCCGCCGTACGCAGCCTGCGGGGCCGGCCGCGCCGATGCCCGCGTTTCGGAGCAGCGATGGGAAGAGCAAAGCCACTGGCCGTGGCAACTGAGAGTGGGGAGAGGTTGCGGCGGTAGAGTCGCTGCAGAATGTGTGAGTGAAGACCGGAGCCCCGCCAGGTTCTCCATCCCGCTCCGTCTTCGCTGTGTCCGGGAGGGCAGCCGGGGACCCGCTGCACTCTCCAGGCGGTGCCACCCTGGATCTATAACCGTGAACTCCCTACTGTGGAAAATGGTAAACAAAGACATGAATGGATTCCCAGTCAAGAAATGCTCAGCCTTCCAATTTTTTAAGAAGCGGGTAAGGACGGGTTTTGTTTGTTTCTTTTGTTTTCTGCTCTTCTCTGAAATGCTTTTGATTGCTGGCCTGGGATAAGCCTAAGGTTGTCTTGCAGAACCGCGAAGGAAAGGCGAGCTTCTGGAAGCCCTGGTCCAGCTGGGAATTATACCTGTCTTGATGCAAATTTGTGGGTGGGGGCGCCTTGGAACAGTTGCTTTCCGGGGATGGGGGTGGGCTGGGCTGCCTTAGAGAGGGTTTGAGCCTGGAATGGGAATTTCTCACAGCCACAAGATGACAGGCAGTGTCAGAGAGAATTGGCCCGGGGTACAGTTATGGCTAGTAATTTAGTCAGGGACTAATTCAGTAGCTCTTCTCTCTCTTATCTTTGAAGGGTTCAACTTTTCCCACACCTTTCATTGACTCTGTCTCAAGTGCCTTCTTGCCATCTTCATTAGAAGCCACAGCTTCGTCTTCCCAAATCCATTCAGCCAATAACATGCGGAGTCTCTGTCTATGGTGAAAATAGCAAAGGACTAGAATGACCTTTTGCAGAAATGATGGAATCCAGCATTTTAAATTCTGTTTCAACTTGCCTCAATGTTGCTTGGTATGACTGCCTTTCTTTTCGAGAGAACAGCGGATAGTCTGAATCCAAGTGACAAGATGGGGTTATGCTGCTGTATATATTTATTCCTTCAATTCCTTGTTCTTCCATTCAGGGTGTTAATATCACTTTGCTTATAAATGAGCAAAAAAAAGGGAAAGGTCTTTTTTTGTGTGTTTCACCATAAACCGAATGCATTGTAATAGTCACGCTGGTGGTCTGCATAAACCTGCGGGTTTATACACAAGTGGGAGGTAAGAAATATATGATGGTTAAGGGACTGATGACTGACACTCTTATGGAGAGTTTCCTAAGCAACAGAACCTTCCTTCAGCCCCCAGATGCCCTGTCCTATTTAATCCCCTAGGGCAATGCCATCAAAATGGCTCTCTCCATTCATTCTTCCCGCCCTTCATTCAGGTCCTTTCTGTGCTGTGCCTGACGCACAGCCCTTCACTTAACCCACCAGCGGAACACAACGAATTACACACTGGACCAGACCACCACCCTGCACCAAAAGGGGAAGCTGGAAAGGCAGCTCTGGAAGCAGTAAGTCCGGCCCAGCTAGAGGGCAGGCATAGGCTCCCTTTGACTGTCTCATCTCATCAATAAAGCACAACGGTCCCTCAAGTCCATGGGCCAAAACATCTGCATTAAAACCAAGGCAAAACCACCCTGTCCTTCCTGCTGCTCCTGGAGATCCCTCACAAGGGGAGACTGCAGGCTGAACCAAAGCAAGTCAGTGCAACGTCTCAGAGCTCTGCAGTGTTTCTTGGTTTTCCCTGTAGCCAAAATGTTTCTTCCCAAGGAATGGGCCCTTTGTGAAAACTAATCTCCAGCAGGAAACAAATGTTTTGCTAATAATAAAAAAAAAAATTTCATAGCCCATAATTCAGTGCTTAAACTCTTTACTCTCTTTGAATTAATGAATTCGTTTAGTGGTATTGGTGGGAGGGGAACGAGGGTGATATTTTAAAACTCCTCAGTTAGGCATTTTTTATCAACCAAGTAGCTGTCAAGTAGAATTTTTTTTTTTTTTAAGTTGTCACCTATTTTCTTTACTATCAAAATGTACTAACAGATATATAATTTACCATCTGGTTTCTTTCTGCTTAAAAGCATAATTTACCCATCGTCTTCAGATGGCACCTCTGTTGACCTTGAATTTTGCAAAGAACTAGCCAGGGTTTTATCTATTTGGCAGAGAGAAAGAGGTCTGTACCAAGATTTTCTAAAGATTTTTTATTTTATTAATTGACAGAGAGAGAGACAGCGAGAGAGGGAACACAAGTAGGGGGAGTGGGAGAGGAGAAGCAGGCTTCCCGCCGAGCAGGGAGCCCGATGCGGGGCTCGATCCCAGGACCCCGGGATCATGACCTGAGCCGAAGGCAGTCGCTCAACCAACTGAGCCACCCAGGCGCCCCTGTACCAAGATTTTCTGGCTGGCAGCTTCAACTGCCTTTTAACCTGGGTTTATCAGGTGCTGGAGATAGAATCAGAAACCCCTCTACTGGTCTCCTTACTCCTCAAGGACAGCAAAATCAGCAGAATGTGACTTTGTAAGTCATGGACAGACCCAAAGATAAATTCCTTGATTCTTGTCTACTGGTATACAAGTTCTCTGTTCCAAAAGTTCATTTCATTTTGTACCATGACTTTTGCTTTGGGCTTTGCTCTTTTGTTTGTTTGGTTTTGGGTTTTCTGTTTGTTTGTTTGTTTGTTTACTTTTTAATTATACAACCAACATGCAAATAAATGTGTAAAACATTAAGACAATGCCAAGGTAAATCCCACCTCTTCCCCAATCTTCCCCAGACGTAACCGTTGCTACCATGTTGGTGTTCATAATTTCCAGCCTTTTTTTAATGTATTTACATACACATTCAGTTACTAGAATGTCTTTGTTTTCAGCTAAGAATAATCTATTTTCCTTATATTCTATTGTTGAAGTTCCACACATTTCTGCATATTTATTTTTAACCTAGATGGACAGCCTTACAAAGTGAGCCTTTGTCCAGTGCCCACATAAAACCATGAATAGATCTTGGGGGAAAAATAAAAACCCATAGGTATTTTAGGGCTCATAAGAAAGACTGAGGTTTGGACCCAAACTGTGATTGCAGAAGGCTTGAAGAGTGCTTCTGACAACTCTGAGGCATTCCAAAGGGAGCACCGAGCAGCTCACCAGAGGGGAATATTGATGACCTGCCCTGCCGTTCATTTAGGAGAGTAAGTATAGCCACCATTTATTGAGCGCTTCCTATGTTCTAGAGGTTGAGGGCCAAATATTTTACATGTATGATCTCATTTAATCCTCACAGAAACCCTATGAAGTAAGAGAAATTATTAAATGTGCAAAGTGTGGCTCAGGGAGATTAAACAACCAGCCCAAGGTCACGTAGCTAAATGTAGCAGAGCTAAAATTTAAACTTTGTTTAACCCATAGCCCGTGTTCTTAGTCCAGATTTTTGATTTCAAATCATCCTCCCACCTATTTTTTTTTTCTTTTTATTTTCCACCACAGAATCTTTTTATTTTTTCCAAGTGAAATCTTTGTGTCTCTACCCAATGTATCAAACCTACGAAGGCAGCTGATCCTCAGCAGACAAACCTCTCAAAGCTCGTTTCCAGCCCACAGTCTGAAGACAGGCAGTCTTGGTGCTATTCCCCCAAATCCTTTGGACTTATGCTTTCCACTCTCATGTCTCAAAGGCTCAACTAAATCAGCTTAATTTCATTTAGTTGAGAATTGCTAAGCTAAACTCCACAAGAGTTCTACTTTCAATCTCTCTGTGTTAATGATAAATTAGCATTAGATGCCTTTGGATTATGTTTTATTCTCAGAGTCTGTAAAAATTCACTTAAAATGGATGGAAAGATGTCCTTATCAGTTTTATTCTCACAATCGGAGAGGTTTAAAAGTTATCAATTGTGCTAAAGATAATCCACTTTCATGGATTTAAAGATCTGTTCATAGTTCAGATTCTTGCATTATGACTCAGAAAACACAAACAAGTGGCATTGTCTTCAACTTGATAATCCTAGGTACATAAAAAAGACTTCGATAGCCATAATTATATTGTCTTCTGTAAAATTTCAAAGGCTACCTAGCAACATAGAATTTTGGATTTGGAGTGAACCTTAGAAACGCTCTCATTGACCTCCCTGTTTTAATGATGAGGAGACAGTATCAGGAAGGTCAAGACACCTGCTCAGATTAGAATGGGGCTAAGTGCTGCTCACATGTAGGGTTTTCACTTCCAAATCTAGTGTGCTTTCCTCCTCATCATACCCTCTAACTAGTTCAGGCTTCATGCCTTGTCTATTCGTTTTCTTAACAAAGAGAGTAGGAACAAAATCCAGCTCTTGTCTTCATAGAATTAACTGCCTAGTGACCACCAACTTTGACAAGACACTTTGGTCTTGACTCAGTATTTCATGATTTTGTACATTTGAACAATTCCTTATATTGTATTGTTCTTTAATAATAACAGATTTTATAATCACTGTCACTTATACAACACCAACTTTGCTGGGCACTGTTCTCAGAGGCTTAAGTATGCTTACATATGTAAATTCTCACAAAAATCCCAAGGTAGATACCATTGTTATCCCAATTTCACAGATGAAGAAACTGAGGGGTACGGAGGTGGAGGAAGTAGTCTTAGGGCACACGGCCAGTTAGCAGCAGAATCAGGGTTTGGATCAAAGTGCTTGGCTCCAGAGTCCATAGCCTTAAGCACTGTTCACCCTGGGCCTGTTGGCATTAACCAGTCCAGCAAGGTCAGAGGAGAAGTGAAGAGGTATGACTGCCCTAGCTTCCTCCTTTTTCTAAAAATGTCAGGGAACAAAGCAAAGGCTTTCAGCCTGGTAATGCTGTTTACCCTGGCAGAGCTGAGGGGGGAAATTTAGCTCCTCTGAAGTGGTTGTTCTCCACCACTGTTCCATTAACAGCATTCCTTTACATGCATTTCCCTTTACTGTTCTATTATGTCTACTTAAAGCATTGAATTGGAATGATAACAAAGATCCTCTTCCTATGTGAAACACTCCACGTCTTCCCAGAGGGCTAACCTTTTACTAAGAGTCAGGCACTGTTACTAGTGTAATCCTCAGAATCACTCGATTATGCCCATCTGACAGCCAAGGACACGGAGCTTCAAAGAGGTTAAGTACCTGCTTCAAGGTCATAGTGCTATTAAGAGGGGTAGCAGAATTCAAACTCGGGAGGTCAGCTCTAGTCCCACCAATCTTTCCATTGGCATCTCTGGAGTGTGGTGCCATGATGCTAACACTGCTTCTGGGTTGGCTCTCCCCATTGGAAACTACTGTGAGGATGATCCAGAGAGGATTTTGTGGGGAGCTTTTGGCCACAGCTATGGAGACTTAACATTTTCCAAGTGACTTCCAAGGGTAGGAGGAATGCTTTCCGACAAATCTGAGGTCTCCAAGATATATTTGATCATACTTCCTGGAACCATAGTGGAGACTCTATTGGCTTCTACTGTGCTTTCTTCAGAGGCAGCTAAAATCTGAGTTGTCTGAGTTCCTCTTGTGTGCGCTTCCAGCAGCTTAGCACGTGGTCCTGCTCACCCAGCATGGGAACATCGGGACTTTTGACTCACCTGTAGCTCTCACAGGGCAGGAAGGTCCTTAAGGACAGAGAACCCATGACCTTGTTCCCTATATCCCTTACTTGTCAAACCAAATTTGTTAAATGAAAGTGGAGACCAAATGAATGAATGAATCCTTCTGTTAACTTGTCCCTAAGTCATTGTCTTGTCCTTTTCCTCCCCGTTTTTCTTTCTTGAAACAGATTAATGACTTAGAAGTCTAATGCATTTTAATCTCCTCTCTGTTTGGATATGGATTATAAATAAATGAAGACTTTGAAAAATAACTTAAGTTGGGTTCAAGGACAAGCTGTCACTATGCTTAATAGCTGGCAGGTCCCCAGGGAAACTTGACCTCATCTTGTTTGTTGCTGCAGTGTCCAGGCCACAACCTCTTTTCTGTAATGCTTTTCCTGTTGGGTCAATCGAGACAGATGTAGTAAGATTGACTAATCCCTTTTATTGTACACTAATATAAATCTGACTTTAATACTATATAGTATTTGCGTTATGTATTCTCCCACCTAGAATTTTAAAAAACATCTTTCCAGTTATCATTTCTCCTCATTTTTCCATGTGGTTTTAAGAGCCACTGAGTGTGAAGAAGAACTGGAACTCAAGTTGTTTTTTCCACTTTGACCACTAAGTCCCGGGGGGGTTGGCCTGGAGCAGGGGCAGGTTGGGCTTGCTGGGTGTGGCTGTGCTGGGGAGTTAGTCTGCAGTGCTGCAGAATGCGGGACAGGTGCTATTCTCATGGAGTCCATGTTTTGGCACCCTGGCCGTCCTCGAGAAAGCCCTATGCTAGTTAGGCTCTCACTCTGCTACAGTGCTTGGGAAATATTTTGAGTGGAAAGTGTAGCAGAGTTCCTTGAAAGTTTCGTTTTTTGAAGAATTAGTGCTAACGTGCTGGTACCATATATAACACTGGAGTAAGAAATATTCTGAGCTCACCCATATTTGATGATCTGCAAATGCTTCGCAAGATAAAGCCAAACTAAAATGGGGGTGGGCAGCCGTTGAAACGCATGTCCCCATCTGAAGAGGTCTGATTATAAAAACATAAAGGGAAGAACTGGAGGAGAATTGGATCCGTAGAAAAATTTAAGTAGTAATTTAGGTCAAGCTAAAGATAGTTCACTAGAAGAAATACTGTGGAGGCAGATTTTGAAAGTGCCTTTTTTTTTTTTTTTAAATGCACACCCATTTTAAGTTTCAGCAGTAAGTCCAAAAAGTTAAGTAGTAAATACCAGCATCCTTAACATTGGCAGATAAGGAGAAGACTCCTGACTTACCAGGGAATGCCTTCACCTGCCCGCTGACTGACTAGAGCCTCAGATCCCAGCTTGTCAGCTCGTCTGAGTGTGGACTCACTGACTTCTCACCAACACCGCAATAAGGACCTTTATTCTTTCCATGGGGTTTACGAAAATTAAGTTCACAGGGCAAGCAGTTTCCCCAAAGAGCTTTAACTGAAGGGATATGCACAGCCTCCCTGGAGATCCACGTCCTTCCTGCTGGGCAGAGTGCCCCGGCCCTTCTCAGGACCTCCTCCTGGCCCAGCAACGAGAAGGCGGTTGCAGGGATGTACCCCCGTCCTTGGTCTAAGGGCCGGCCCGCCAGCAAGTGGCCAGATTTCCCTGGCAGACTGTAGAGTTAGGCCACACGTTTTACACAATTCTGTGTGGGAGGAAGAGGAGAGTGAGGTGGGGGGAGGACAATAGGAAAAGCAGAGCAGGCAAGTTAGGTGCTCTCTGGCTTCCTCCTGTAGCTGCTCCAGCATTTGTTATAGTTTGTTTACTCTCATCCTATTGCTTTGCAGCCTTCTAAAATGATTTCCTAAGTATTTACAACAAAGGAAAATGAAAATCAAGGCTGTAACTAGGGCAGTAGGAGAATCTTCCCCTTGGTAGTGCAAGATGGCAAAATATTACTCTAATTGCTTTACAGAGCCTGCTGTGATATTTTTCTGGAAGAGTCCACTTAGCTATTTTTATAGCATTGGGGTCACCTTGATCTATTTTCCCTTCCTAGGTCAGGGCATTCACCCAAAATGCCATTTGCTTGGGGAAACAATTGACCATGTGGTCTTCTCCTCTTCTTCTCCTCTCTCTCCCCTTCCACCCACTCCTCCTCCCTCTTCCCCTCCATCCCTTCCCTTTACCTCCACCCCTCCTCCTCCTCCCCTTCCTCCTTCTCCTCTCCTTCGCCTTCTCCTCCTCCTCCTTCTTCTTCTTCTTTCCCTGCACCCTCTCTCTCATCTCTAAAGGGTAAGTTCACATCAAAGTAAAAGAGACAAAAGCCTAAAGTGAAATATTCCTGGATTCACATCCCATAGAAAACCAAGAACTCTCGTTCCTCTAACCCAACATGGCTACAGGAATATCTTTCCATTTCTGAGTCTGTTACAGTGAGCTCAGCCAGGATGAAAGGTTACCACAGATCAAGATTTTAATTTCTAGAAATAGCGAGGCAAAATGTGTCCCTAAATAGTTAAAACATTTTAAGGTTCAAGTCCATGTGGGAGCAACATTAAAATATACTGAGGAAAAAAATTAAAGTTAATAGTTTGAGAATTAAAAATAAATAATAATATATATTTTCAGTGTTTATTAGTCACAACTATAATCTTTTCCAATGATCTTTCTGAAAAGTGATCAAATTTCCTTTGAATCCTGAATCTTTCTGGACCAGTACTAATTTGGGTTATATCACAGAAAAAATTTTACGAGACAGAAAACTATGAGTATATAGCTTTTAGGGTGGTTAAAAAGATTGAGGTAAGGCTAAGTAGCACAATGGTGAAGAGGTGGTCTAAAAATAAATACAGTAAAAATGAACTCTCTAGTCTCATAGAGTTTCTCTAAACCTGGAATATAAACTCCCTGAGGGCAGAGATCATGTTTATCTTGTTCACAGCTCAGAGTATCTGGTACATAGTAGACAGTCAACAAGATATGTTTAATGAATGAATAAAGAGAATTTAATCAAGGGGCTTGGGGAGGAGGTGTCATGTGTAATTGTAATATAATTACCTGATTAAATAGAGAGGGTATTGATAAAGAGAGGAGGTAAGAATTAAAGAAAATCTTGGCATGATTTCCACTGCTTCTAAGTAGTGCTGTTTGCATGCCAACAAATAAAAGTGTGAAAGACTTAGAAGCTTATGCCTTAATGAATAAATGTACTCTAAAGCAGGTAATGCAATGCATTTTTGTTTAGTTAGGCTTGGCAGAGACTAGATTTGAGCAATAACCTCTAACCTGGGTTCTATTTTGATGATTAGTTTGGCATTTTTATAATACTAGATGTTAATAATTAAAAAAAAATTTGTAACAAGTTAGAGGGTTTGATGTAGGAATACTCATGTCTTTTACATCAATTGTGCTATGATGTAAAAGAACAGGTGAGTGGAAATATTAATGATTTACCAAAGACTATATTTAATGGAATAATAAAGCTTAAGGAGTTAAGAGATATCAAAGACATCGATGACACTGCGTTCATGGAGGGAAATTACAGAATCTCTAATCCATCTTTAGGTGAGAAGTAAGAAAGTATCTAAAAACTATCTTTGATTTTCACAGGGAAATAAGGGTTGTGCCAGTTTTTTAAGGCTGCCATAACAAAATGACAAACTGGATGGCTTAAGCCACAGAAATTGATTGCCTCACAGCTCTGGAGGCTGAAAATAGAGATCAAGGTGTCAGTAGGGTTGGTTCCTTCTGAGGCAGGGAGGGAAGGATTTCTTTCTAGGCCTCTCTCCTTGGCTTGTAGATGGCCATCT
Source organism: Mirounga leonina (assembly GCF_011800145.1). Lineage (NCBI taxonomy): Eukaryota > Metazoa > Chordata > Mammalia > Carnivora > Phocidae > Mirounga > Mirounga leonina. The sequence goes on along the minus strand of NW_023270807.1, from coordinate 86,596,183 downwards.
TTCTTCTCCCTGCATCTTTTTTTTTTTTCTCTTAAGATTTATTTATTTATTTTAGAGAGAGAAAGAGCAGGAGCGAGTGTGGGGAGGGGCAGAGGGAGAAGAAAAAGGAGAGAGAATTTCAAGCAGACTCCCCACTGAGTGTGGAGCCCAACACAGGGCTGGATCCCAGGATCCTGAGATCATGACCCTAGCCGAAACCAGGAGTTGGATACTTAATGGGCTACGCCACCCAGGCACTCCTTCTCCCTGTATCCTTACATCCTCTTCCTTCTGTATGTATCAGTCCAAATTTCCCCTTCTTATAAAGACCTTGATAAGGACACCAGTCACACCTCATTAGCACCCACCTCCTTTTAACTTGATTACCTCTATAAAGATCCTATCTCCAAATACATTCTGAGTTTCTGGGGTTAGGACTTTAATATACAAATGGGGGGGAGGCATAATACAACCTATAACAGAAGTTTTTCCTTACCATTGAAACCTCATTTACATCTGCAGTGGAACATCCCCTATAGAATGGGTTCTAAAGTAGAAATTTTTGCTTTATTAAAATTATGAGTAAGTTCTGGGAAACAAAATCTTGCAGAAAATCTATAACACTGGAGAATATCAGGTGAGACAGAGGTTTGGCAGCCAAAAATATCTTAATTGTTTTAAAGATGGTAATGTGGTAGAAGTGGGAAGAGAGTTCTAACTGGAAAAAATATTGCTGCTAAGTTTTTATGTAATAAACCTTGAGGAGCTAGATGGCTGATGGAATGTCTAATATAGCATTTAAGAGCTTACAACTAAATAATAACCATGTGTAAATGAATTTCTCCAAAGAATATCAATATAACTACTTTCTCTTTCCACCACTTGACCTCAAAGATTAAGTGTTACAATAGAACTAGGACCTGGCAGTTATTGTATACAGGGCCTTAGTTATCAGCTTTGGCAAAGCAGTCATATCTAATTTATTTGTCCATTAGTCAACTTTTCCATAAAAGGGCCCACACCTTCTCACATTGCCAGTAATAAGATGGTGAAGCCATTGCTAATAATTAGTCTTCTAGCATGAAATGAATGCTTTAAATCAGGCATTTGAGAGTAACTCTTCAGACTTAATCTCAATCAGATAGAATTCCAGAATGTGTAATTATTTTTTCATCCCATATCTTTTTTTTTTTAAGATTTTATTTATTTATTTGACAGAGAGAGACACAGCGAGAGAGGGAACACAAGCAGGGAGAGTGGGAGAGGGAGAGGCACTGAGCTCCCCACTGAGCAGGGAGCCCGATGCGGGGCTCCGTCCCAGGACCCTGGGATCATGACCTGAGCCGAAGGCAGACGCTTAATGACTGAGCCACCCAGGCGCCCCTCCATATCTTGACAATTAGCTCTTGTGTTATACATTTTATTCTTTTCCAAAAATCAGAGCAATGAACGTTTCTAACAATGCCTTCCTTCCTAAAGTCATTATCTTCTAAATAACAGGTTCACATTTAGTGTTGAAACTCACAGTTCAGGGTGTGTGTAGGTTTCTTATCATTAACAACCAATATTAATTTAGCACTTGCGTGTGTCAGGCATTATGATAGAAATGCAAATATAAGAAAGTATATTTTCCTTCCTATTGCCATCCTACCCTAACCCCAGGAACTCTGATACCATATCCCTGTTATATACTCTTTGTAGCTTCCTGTACTTTTTTAATGACACCTGTCAATCTGTAATCACATATTATTATAGCTTTTTAATAAATGTCCTTAACATTATAATTAATATCCTCCTAGACTATGATCTCTTTGGGGCTGGGGCTTGTGCTCTCTCTTGCTTACAGTGATGTCCTCAGAGCTTGGCTCCTGGAGTGTTATCAAGAAATCCTTATTGAAACAAAAAGGAAATTATGAAATGCTAATCTAAGGGGGAGAGGAGAGGAGTTGACACTAAAAACACAAAAGTCCTTTCAATTTTATTGCTTTTTTAAAATTTTATTTTGTTTTAAACAGAGGCAGATGCGAAGATTTTAAGTCTGAGACACATGTACATTCCAAATGGCATTGCTTTTGAAGTCATTGTCTCTTCTATCTTTTACTGTTCCCTGTGAGGAGATCCACATAATAAATTGCTCTTATAATTTAGCTGTAGGTTAAAGATTTTTCTTTTGTGAAACAAATCACATTTAGCATGATATAATCCCACAGGTTTGCCTCAGTTGCCAGGAAACTCAAAGCTAAATTTAAAGGTAAATTTCAGTGAACAAATCAGACAAATCTGTAGAAATAACTTCAGTTGCTAAGTTTGGTTTTAATCTTGTATTTTTATTTTAACTCTCTTGTTTTGTGTATCTCGTTGTAAACTGCCTCAGATGTTTTCAAAAGTAAGATAGCATATTATACTAATGCATTGCTATGGTGATAAACAGCAAACACAGAAGAAATCTAGTTCTAAAGTATGAAGTTCTTCTCTATTAGCTTTTCTTCTTGAAAATACGTACTAAATTTATGTTATCTACTGTTGCATTATAAGATAACCCAAACTTAATGATCAAAACAATCAATTTGTTTTTCTCAGGATCCTATAAATTAGGAATTCAGGTTGACTCCTTAGGATGGTCCTGCTCCATGTCATTGGCTGGGTCATTCCTTGGCTGTGTTTAGCAGGTGGCTAGACTGGGCCAGAAAGTCTCAGAAAGCTTCACTCTCATATCTGGAGCTTCATTGCTCCTCTTTTGGCCTCTTTCTTTCTCCATGTAGCTTGGGCTCCTTCCATCATGGTCATGAGGTAGTTGGACGTAGAAGTCTGCTGGCTTCCAAGACGAAGTGCTTCATGAGAGTGGTGGAAGCTGCCCATCTCGTAGGGCTCTGCTTTGGAGGTTATAGTGTTGTTTTCACTGTATTTGACTCCTCAAAAGAGTCAGAGAGCCAACTCACATTCAAGGGAAGGAATAAACTCCACCTCTCAATAAGAAGAGTGAGTGCAAAGTGAAATTATTGGATGTTTCTGTTTGTTCCACTAAAACATAGCATAATTTTCCAAACTGTATCCAGCTGTACTGAATTAATCTATAAGCTTTTATAATCAAAACATTTTCAGTTACGATAAAAAACTAGAAACTCCCAAACCCTCATAGAAGAGAGATATTAAGGACTCCTAATATGGGATCAGACAAACCCAGGTGGACTCTTACCTACATTACTTACAAGCTTTGTAACATTGGGCAAGCTATTTAATGTTCCATGTGTAATGGCTTATCTATAAAATAGATTTAATAACAACACATAACTCATAGAACCGTTGAGAGGATTAAATAACAGAATGCATGTAAAGCTTTTAGCCCTCATGTCTGGGACATATTTAGCACCCCAAAATGTAAGATACTATCAAGACGACTTTAAATTCTGGTTTGTCTTTTTAGCCTACCGTTCTACACTTTTTGTTATGGTATAAGTTGTGATTTTACTCATGAGTCCAGTTAGAGACATGCTGCTATTAAACGTCTTTGCTTTTGGATTTTATTGTTTAAAGGTCATTTCTCAAAAGACTTTTTCATGGTCACTAGGTTTACACTTTTACTGAGTTATTTAGCAGTTTCCAGAGGCTTAGGAACTAGTGAACATAATTAATTTCTCCTCTATAGATACTTATCCCTAGAGCAACTGCAGTGGGCTGGCTACATTGCCAAAATAGTACTTCATTTATACAGGATCTCATTAAATCAAATGATGCCAAACTACTCTACATTTTTTGGTTCCATGAGCACAAGGCACTGACAGAGAAACAGATACCCAAACCCTTATGTCCAACACATGATTGATGAGATTTTATCTGAATGTAATGCCAAGTCTTGTTTTCTAATTTGCCTTGCTCTACAAAGTCAAGACTCGGAATTCATTTGCATATTCAAAAGCACAACCATGTAACTCATGAACACTCTGAAATACTCTTTAAAATCCTTTTATTGCTCCACTTTCATGAAATTATTTCTTATTAAAGACTCAAAAACTTGTATTGCAGGGCATTCCATCCGTCTGTTTTGCCCAACTCTAAGATCTAGCTCTTTCATTTGTGTTTACTTTGTCCTATGGACACTTAGCCATCTTTATCTTAACTTTCCCTTTCTCGGCATGCCTCCCTGGGGACCACTCCCTCCATGAAGACTCAGCTGTGGCTTCTGTGCTTCAGCACTGTCCAGGTTCTCCTCTTACCTCTGGGCTGTTTCTTCATTTCCTTCCAGCATCCTCCTGCTCTATCCCACTTCTTTTTTTTTTTTTTTTTAAGATTTTATTTATTTATTTATTTGAGAGAGAGAGACAGAGATAGCGAGAGAGAGCAGGAGTGGGGGGGAGAGGGAGAAGCAGACTCCCCACTGAGCAGGAAGCCCGACGTGGGGCTCGATCCCAGGACCCTGGGATCATGACCTGAGCTGAAGGCAGATGCTTAACCGACTGAGCCACCCAGGTGCCCCTCTATCCTACTTCTAATGTGGGAGTGGCTCAGTCTCCATCCATGGCTCACTGACCTCTCTCCCCTTTACCATCTTTTTCTTTCTTTACCCTCTCATTCTGGTTCTCCATCTTTCTCACTTTCCTATGCATTCTCTCCTTTAGCTCCCTCTCCCCAGCAACACCCATGTTCATTCATTCCCAGGCTTTAAATGTAATCTGTATCTTTCTTAAGTTTATCAGTTTGTTGAATGTCAGATCTCTATTCCCAATTGTCTACTTGATGTTCCCCTTGAAATGTCTCATGGACACCTTAAACTAATCCTATCCAAAACTGAACTCTTGATTTTCCTTCCCACCTCATTTGATTCCTTTCCCTGTTTTCCCCATCTTAAGTAAACGAAACTACCCTCCATTAATCTGCTAGAGCCAGAAGCCTAGCAATTATTATTCATCCTTCATTTCTTCCAACATCAATGTAATTCATCGACACATCCTATTGAGTTTACTTCTAAAATAGATTTTTTTTTTTTTTAATTCCCCTCGTTTTATCTTCACAGCCTTGGTGCAAGCCATGGCCATTTTTTGGACTCTTTAATAAAGCTTCTTTACTCTTTTTCTCCACATCTATTCTTCCCTGCCTTTCTCCTCCTTAGCTTTCCCATGAAGAAATCACAGCACTTTTAGACAGATTAACAGCTTTCCCATAGTAGTAAGTTTTCCTGAAGAAACAAGGCAGTAAAAGAAGAAAGAACCTCCCCAGAATCATATAGAGAAGTGGCAAACTTGACATTAGAAACCAAGTTCCTTCTTTGTGGCAATACACTCTTCTACTCTCAGATAACTACTATTTTGAGTTTTTTCTCCTCTTTTTGATTTACATTCTTTTTTTTTATTGAAGCATTTTATTTTGGGAAGAATTATGATATTTGGGGCTCCCTTGAAAAAGCAGATGCTAAAATGCTTTAGTTTAAATTACATTATTCATCCCCACCTATCTCAGGGCAAAAAAGTCACAGAGATTAGGATAATTACCAGAGGCCCCAAAACCCTGTCAGAAGGAAATGGCCTAATTCTTTCTTTGAAACTAGAACAAACAGACATATTCAAACACTGAGTATTTCCAGATTGGGAATCTTCTTCCAGACTGGGAATCTTTTTTTTTTTTTCTTTTTTTTAGTGGTTTACTAACCCAGGGCATAATAATAATGTTAGGGACCATAATTTTTATGAATTTTACTGTATGTCAACTGGCCACTTTGGATAGTTTTGAAAGCCCTCCCTATTCTGGATACATCCAGCATATTTTACCTTATCCCCTACGCTCCTTGGCATAACTCTCCCCCACTAGTAGCTCAGGAATGAACTGGGTCTCCATCTCGTCCTTTTTACTGTTCTTTTACCTGATAGTTCCTTCTTTGCTCACTCCTCATCCTTAACCCACGCTTTGCTAAATTCTACATATTTTCTCTAGCTAGCTGTAGTTCCATGTGATCCGTGGAGCTTACCCAGCTACTGTAAATTGCCCAGATTTCTTTCTTCAGCTCTCCATAAATACTAACTTAGAGTACCAGTTACCTTTTATTGATTGTTTATAATATGCTCTCACAAGTAGCATTTTCATAGCACTTAATTTGGAACACATTCAATGATGTTTTTTCTCCCTTGTGTCTCACAACTCAGGAGTGCAGGTATCCTTAGCCTTGATTCACCAAAATGGATACTGAGCATCAGAAAGGTTAAGTAATTTTCCACGGTCACACAGATAAGAAGGCCCATGTCAGTTGACAACATTTGAGATTCTCCTTCCTTTACATCATGTCACTTCTCTGGCAACTGTTGTGGGTTTTCACTGGACATTCCATGCTCACTGTCTATTACCCTAGAAACTTCAGAAACTTGCAATGAACTTTTTGTTGTCATGCTAGCATCCTCAGATTCTTTGGTCTACGAGTAGAAGGGAATCCACTTTTGTCCATTCTACCCTCTAAATAGCTTTTGGCTCCCACTTCCATGTACTTACTGACAGTCTGCATTACCATTTGCCTAGCTCAGGTCACCTTCACTCTTCCCTGGAGAATTGCCACCACCCCCTACCTGGCCTTCTGCTGACAATCTTGCTCCACAGAACTGCAGTCAAGAAAACTTTTCTAAAACACAAGTTGGAAAATGATGTGCCTGTGCTCACTACATTTCAATGGCTCGTCATAGCTCTCAAAAGAAGATCCTAATTCCACTTACCTAAGGTACCTTAAGTAGTCAAATTCATTGAGACGGACAGTAGAATGGTGGTTTCCAGGAGCTGGGGCAGAGGGAGAGGGGAATGAGGAGTTACTGTTTAATGGATTAGAGTTTCTGTTTGGAAAGATGCAAAGGTTCCAGATATGGATGGTAGTGATGATTGTACAACAATGCGAATGTACTGAATTGCACACTTAATGATCACAATGGTAAATGTTATTATGTATATTATGTAGTACATTATGTATGTACAACATCATGCATGTTTTCTCACAATAGAAAAAGTAAAACACACTTTAATAGTTGGGGAATGGCTAAAGAAAAAAAAGATGAGAAGAGGGATAGGGAGGGCTGAGAGGTAGGAGGTGACGATAGGCTTCACTGCTACAGGGTTCCTTGCTTGTTTTTGCTCAGGACCTGAGTTACCTTGTGCAACCACAAGTTTGGAAGAAGATTCAGAAAGACCTAAACCTTCCTCTTGATTACCAGTGGGTAAAGAAGTAGAGCTTTTGATATGTGTGCTCTAAATTCCTGAGAACTGGATGCCTTTTAGTCATCCCCCCCCCCCCCCCGCCACCCGCGGTCTATAAGTGAAATCCTCAAGAGGATATTGGCATCTCAAACTGTTAGTCAGACCAACCATTTATCTTTCCTCGTCCACATTTCAGTTTGACATAAGTGCTTCTCTGCCATGCATCATCAAAGAATCATGAGACCATTTGAGGACGTAAAGATGACTCGATTTTGAAAATCAGATAATTACATCTGATTTATGTCTCCAATGTCTCGATAAATCACCTTAATATCCATGCTTCCTTGAGTTTGGTTTTATATTATTTACTTTTCTTAACTCACAAAAAAACAATCCATGTGGATTCCAAGTCTAATTGTAACCTCGTAGTATGTGATCTGACTTCTGGGTGTTTTTTTTTCACCTTAAAATGCAAGTTTTATTAAAGTAAATGTTACCAAATCTTTGAGGTTTAAAGGTTTGATATCAAAGTATGATCTCTACATTATAAAAACGACTGATTTAAAGTGAAACTTCTATCCAATCAAGGCTGTTTTGACTTATGATGTCAACCGTACAGCCTAGCTGATTGTTCTTTTCTTTAATGGTAGTTTGACCAGGAAATAAACATACGTCTTTGTTTGCCTCTAACCTAAAGGTTCCACCATTTAGGGACACTATGACCAGCAAAACCTCATGAAATATTAAGTCTAATACTCCTTTATAAGCTATCTTAGTTAGTTGCAACTATTTAAGATTTTGAGAAACTTACGAATCTTTCCCAATGAAATAGAAAGACTTTACAGCTTATTAGAAACTGGCAAATTATAAGCCTTTTTAAATTGTCTAGATCCAAAGTATAAATCGCCAGAGCTTAATTCTTATAAAATTAAAAATATTCTCTCCTTCTTCTCACCTTCTTCTGAAACATTCAGACAGAAAACATGAAGTTCAGGGGCGCCTGGGTGTCTCAGTCATTAAGCGTCTGCCTTCGGCTCAGGTCACATAGTCCCAGGGTCCTGGGATCGAGCCCCACATTGGGCTCCCTGCTCGGCGGGAAGCCTACTTCTCCCTCTCCCACTCCCCTTGCTTGTGTTCCCTCTCTCGCTGTGTCTCTCTCTGTCAAATAAATAAATAAAAACCTTTAAAAAAAAAAAAAGAAAACATGAAGTTCAGCTGAAAACACAGCCTAGAAAAACACAAGTTATCTAATTCGGAAGACAACGTATGAGTCATAGGATAAGCTTTGGCCATGGTACTCCATTTAATTTCCTTCTTTAGGTCTTTTTGCATTCTGTCAGATGGGAAGACTGACATTTTGATCATTGTGAAGATGTATTGATAATACTTCTAACATGCTTAGAAAATAGAAATATTTAAGTGACTTGCTAAATCAGAATCCTTGACTGAATGAATCTTTGACCAGCTTCACATATAAGGTCAGTTTTGTCTGGTGTTGAAAACTTTTTAAAACCATTTCTTTCATCATTTCAATGCATTTCATCTTTTTTTCCCCACTTTTCTGTAACTACTTAATTTAATATTTGTAAAATGATCCCTTCCCTTAAAACATGCAATCTCTACCTGCCCTTACTTTTCATAACAAAATCCATTTGTGCAGAGTGATGAACTCTGTTTAATTAGAGGAAAGTAATTTAACTTATCTGAGTCTCACTTGCCCCATCTGTAAAATGGCAAAAGTTCTTTTCACCTCTAAGAATGTACAATTTCTGCAAAATGATTTGCTCTCTTGGTGCGATGTGTAACTAATGCACACACCCACCACTCTCCTACAGTACAGGACCCGATGGATTCTCATCGTGACTCTTTCAAAAGGTTCCTAACAAGGTTCTCCACTGCCTGTCTCTCCTCACTCCAAAACCTCCTACATATGGCTGAGCTGCAGACAAACATTTAATATCCAAGGAACTTGCTTGCTCACAGAATTAATTACAAACCCGTAAGCTAGTGCCCAAGGTCTTCAGCAACAGAACCCTAGTCGGACCTTTCCTACCTTCCCATCTTCTTCTTCCCTGAATGTTCTCTGCAATTATTTATTTGTTCATCCAAATGTACTTACGGAGGACTATCTATTGAACACTATGCTATGTGCTAGAAGTAATGATGAACCAAAACAGAGAAGTTCCAGGCAAGGCTCTACTTACGTAAAGACCTGGATGGGAAGAAATGGGGAGTTTATGAGACATAGCATATAGACCATGGAGCTGGAGCAGAGACCTGAATGTAGGGGATAACTTTGGAGAGTAAAGTGGGGGGGGGGGGGGGGGCAGTAGCACCAAAAAAAAAAAAAACCCTCAATGGGATCTCACGGACTTCCTTAAAGAGTTGTGTCCTTTTCAAATGTCATCTTTTCCACCTAAAATTTCCTTCTCTCCCTAAACCAAATAAAGCTTGTACTACCGTCATTTCTGCCTTTGTGCTTCCAAATACTAGACCTGTAGAGTCTGACGTAGTGGCCACCAGCTACGACGTGTGGCAATTGAGCACCTGAAATGTGACTATTCTGAAGTGAAATGTGCTGTGAGTGTAAAGTACATACCAGACTTTAAAGAGTTAGTACAAAAAGAAAAAAAAAATATGATATACCTCATTGATAATTGTATATTGATTTCATTTTGAAACAATAGTATTTTGGATATATTGGGTTAAATAAATTATATTTCTAAGTAATTCCATCTTTTTTTTTACTTGATTTTATGAGGTCAGTGGAGCATTTTAAAATTACATATGTGGCTTACATTTTAGTTCTATTGAACAACACTCTTTTAAACTATACACTTCCTGTATAGTGAATGTTCACTCAATTATACATCTGTTTATCCCCCTAAGGAGCACACTTGCTTGACCATAGTGGAGACTGTGTAAATATTATTTAAATTCCTTGCCATTCTCTAAAGGGTTTTTTAAAAAGTGGTTCGCAATTTTAGTACACTACCTACTTTCCATCTGAAATGTAGAGTCAAAACTCCACAGTGAAAATAATGGGTGGGGGAGGGGGGCATATTTTCCCCTGGACCCTAAGAAGGCTCACGTACTGGACATGTGCTGTGACCGTGGCAAGCACAGTGGGCTATGACTACTGACTCAGAAGGCTTCTCTATTTCCAAAACAAGAACTTTTATTGCAGTGTATAGAAGGAGCATTACGACAGAGGATCCTTGTGGTTTCTCACTGTATCTGTGGAAAAAATCGGAGGTTAAGGTTTAAATTAAACTGACATTATAAAGAGCCTTTGTAGTTAGTATGTGTGTTTTCACATCTGTTGCTATAACTAAACTGACACTGATTACTCTGAGTGATGGTTTATGAGTGATGGAACAAAATGTGGTTTCCTGCTTGTGAACATTTTCTGGTGTTAACTTGGTCTTCCTTAATGATGAGACAGAGACCAAGGAAAATTATAAAAAGTATAGAAAACATAACACAGAGGAAAAAAAATTGTTAGGATACCAAGTAACTCTGGTATGAGAGAAGATATTTAGGACTTCCCAACACCACATCTGTAATTTTATGGATTATTTTGTTTTGCCTGCCTTCTGGTTTAGAGCAATTCTTCTTATGGATCAGAGAGGCCCCCCCCAAGGTAACCCTGCATGCACATTCACCTTTTTGTTAAGGGGCCTTTGAGGATGAGCAAACATAATTCTTCATCATAAAATGGTTGGAAACACCTCTTTGCCAATTAGAAAAACTGATTTCATGGAAATTATGTTTTACCCCTGGAAAAGATGTTTAGTTTTAGACTTCTTTTCTGCAGGCTTATTTTCTGTCACTCTGCCATAGAAGCCTGCAGCTTCAACCAGACTCATCTCTACCTTGTCCCTTGAAATGCCTGCTGCGCATCCATGTTCATCTCAGCCTTCACCCTCTGCTGCCCAAAGATTCTCTGTGAATGTCTTACAATGAAGGTCCCCTCAAAAGGTTGTCAGAGTGCTAATGAAGATTACGTATGGAAAGAATTCTCATACTAGCCCCTCTGATAGGGCACCAACAGCCTCTAGCAAGCTGCCTCTACACCAGGTGCCTAGTTTTAGTTCAATGGATTGTGGCCAATATGACAGTCACTTTATTGTTGTTGTTGTTGTTTTCCTCAGAAGGAGTAGAGGGTGTGGCAATACCTAGAACTAATAAACTCCTCTCTAATATACCAGGTATTGTACTTGTTTATATGAATGTTGTTTCTGTTTGTTCCTAAGCTCAAAAAACTTTTGTTAGAAATAACTTATTTAATTGCGTCAAGTGCAATTACAGATGCTAGGATAAAATTGTGTTTGTATATTTGTTGCTGAGGTCCAGCACATTCTGTGGAGAGGCAGTAGGAGGTAGTAGATAGAATTCTAAAAGGAGTCAGACCTGGATTCTGCATCTTACTTGCTGTGTGACTTTAGGCAAGGCAAGCAACTTTTTTGAGCCTCAGTATTTTTCATCTATGAGATGGTAATGATGTTGACCTTGTGAAGTATTATGTGTAAGGGGCCATAATTGCACAGTGCCTAGGACACAGTAGGCCTTCGATAACAGAAAGCTGCTTCTAGGGTATTGGGACATGTCTGTTGGAATCAGTGGAAGAAATCTGACTTTATTTTTATTGAAAAGAGTCCTTATTTTATTGAGTGCTCCTTTGTGAAACATATGTGAATCTAGAATAGGGGAGAAACGTGAAACTCAGATTCTGTAACCTTGGAATTTACATCATTCATAAATTATCACATTTTACATAGTCATTGATAATACGTGCCACCAAAAATCCAATGAAAGCAAAACAAAACAACCAAATGCCAATCGTTTGCATTTTAGTGTATTTGATAGCCAATGTGATGGTCTTGTGACCCATCAGTGTAGTCTTTAATAATAATGTACATTTGTATATAGTGTTTTCACAAACATCGTCTTTATTAACCCTCTCAATAACTTTTCTGTCCTGCAAGTAGGCATCTGATAGTGGGGATGATGATGATGACTGGGGAAGAGACCATAGTAATATCAGCTGGTGGAGGAGAGGTTGCACATAGAAGAAAGCACAAGACGTCTTGGTTCTAATTCTCAATCTGGATGAAAGGAGGGAAGTAAGAAACAGAGATGAATTAGGTACATATTACTTGTCACACATTTTATTTGGTCCTTGCAATAGCTCAGTCATTTAGAGGATATTCCCATTTGGTAAAGGAGGATGTTGAGACTCAGGAAGTTAGTAACATGACTAAGGTCACAAGGAGTATTCCAGCCAGAATCCAAATCCCAGCCTGCCAAATGCCACCCCTCATTTCACTATGACCAGGGTACACCTGTTTTAACTTGGGCAAGCTGTTTAACTTAATCAGTGTTCATTTTCCCCAGCTGTCAGAAGGGTCTAAATGATCCCTTGAGCCCTGTTAACCTCTGACCTTCTAGCCTGGGTCAAATGTTGTCTCTTGCTGGCCATTGTTCAGCCTGTGTGATCTGAAAAGAAACCTCTTGTCTTGCTTCACCTTCCAGACCATTTTATCTATTAGAGTCAATCCTGGATCAGGTGAAGTCAGTGACATCCTCATTGTAGGAACATTACTGGTGAAACGGGCAGTCTGCTTTGGAGGGCAAATGCTTTAGCAGCTCCTTTCTCTCAGCCGATCCAAATCCACTGCTTCTGATACTTGCTTCCTAGCAAATATTCTCTCTTTATCACTTTTAAAAATTATGGGCCTTTAGTAAAGCTAATTGTCTCCCATTTCAGTTGTACATTTGGTTTGGGCCCCCACAATCCCCTAACAACTAATAGCCTTCAAAAATATTCAAACGCATAAAGGAATGGGTTTGGATTGATAGCATAGCACAATGTCCCAGATGAACCCTAAGCTGGAACTCTCCATCCATCTCTACAGCTGGAGGGGGAGGCCCAGTAAGTGTCTCTTTACACTAAGTGAAATGCATATGTGCTTTTGGGTTTGGGTTTGGGTTGAAGGAAGAAGAAGGCACGATACAAGGACAGAGAGTGGATGGGTTCGGGGGTACAGGCCCTCGAGAATGCAGAGGGTGAATTTTGGAGAGATTGCATAGCATTTGTCTCCCTGCCTGCATCAAGGGATGGATGTGCACAGTGGTGGAGAAGGGGATGTCAGGACAAGACGCGGAAGGGCAGAATTCTCCAGTGGCTTTGAAACTCAGCATGAATCATGTCACTTGCACCGCCGATGATGGCCGAATGGGACAGAGACCTGGGCAGAGGGGTGTTTTCTACCCCCCTAACCATCCGCCCCCTTCATCGCTCCCCCTGCCAGCATTGACAGGTGGTAGCTAATGCATCACAAGGATGCCAGGCACCAGCAAAGGTGGCTATGCAGAGCCAGGAAAATAGAAGTAGGCTGGAGGCCCAGATGAGGCTAAAGAGCACACACACACAACTGGATCTATTTCTAGGGACACTCTGAGGGGAGACTGCAACTGAGATGTCATTTGGCTACTACCTTTAACCTGACCTCGATTGCACCAAAAGGCTCCTTGAGGGCTGGGGCACATTCAGATGAGCGAATCGGATTAGTAAATAGCCACGTTAGAAAATGCTAACAACCTGGCCGTTTGGGAAAGACATAAAATGTGTTTTCCTTGTGAGGATATCAGGGCTTCAAAAACCCCTCCTTGACTTGAAGGAAGAGGGGAAGGACACTGAGGGGGAAAAGCAAGAACCATGCAAGTCCTGGAGCAGTGGTTCTCCAAGTGGGGTCCGTGGAATAGCAACATCAGCTTCACCTCGGTACTTGATAGAAAAGCAAATCCTGGTCCCCATGCTAGAACTACTGAATCAGAAACTCGGGAGATGGGGTCCAGAAATCTATGTTTTAACAAGCCCTCCATGTGATTCTGATGCAAGCTTAAGTTTGAGAACCACTGCCTAGTGGAAGGCCCCCTATGAGGTGGGAGGGAGCTCTGGCAATGGTTTTGACCCTAGAACAGGGGCAAGAGAGCCCCTCTGGGCCCCATTTATGTAATGCTTCTACCATTGGCCTTCTGCCCTTGCTGGAAGAAAAGTTTATGGAGCCCAGTCCCATACCCACCAGAGTACTGCCCTCCTGGAGATCACATCCCCTTTAGAACATGCTCCTTGCTCCCACCTAAGGTTTCCCGTACACATGGCCCCGAGCCCTCTTCCAGTGATGGCCCTCCTAGGGGTGTTGGCAGGGCATTGTTCTGGTTGAAGCTTGAGCTCCAGGTGGTGGGGTGGAGTCTGATGGCTTGGCTGGGCCTCGGGCAAGCCTAGGTGCTATCACAGATATCTACCCGTGTGTCCAAGACAAATCACCTCCTCACAGTTTTATCTAGGGGCAACCCAAGTGACCCCAGTTCCAATGACTGATCTGTGAAAAGAAACAAGACCATTGCTATTTTTTTTTTTCCCCTCAGAAATCTTCTAGTCGTTGAGACAAAATCAAGGAATTCTGTGAAAATTGTCTTTGGTGTACTTTTGAAAGAACAGTTAATATTTTTCTGCTTGCCTATTTATATTCTGTAACCTAAATTGATCATTTAATCATCATTCTGAGATAGGCCTTTTTTTACCAGGCTATTATAGGTAGCATTCTGAAATAAGTTCTGAAAACCTAGGTTAACTAGAAAATTAATATCAATTGAACTTGAATTTTAGACTAACTTTAAATTCCAAATGAATTAACTTTTCTTCTAATCAATAACTAAAAAAATATTTTTTTCACCAAATACCAGCTTTGGAAATTCTTAAGTATGTTTGTTAAAAATTTCTCCATTTCCAGGAAAATGAGAAAGAGCAAATAATTAAGAGTACCATGGAGATTTTAGGACCTGGAAAAATCTATTCCACTAAGACTCATTAGTTCTCTTCAGATTGATATGAAATAATACCTTTCCCTTTTTAGAAATACATTTTAAAACGTTTCAAAGTCTACATCCTACTGAATTAATGTAATTGTATATAATTTAATGAAATAAAAAAAGCAGAAACAAGATTATGTTAACTGGTACCAGAACACATAACAATATCCTTCAAGATAACTAGACATAGGGACTTAAAACAGGCATAAATTCCATTTAAGAACTAATGACTTAGAGTTAAAAGGTACCTTGTTTTAAACGAGGAGATCCATTATATTCATCTCAAGTTGCAAGGGATGATTATTATATTGTTATTATATTTTATATTGGTCCCATATTTCAGCTAAAGTTGCTGAAGAGTAGAAAAAATCATTATAGCAAGCAATCCCATGAAGTGTATACCAGGAAAGGTAAAACTCAAGGGAGAAGCCCTCCATAAGCATGTGAGTGCATGATGGCATCCAGAGTTGGTGAGTACACTTAAAGTATCTATTTCAATGGCTGATTTTTAAGTCATCTCCTAGCTTTGAAGTTATTTCCATAAGATTCACTCAGTAGCTTTGAGAGATGGATACGGTAGCATTAGGCATCACAACATGATAATGCCATTTGTGCATTTCAAAGTTTGCCTTTTTAGGAACTCAGTTCTTGAGTCTATGCCTATATAGCATAGAATTTGTTTTGCTGCCTAAAAGCATACACAAAAATTGAGAAATTGGACAATGCTAAAGCCATTTGACTGAGAGACGATACCTAGCCTGGTAAGAAAACCACTGGCTCAAAGTTTATAAACTCGCTAGCTAGCCTTCTCCAAATCCTGATCTGGTTGGATGACTTCAAAAAAGCATCAGCTTTATCTTCTACAAAATGAGAACCATGCGAGCAGCTTCACTCAGTGAATGAATATGCATCTGGGGGCTTCCGGCTTAGTTACAATGATCCACAAAGTGGAAATATTGTTTATATGAGGCACAGTGAAGTTCTGGGAAGAACAGTTATAAGAGCAAATAACATTTTAAAGAGCTATAAAAGAGCTATAAGGAAGGGACTCATTTAATGCCTCATACTAAAAAATGCATTATTTTGGCACTTCATTTTAGGGAATGAAAGATTGGTCAGATTTTCTCTTTGATGTGCCTGCTGAAGGGAAGCTGCCTTCTTTAAAAGAAGTCCCCATTGAACTTTTGCATACAGGCCCAAATGCGCCCTGCTGTCACCTTCATCCCTTGGTTCATCTTTCACATGATAGCTATTCAAATACTGGAAAATGTTGTCATGGCCTTTCTGAGTTTTCATTTCCATCTTTCTTATTTGATCTCTACATCAGTCAAGGTTCTCCAGAGAAACAGAACCAGTAAGAGACATATATAAAGAGAGTTATTTCAATGCTTTGGCTCATGTGATTGTGGGAATGGCAAGTCCGAAATGTACAGGGCAGCCCAAGAGGCTGATATGGCAATCTCAGGGCAGAATTTCTTCTTTCTAGAGGAAACCTCAGTTTTGTTCTTAAAGCCTTTCACCTGATTGGATGAGGTCAATCCAGATTGTCAAACATAAACTCTTCCAGTTAAAGTCAAACAACTGTAGATCTTGATCACATCCTATGGAGTTCCTTCACAGCAACATATAGACCAGTGTTTAATTTAATAACCAGGTAAAATAGTGTAACCAAATTGATACCTAAAACTGACCATCATAATCTCTTTCCCCATTCTATCTGCTTTTATTTGGGTGTTCCCTAGTCTGTCAATACCCCTGTTAAAATCAAAAGAACAAGTCTAGAACTAGTACTTCAGGTTTGATTTAACAAGACAAAGGACAGTGTATTACCTCTCTTGTTCTGGCCTCAAAGTTTCTAATGATAGAGCCTCATTTAAGTAGTCCAGAAAAAAAAACAAATTAGACTATTCCTATAAGGCTTACAGTAAACTAAAACCCCTGGGGTTTTTCCTACTTGAACTGCTTACAAGCTAGTGTCTCTTATTCCACAATTAGGAGGAAAATAATTAGTGAGTTGACCTGTCGTGGCTCAAGTGCAAAAGAGCTCCAGTACATAGTTAAACTTTATTAGCATGTGTACAAGTTATATGTGGGATTCTAGTATGTCAGAACTGAAAAAGATCATAAAGATCTTGACTTCCCTCTGCCTATACTTGCCAAGTGCCTACAACTTTCTCTGAAGTAACCCTAGTGACTAAAAGCTTCTTGTCTCTTCTGATAGCCAGTTTCATTTTTGAAAAGGAAACTGAATAATTACAAAATTAATTACCCTTATAACAGGTATTCCTCACTTTATTATGCTCTGTTGTGTTGCACTTCTCAGATACCTCATTTTTTACAAACTGAAGTGGGGTGGCAGCTCTTTGTTGAGCAAGTCTTTCAGCACCATTTTTCCAATAGCATTTACTCACTTTGTGTCTCTGTGTCACATTTTGGTAATTCTCGCAATACTTCAAACTTCTTCATTATCATTATACTTACTGTGGTGATCTGTGAGCAGTGATTACAACTGACTGAAAGCTCAGATAATGGTTAGCATGTTTTAGCAATAAAGTATCCTTTTAAAAAGGTATACATTTTTTTAGACATAATGCTGCTTCACACTAGGGCTATCGTGTAGGGTAAACATAACTTTTATATGCATTAGTCAACCAAAAAAATTCATTTGATTCACTTTATTGTGACATGTCCTTTATTGCTATGGTGTAGAGCTGAGCCTACATAACCTCTGAGGTGTACCTGTACACATATATTCATTTTACATACTTAGAACTCACATGCCTTCCTGTTACTACCAGCGACTCATCTTCCAATCCTCACCACTTGTTCGATAGGTAGGATCATTACTTCTCAATGGATGAGAAAATACTCAAGAGATTAAGTTAGTTGCCCAAAGTCACTCATCTAATAAGTGGTAGAAACAACACTTGAAATCACATCTTCTAACAACACTATGATACTGAGATAAGCACTGAAGTGGACAAAAGCTAAAACTATGAATAAGTAGGTAGATGAAAACACTGGATCAGGGCCTTAAAAATGTGGTATGATTTAGATTCGAGGAAATTGGAACAGAAAGTGGAGCTGTGCAATCTCCAAAGATTGGCTCTGCTAGTTCATTTGGACCCCACTGAGTGACAAGAGCACACTTAGCTACTAATACAACAAATTCTTTGCTGACCTTGATCCATGCAAGACATTGCTTGGGGTGATAAGTGACACAAAGATCCCCAAAGTGAAATCTTTATCTATAAAGCATTTACAGTCTAGTAAGGGGCACAACTTAAGAAGCTGAATCACCACTATAAGACGTCTCTCCATTCCTTTACCCATCTATTCATTCAACAAATACTTACGAATTTCTATGGACTCTCAAGACAGTCATGAATAAGATATAGATAATGAAATGGTAATAGGAAGTATACTTTACAGGATAGAGACATCTTTCTACAGGGAAAGGCCACTTGGAAGTTTGAAATTGGAAGAAACTTTTCACCCAAAAGAGGAATGTGATGAAAAGTCAAGTTGAGGTTTCCCAGTGAAATGGTCCAAGAACTCCTACCCCCAAACATTCTCATGCTGGCCTTTGTGTGTTTTCAGGGGAAAGTGACTAAGCAGGCAACAGCTATAAGGAGACCAGTGATTTTTCAAGAAGGGTGACAAGTGAGAATACTAAAGCCTGATATAATCAGAGAGGCAAAACTTGTACCAGTGGATGGAAAGGCAAGAAGCACCTGGAGATGAAATTATAAGTGAATCATTGGCCACCATCCAAGTCAAATAAATGTCAAAAGCAAGTAAGTGCAATGAAAAGCGTTGGTCAAAGGACATGTTAGGAATTTTACTGCAGCCCTTGAGGTCTCATACCCTCCCTGAGAAAAAGGAATAGCAGCAGTGGTGGCAAAGGAATTAGTTTTATGACTGAACCCCAAAGGGAATTCTCAGGGTATAGATGAAGACTTCCTATTTCATGTATGCGTTGTGAGTTATTTTCTCCTAATCCTTCTAGCATGACATTATGGCAAAAAAAAAAAAAAAAAAAAAAAAATTCTTCTGTATTTCCCATGACCCCAGGAGGGGAATATACCTCATGGTAATCATCCATGAAAATAAATACTGGCCAGAGTCATTAAAGAGTGCATGAATCATGGTGCTATATAACATGATAGATTCATATGAGAAGTTTGAAGTTGAATGCGGGTTCAAGGAGCAAGATACTTCAT
Source organism: Mirounga leonina (assembly GCF_011800145.1). Lineage (NCBI taxonomy): Eukaryota > Metazoa > Chordata > Mammalia > Carnivora > Phocidae > Mirounga > Mirounga leonina. The sequence goes on along the minus strand of NW_023270807.1, from coordinate 86,576,939 downwards.
GGAGTTATAATAAGCATTTGTGAGGACGTTTTTAGAGCCAAGATTTCAAATTTGGGTAAGATTTGGCCTCAAAACTGAGATGGACAAGGGAATAAAATGCATCTCTGTTGACAAGAACACATGAAGCTCAAAAGACAGAAGACCTAGGATTTGTTAGGAAAAAAACAAATAATCTGTTTTGGCTGGCATCTGTCACAAAGGTAGGTGAGTTGTGGGGAATAGGAATATAAATCGTGCTAGGGTCAGAGCATGTGGAGTGTCCAGGGGAAATGCTACACAAAGGGGCTTGGCCCATATTCAGTAGACAATTGAAGTGAGCCATTGAGGGTACTAAGCAAGGAAGTAACATAATCAAAACCTGGTTTGGGGAAAATGGATGGAGCAGCAAAGTGTAGGATGGATTGGAAAGGGACAAAAGAAAGAAAGGAAATGAGTAGGCTTTGTACTAGTGTTTAGTCCCAAGTGGACTGGGACTCTTAGGCTCCAAAAAATATTCCCTATGGGGCAAGAAAATGTACTAGTGAGCTAGTTGTCTGTTGACCAGTTCTTCTTTCAATCAACAGCATTTCCTTAATATTTGGTTCACTAGAGAGAGACAGACCTGGAGTTCAAATCCCTCCTTGTCATTAATACTCTGTTTTTGTTTTGTTTTAGTGGATTTATCAGCCAAAGTACCCGCTAACACCCATTCAAGAAATTTTATTCCATGTTTTTGGAAAATTCTTCCCTATTTTTTGATTAGTTCGGATTTGTTTCCCTTATGCTCAGAACATTTACCCTGTTTTTGTTGTTGTTGTTGTTGTTTAATGAAATGTAGCTGCTTCTTTTATTTCACCCTGGGCGTGGACAAATGATTTTTTTTATACGCACTGGCACTTGATAGAGTGCTTGGGGACAGCTGGATTGAGGAAAGAAATGAAATCTTGGTCATCAACAATTTAAGATGTAAATGGAGACCACAGGATCCAAAACTGTAAGAACAGTTTGAGTTCAAGCAATTTGATAGTTTTTATAGCCATGTGCAATCTATCTCACAGTCTACTCTGCCATTTCCACAAAAAGCAGCCTAATACCAACTCCTCTTGTCCCAAACCAGGGCTGACATTCAGCTGGAATGCACAGTAAGCCATACTGATTTTGAAATACTGAAATGTTTCTTTTTTTTTTTTAAGATTTTATTTATTTATCAGAGAGAGAGAGAGACAGAGGCAGGCAGAGGGAGAAGCTTGCTCAGCAAGTCCCCCCGATGTAGGACTCGATCCCAGGACCCTGGGATCATGACCTGAGCCAAAGGCAGACGCTTAACCGACTGAGCCACCCAGGCGTCTTGAAATATTGAAATGTTTCTATAAGGGTTCATAAATAGCCACTGTCCAGTGCCCTCTGGGTGTCCCCTCCCTCCAACCAACCCAGCTGTTCCCTCCAGGCCCAGGACTTTTCAAGCACTCCCCACAATCCAGCCAGCAAAGAGGTGAAGCTTGGGACAGTAGGGGCCTTACAGGAGCTGCCTGGGTCCTACAACCAGCATCTGCCCCGGCTATTCAGCTTGTGAAATATTTTGAATTGTTGTATCTACCTAAAAGCAACTTTCTCTTCCTGTGTAATTTCTTTCTTTGTGTCTAACTCCACTGTGGTCTGCATTAAAAAATGCACACTTGCTGGAATGTGGGTGCAGTGTGTCTCCACCTGTCACCAGGTAGACTATCATCTCAGGCTGTTCTCTCCATCCGACAAGAGATGTGCTGCTGGTACTTCCTCAGGGAGCATCCCTAGAGCTTGCAATCCAAAAAGGAAGAGAAAACTCTACCTCCTAGCGTCAGTATGAAAAAAAATATTGTGGAGGAGGATTCTGATTGGCTCTGTTTGGGTCACATGCCAACCCTTGGACCAGTCACCATGGCCAGGGCCATGGGATTTTATCACTGACTGCCTGAATCACAAATCTGTCCTGTTCAGACATCCATAAACTGTCCTTGGCAGTTCCCCCAAATCATAATCTTTGAAATGATTAGTTCCCAAATAAAGTAGAGGTGGAGAGGTAGTATATAACCTCAATACCTGACTTGCTTGAGTGTTGGTTTTGTAGCAAAAGACTGGCACAGCACGATGATCAGAAGTTTCTATCAACCATGTAAATGTTTATGAACATGTAAAATGCCATCTATGAAGCCTCCCCACAAAGCTGAGGGTTTTCTCTTTCCTTTTGGGGTTTAATGAGGACGATAGTAATGCAATGCATTAAGTGCATATTTCTGGATTATACATTACATTTCCTTTTTTTCTCTTTTTTTCCCCCAAGATTTTATTTATTTATTTGAGAGAGAGAGAGAGAGCACAAGCAGGGGGAGCAGCAGAGGGAGAGGGAGAAGCAGGCTCTCTGCGCAGCAGGGAGCCCAATGCAGGGCTCAATCCCAGGACCCTGGGATCATGACCTGAGCCAAAGGCAGCCTACTGAGCCATTCAGGCACCCCTCCATTTTTTTTTTTTTCTTTAACAAGTTAGCTCACGCTGCTCAGTATTGATATCCATCAACAGATGACACCGTTTCAAGAGGGGGTGGGATCACTGGGGACAATGTTGCTGGGATTTTTCTTTGATTCTGACCCTTTAGCTCTATCATTAGTCTTATTAGTACTATTATTATTTACATGCCACAAAAATGCATCTGTCTTGAAAAATATCTTTTTTTTTCCTTCTCCATTTACACAAACTCATATTCACAATGATTTTCCTCTCTCTCAGTTGTCCTGAGGTCACAGTAAGTTTCAGAGTTTTATCAATTTCCATAGGATCGTCAAACATCTGCAATTCATTCTCCACTTTTTCAAGACCTCACACAATTTTCGGACATAGTAGGTCCTTAGTAAATATCTATTAGCTGGCTCTCTTCTTGTTTTCGGAGAACAATGGAATCTTACCATTTTCTTTATAAAACATGAAGTGAGAAAAAAATAGAATACCAAAATAGAAACCATTACCAAGACAGCAAAAGCATCATTTAGAGGAAAATTGTTTTTGCATAAAAAAGAAACTGAGTGTGCCCTGAGCTTCTCTTATAAGGGGACTCAACAAAGGAACAGAAAGAGCAGGGAGTAATAATGAGTCCCCATTTTGGATGTTGTGAACCATCTCTCTTCTCATTTAGCACTTCAAATTTAATCAAGTAATATACACAGTTCAAATAATGAGGCTTGATTCAGTCTTTATTATTGCAATTTAAATGGATTTTCTAGCAACTGCCCTTAAGACGGTAAGATTATTTTAAAAACCTCATGGGTTTTTTCAGTTTCTCTAATGGAGGGAATACAAAGTTACAGTAGAAAGTGATAGGAATGCCAAGGAGGAAGAAAATGTCGTGGGTAAAGCAATGTTACTTGATCATTTGTTCATTCAACAAACCTGCTGAGTGCTGCACATCGTAGCATCAGGGGCTCCACCTCACGTTAGCAGAACTCCAGTGAGTAAATAGCCTTGAACCTGTGACATGGTTAGAAAGGACTGCAAACATTCCTGCTCCCAGCCTGCATTTTACAGCTGAAGGCAGTAAAGTTCAGTGGTTTGGTAACTTCCTCAAGGTAGTCACAAAGCAAGAACTAGAATCCAATTCTCTTAATCTAATTCATTGTTCATTCCTATAGAAAATCATTTTTATATTTTAAATGTATTTCTGTTTGGTAAATTCTGGGGAAATCCAAATCACTTGTAAACTGACTGCTCAACCTCAGAATAACATGAAAACAATATTATACTTGCTGTTTAATGACCTTTCATATGCCACACCTGACCCTACCCTTAACCATAAAAGTATGTTAAATTCATAATATACCCAGAGTATAAAGGAGTCTAAGAGCTCTATGAAATAATAAACCTCTAGATTAGATTGAGGGGGATGGAGTGGGGAGAATGGAAGAAAGGAAAGAGATGGTCTTTGAAGGACAACACCATAGAGCTCCAACAGGGATACAGAATGGTGCTTCCACTCTGTATTATATACGGGGATAACCCCCTCCCAGGGCACCCTCTTGGGTCTGCCCGGTGACCTCCTATTCATCCTACCTGAACCCAGACCTCTGAGCCCTGACTCTTTTCATGCTCCATTCAGCCTCCCCTGGCCCTTATCCAGGTCACCCAGAGCTTGAAAATAAAATTTAAAAATTTTAACAGCCTTTTACAAGCCGCCATTCTCTCTATCCCAAACCCATCCCCATCACAGTCTTATCCTGCTTGTCCCAATGATGAACTCACACTAACTTTAACACTGTTTTACAACTGTTGATTCCCTGGTTAATTCTTATTTTTTATGTCCTGTGCCTTGAATAGTACCTGGCTTTAAACCAATCAACAAATATTTTTTCATCACTTACCATATGCTGGGAGCTGTGCTAAACTCTGGGGATGTAATAGTGAGCCTCTTTCCATGGGAGCTTCAACTCAGAGTGAAGACAGATAGGAAGTGCGGAGGGGATAGGCTAGGAAGAGGGAACACACAAAATAAACATCGTGAATGTCCTATTAATGAATATAGGAGAGAAAATAATGTCTTGGTCGTTGTGAAACACACATTCTAATAGGGGAAAAAGGTAAGTAAAGCAGAGTAAAAGTGTGTGTCTTCCCATTTAAACAAATAAATACCAAAATGGATCAAGAAGCAGTGAGAAGTCAGACGATGGGAGAGTGTCCCAAGTATGTGACTCTTAGCAGGACTACCCAGAGGGAGAAGGTGGGTCAGAGGAAAGAGTCTGTACACAATCAGACTTAGGAGAGCAGTCTTAAAGACAACCACAAATCAAACGATATGGAGGAAGGTCTGGATGCACGGAGGACACAATGGGAGATAATTCAGACCCTAGGGGACTTGGTATCCAAGGCCAAGGAATGTAGATTTTACCATTTAGATGTTCTTCTATTTGTGTGGCACTTATTAGTGGGTCATGAAATCAACTCAGTGGGTTGTAATCAATATTTTGAAGGACTAGACTAGAAAAGAAAATGTGAGTGCATTTCCTGCAAAAAGGGTAAATTTGGGGGTGGTACCAGTTGTCTCAGTTGCATATATCTCTATATTTATTACAAATGGATATGAGTACAGGGATTTCTTATGGTACATCAGTCTTGACCAAACAGGTTTGAAAGTCACTGCTGCTGGTGATGGGGAATCACTGAACAATTTAAAGCAGAGACGAGATCAACTTTTGCCTTTAGAAAGATGCTGTGGTTCCAGTAAGAACAGATTTAAGGGGCAAGGCCATTTAGGAGATGGCTTTTGGAATCCAGAAAAAGGATATAGACTTGAGAATTAATGATAGATAAATCTGATGATTCATCTCTCCTCTCCATTCGTACTGCTACTATTCTGGCTTGGCCTTCATCATTTCTTTTGTAACCAACTCCTGACTCATCTAGCTACTTGTGTCCTTGACCATCTTATATCCATCCCTCACACCGAATTGAAGACGCATTTGACAATCCCACTCTCCTGCTTACAACACTTCAGGGACCACTTATTGCTCCATGTCTCAATCTTTCTGGCCAGCTTCAGTTCCTGCCTCTCCTCTTTGGGCTCATTTTCTACACATCCCATGTAGATCCTTGCCTCCATATTTTGGCTTCTGTCATCCTCTCTGCTGGAAATAGCTTTTCCATTTTAATTCACCTGGCTTCCTTGAGCTCAACCTTCAAGACTCAGTTTAACCTTACTTCCTCCAGACAGCTTTCCTTGATTTCTCCCAACTGGGCCAAATACGCACCACCCCCCCCCCATCTTTTTCTCACATGGCATTTTGTATAAAGCTCCCTCATTACATGGAGCATATAGCAAATATTAACCAAATATTCACCCAGTGCCAGGGACTGGGCTTACTTGTATCATTTCATTTCATCTTCACAAAACCCTGACGAAGTAGGTATTACTGCCCTGGGAAGGTGCAGCAAGAGTTGTGGTGTTTTCAGCCAACCAGTGTTGTTCTAAAGCTCATGCTTTCAATTGTTCGGTACATTATGCACTTACTACATTACGATAAACCACAAGCTCTTGGGTAAGTCTCTGAAATGCCGGCACCCTTGCTCAAAGATCATGCAAGCAACTGGGTTTCTTTGTGTCCCCACCACCCAGCAGAATGCCCAGCAGATAGCTGAGCTGGTGTGGAAACCTTTAAATGCTGCACGGTAGGCAAGCCAGGGAGGTCCTGAAAAGCGTCTGTTGGATCTGGCAATGAGGTTTATTGGCGTCTTGTTGAAAACTTGTTTCAGTGGGATGAGTTTGTCATGTTCTTCACTTTAGTCCCTGCAAATATTAGGTGGTCCATAAATATTGTTTACGGAATACGCTGCAATGGGCTGAGGAGTAATGTGAAGTGGCTTTCTTCACAAAGTGTGGCTAAGAAGGAAAGGAGTTCAGGTGGTGGTGAGAGAGTTTCTGGAACAAGGAAGTCTGTGGGTAAAAAGGGGGGGTGTTCTGTGTTTAGTTTGCTAGCTTTTTTAGAGATATTGTAAGAACGTGTTGAATGTGCTAAGAGACAGTGGCCAAGAGAGGGAGAGGTAAAAAAAAATATTAGAAAAGGGGATTTCTTGGAAGAACCAGGAGGGGAAGTTTCCAGAGCTCTGGTGAATGAGCTGTGGACAGACAGCTGGTTCTTCCCCAGGGGTCAGCCTAGCATCACCGTATTCCAAGCCTCAATTTTCATTTGCAAGGGAAATAACACATACCGTCCCTTAGATTTATTACCTGCAATAACTTTTTCCTGCTTCTTCTTTTTTCTTCTTCTTCTTCTTTTTCTTTTAATATTCTAAATCCAGGGAAGACCTATTCAAATCAAAAGGATCAGCCCCGTATCTTAAGGGACTGAGAAAAATGTTACTTCTATTTCAAAAGGAAGCTTTCTGTCACTGAATTCCTGAGCTTTTTCTATTTAAAACTTGATGGGGTTGGGTCTGGTGAGTGCCTCAACAGGGAGAAAGAGGAAGGGGATTTTATATTTGTGGAGCTGGAAGTATAGGGCAAAGGCCTTATTTGGTGTTGAATTCTCCGAGAACTTGCTGGGGTGGGTGGGGGGCCGGCTGACAGCTGTACGAGAAGAGGGAGCCCTGGGTGCTGCCCACTTGAGCAGCGTCATGGAGAAGGATGGAACTATGTGTGTCTTCTCTTTCCTTCCTCTTCTCCCAGTCCCCCTGGCCACCCTCCCCCAGACTCGGCCTGGGGAAATACCAGGTTAGACACTGAGAATCTAGAACAGGATGTAAGTACTTTGGTCAATGCTGAGAGAAGAGGACTGGGAAATCCCAAGGGCAAATGGCACAGGAGAATGGGGAATTCCAAAAGCCACTCAGTCTTCTCAGGACGCTTGGCCTGGGGAGGTACTGCTGTGTGAGGGAAACAGTTACATAGAGCGTATTTATCACCTTGATGGAGGATGGTAGCAAAGCACGTTAAGAACTATAAATGAATACTGTTGTCAAAAATAATCAAGCAATTCCTATTTTTATTGCCTACTATTTGTAAGACCATATGCCAGCCTCTGGGGAATTAAAAAAAGCCTAAGAAGCTGTTCTCACCCTTATGGTCCAGTTGGAAAGATGACATAGGCATAATAACAACCAGTGAGAATAAAAGTTCCAAGGTTTGGGGCGCCTGGGTGGCTCACTCAGTTAAGTGTCTTCCTTCTGCTCAGGTCATGGTCATGATCCTGGGGTCCTGGGATCAAGCCCTGCATCAGGCTCCCTGCTCAGCAGGGAGTCTGCGTCTCCCTCTCCCTCTGCCCCCCCATTCTCTCTCCCTCTCTCTCCCCTGTTCTCTCTCTCTCTCTCTCAAATAAAATCTTAAAAAAAAAAATTCTAAGGTTTCATGTAAGCAAATAATAAACACTACAGATATTCAAAGGAAAGAAAACTGTGATGACCCATATAGATCGGGTGAATAAATCAGATTACTACCACTGACCTTTTATTATGTCACTGTTACATATTTTTTTAAAGAAACCTATATATATATATCATATATATCTTAAGATATATAAGATATATATATATATATATATCTTAAGATTTTATTTATTTATCTGACAGAGAGAGACACGGCGAGAGAGGGAACACAAGCAGGGGGAGTGGGAGAGGGAGAAGCAGGCTTCCCGCGGAGCAAGGAGCCCGATGCAGGGCTCGATCCCAGGACCCTGGGATCATGACCTGAGCCCAAGACAGATGCTTAGCGACTGAGCCACCCAGACGCCCTCACTGTTATATTTTAAGAGCCAAGCTGTGAAGCCCCCTCAGGCACCAATATAAGAGGGATTTGCTTCCAGGAGTCTTCTCTTGACTTACATTAATGTCATAACCAGCCCACTGGCAGGCACCTTCTGGAAAAGAAGGAGGTATGGAGGTCCCTTTTTATAACCAATTGAATTATCCAAATAATTCCCAATAGAAAACTCGATTGACTGTATCCAAATTGAAAGTAATTGTGGCATCATAGAAACAAAGTCCGTTTTCTCTGATAAAAACACACGCCCCTCCTGGAAACTGCAGAGCTGTGTCCAATGTCAAGGTCACTTGGATTTTAAGGAAAGCACAGCTCTTCACTCCCAGAAAACAAAAGCAATGAGACAAGAATCATTTTGAGTTCACAAAGAAGTACTTGAACACCCTATAGGTTTTCTGCATCGGTTGATATCATAATCAGCTAAACCATTTTAAATTAAGAGTAATATCTGTTTACTATTACATAATAGGAAAAAAAACCCACAAATGGAAAATCCCTAGAAGCTGGCTAATAATCTCTTTAATCACATCTGACAATTTTCTAGTCTGAGGGATTATTGCTTTGGGATAACTTTTTTTTTTGTTCCTTCAGATAAAGAAATTAATAAAACCAGGGCAGACCGGATTTAACAAAGAGATTGGATTAAGATCTTATGTAAACCCTGTTGAGTAAGAGTAGCTGCACGGTTAAATGGCAGGGCCTTACTCTTTCACCCCAATGTCTCGAGAGAGAATTGCTTCGGAAAAAAAGTCGGAGGCAGTGGAGGGAATTCTGGCTTCGTTCAGGGTAAGGAGGATGTCTCACCCTGGCCTATGTCTGTTGACAAGGCTCTCCCCCAACGGTTGCTGCGTGGCTCGGGATAAAACCAGGGCCCAGGGGGCCGAGCAGCCCTGGCTGCGCCTCACATCGGGCATTCACTTGGCTCACACACACAGCTGCCACCGCCTTCCCAGAGCCCTTGTGACTGGTCTCTGAGGAGCTCCCAGAGCCCCTCACGGCAGCTACCTCCCTCCCCCCACCCCAGCTGAGCCTGAGGGGACACAATAGGCCAGTTGGAGTGCCACCCCCTGAGGGGCAGAGGCAGTGGGGCTCCCCTCCGCGGTTTTGGAGGTCACCTTGCCCGAAGCCGAGGCCTGGGGGAGAGCCCCGCACGATCACTCACCACCCAGCCACTCTGGAGATGGAGTGAACATCATAAGCCGAGTCCTCAGTTGGGCCTGTAAAAACCACTTGGGAGGCTACAAAGCCAACACAATCTGTGAAGGAGTAGCCGGGAAGGCACATGGTGAAGTCAGAATAAGGACCCAGCCAAAGGAGATAAAGCATTTCAAGAGCTATAGCAGGTCGTGAATGACAGCAACAGTCCCACAAAACGGATCACTGTACCTATTTTTGTAACACCTTTCTCCCTGGTGCTTCTGGAAAAATGGAATATTTCTAAATTTCCCTCGCCACATTCTCTGGAGAGAGAGAGAGAGAGAGAGAATATCATGTAACCATGTCCCTAAGACTCAGAATGGGTTAATTTCTTGAAGGTTATTCGGAACCCTGGGGCTTTCTAAGGAAATAGCACCCCTACCCAAACCTCGCCCTCCTGGAATGTGTTAAGGCACAAAACACATACCTGCTCTTAGAAGACTTGAGTAAATCACATGTTTCAGTAAGTTTAAGTGAAATATAATAGATTCTAATATTCAAAGCCCCTTACCTTACAGAAATATGAGCTTAACCCCTAGCTCCAGCCAAGTCATTGGGTCTTTTCCCCCAGAAGACTTCAGGGGAAGATGGTTGTTTGTTTCCAGTCTCCATGTTTGCAGCTTGAATCTTTCCTCTGAAATTCAGACTTGAAGGTCCAGGTGCCTATCTGATAGCTCACTTTGATGTCCTAAAGCCTTACACCTCGGAAGTCTTTACTGTAAAGCTGCCTGCCTTCTCAGGGAGGCCTTCCTTTCTCATAAAATTACAGTAGAGCCCTCCCACCTCCAGTGATCCCGATCGATCCTCTCTGCTTCATTTACTACCTTACATACTATAATTCACTTACTCATTTTATTAAATAAATAACTTATGCCCTTAATAAATAAATGTATTCCCTTAGCCATAACTCAAACTCCATAAGGGAAGGTTTCGAGAATGGCTAGGTTATGCCTGACATACAGTTGGTCGTCAATAATGAATGATGAACGAGGGGCGCCTGGTGACTCAGTCGGTTAAGCATCCAACGCATGGTTTCAGCTCAGGTCATGATCTCAGGGTCGTGAGATTGAGCCCCGGGTCAGGCTCTGTGCTGAGCGCAGAGTCTGCTGGAGATGCTCTCTCTCCCTCTCCCTCTGCCCCTCCCGGCGCTGGTGTGGGCTCTCTCTCTTTCTCTCTCTTTAAATAAATGAAATATTTAAAAGAAAAAAAAAAGAATGATGAATGAATGAATGAAAGTTAAAATGTTGAGAGCATTAGATTGTTTTTTGAAGAAGTTAGAAGATGAGGCTCCTGAGTGGCTCAGTCCGTTAAGCATCTGTCTTTGGCTCGGGCCACGGTCTCAGGGTCCTGGGATCAAGTCCCACATTGGGCTCCCTGTCAGCGGGGAGTCTGTTTCTCCCTCTGCCCCTCCCCCTACTCCTTCTCTCTCTCTCTCTCTCTCGCTTTCTCTCAAATAAAATCTTAAAAAAAGAAAAGAAAAGAAAAAGTTAGAAGAGATCAAATCATTTTATTTCTACTTCATGGAATTCTAGTTCGTACTTAATTCTACCTGGTAGAATAACTTCAGGGGGGTGCCTCCTGGGTGACTCAGTTGGTTGAGCATCCAACTCTTGATTTCAGCTTGTGTCCTGGTCTCTTGGTTATGGGATGGAGCACAGCATCGGGCATGGTGTTCAGCACAGGAGTCTGCTTGAGATTCTCTCCCTCCCTCTGCCTCTGCCCCTCCCCCTGCTCATGCGCTCTCTCGCACTCTCTCTCTCTCCCTCAAAATAAATAAATAAAATCTTAAAAAAAAAAAAAAAAGAATAACTTCAGGGGTCAAGTGGTGACCTTAAAGGTGTGAGGTCTATTTGACTAGGGTTTTGTTTGACAGCCTTGTTTATTTGTTTGCTTGGGGTGTTTTTGTTTTGTTCTTAAATTTAATTGCACTCCCCGTTTGCCATAGTCCCTACCGCTCCCTATGTTCATACACTGGTCCTAGGGTTTTACACATTTCCTGTTCCTGACAGCCTCTGAAGACATTGAGTTTGACAGCTTCTACCCTGGTAGAAATTGGTTCATTGAATTGCTTAAACCATTAGGTATAGTTTTAACCACATAATAATTTACAGTGTGTCTTTGGGCAAATTACTAATATCTTTGGGTTTCTTTCAACTCTGAAATTCTATAAAGACATCTATTGGTTATTTGACAGCATATGCTCAAGGTCATCTGAACTATTTTGGGTAATTCTTAGCTGGGCATCAAATGAAATGACAATCCTGTATGTGATTCTTAGTCCCAGTGATTTCTAATACACAACAGATCACTTAAGTTTATAGATCAATGTATACTTTGAATTGAGATATAATGTCTCATCCTTTGGTAAAACCAGTTTGTTTTTTCTATAACATAATGAAAACTTAGATTCAGTCACATGGACATTCTTCCATTATAAATTGAATAATTGTAAGACAGTATTGCATAAGATTTACTATAAATAACGTGGTCCATAAATTTAAGATTTACATTTCAAAATACCAAGATTCTTAATCAGTCAGGCCATATAAATTCATTTGAAGATAAATCTTTTTAAAATTCCATTCGTAGAAACCCCAAAGTTAAATCTACTTGGCAAAAGAGACATTGAAAGTAAGCCAGAATAAAAGATTGAATTTAAAATACAAGGTTGGCAACTAATCAAGAATGGTCACCAGACTTCAAGCTCAAAACCTTCTGAATAAGAGTAATAAAAAACACTTTCCATCTCTAATGAAATTTAGTACTTTTTAGATTGATCAAAAACACATTTAGTCTTGGGGCGCCTGGGTAGCTCAGTCGTTGGGCATCTGCCTTCGGCTCAGGTCATGATCCCAGGGTCCTGGGATGGAGCCCCACATCAGGCTCCCTGCTCTGTGGGAAGCCTGCTTCTCCCTCTCCCACTCCCCCTGCTTGTGTTCCCTCTCTCCCTGTGTCTCTCTCAGCCAAATAAATAAATAAATAAATAAATCTTAAAAAAAAAAAACAACACACATTTGGTCTTAACATCAGGAAAAGAGATTCTATTGTAGTCTCAAACTTTTAGAGTTTCATTTAGACTTTCATTAATGAATCAAATAAACACTTTGAATATACCTACTAATATGTTAATGGTACCCTGGAGTGCAAGAAATACTGAAGGATACCTCCCAAATATTAACATTTGGATGGTAAACTCAAAAAGATATTTTAAATGGCTACTGAAAGGAGTACCTATAAATAAAGCAATTAAAAGACACATATGTAACCAAAGGAGGAAATATGATGATTTTAACTGTTAGAGATTCTTATAAACTTTAAAAGAAATTATTCTTGGGGTGCCTGGGTGGCTCGGTCATTAAGCGTCTGCCTTCGGCTCAGGTCATAATCCCAGGGTCCTGGGATGGGTCCTGGGATGGATGCATCTGGCTCCCTGCTAGGCGGGGAGCCTGCTTCTCCCTCTTCCACTCCCCCTGCTTGCGTTCCTGCTCTCACTATCTCTCACTCTGTCAAATAAATACATAAAATCTTAAAAAAAAAAAAAGAAATTATTTTTTGAAAAATTACACTGTAAAAAGAAGGAAAACTAAAACACCTGTAATCAATGAATATAAGAATGAATATAACAGTTTTTATTTTGCCTGTTACTTTCTTGCTTTGTCTGTAGGTAGTACATATATTTTTACATTTGTAATTATAGTGATTGAACAATTCTGTATTTGGCTTTTTTTTCATATAATTATGTTCTAAGCATTTTCCATATTGCCAGAGTCTTCATATTTATTATTAGTGATAGCATAACATTCCATCAAATTGCTCAAGTCTTCCTTTGCTATTGCAATTTTAGTTTCTTCTCAGTCTATCCTTAAAATATTTAATTGTAACATTACTATAATTCAGTACTGTCATTTTATTTCTTTGTTCTTTTGGTATATGCTGATTTCACTAATTGGGTTAAATCCTCAGGAGTTTCAAAGATCATGGAGACACATGTTAAATCAAGATACATTTCAAGCATTCAGTGACCACAAGTCTTATAGTGCTGTGATGCTTGTTAAAATTCCATTCTCGTAAAGGAATAGATTCTGGAATCAAGGTGACTTTGCTCAATACCAGTACTGTGTCTTGGGAAAATTTGCTTCAGCTCTCTGTGCCTTTGTTTTCCCATCTGTAAAATGGGATTAGTAATACTAAAATTGTTCTGAGGATTAAACAAGACAATGGGTGTCAAACATTTACAACAATGCCTTTTATATTTAAAATGCTATAGAAATAATATCCCTTTTCATATTAGAAAAGCTTTATATATTCTTTGTGCCTTACAGGAATTCTACATGTAAACAAAACAAGTGGTGAATTTTTAAATTTTAAAAACAACTCTGAGATAATTTCTTAACCAGAAGCAACTTCTTTTATAATCAAGTTTTTGCAACAGTGAAATATATGTCAGTTCATTTAGCAGCAATTGGGCCCTAAGCTAGCAATCGTAGGTTAGTGTTTCCTCTGGTAAGAATAACTAGCAATTCGTCTAAGACATTTGTGAATCATTCTGTCAGCATAATCGTAATAGTAAGAGTAAAAGTAAAATAGTCACCATCTACTGAACACTATGTGCCAGGCAAAACAATTGGGCATTTAAAAACATTGTAAAATCTTCATGACAACCTGGGAGGAAATATTATTATCCCAATCATTCCCAGACAGGGAGACAGACTCGGCGAGATGAAATGACCAGCCAAAACCCACACATGCCTAAAAAGCGATTGGTCCTAATTGACCCATTTGGATTGTATTAAGACTTGAAAGATGGAGAAGTCATGAGACTGAGTTCTCCCTTTATGAGTATCCATCCACCAAGTTTCCCACTGGAGTCCCATTAAACATCACAGGAGGTAAAATGTATTTTCTCCTTTGTATGTTGTAGGTACGAAGATGGATCAAGAGCCCAATGGTCAGTGTGGACAAGCATCAGAGTCCCAGCCTGAAGTATACAGGCCCCTCAGTCATGCACATCCCTCCAGGAGAGCCAGATTTTGAGTCTTCCTTGTGTCCAACGTGCCTGGGAGACCATGCTTTCCAAAGAGGTGTTCTCCCTCAGGAGAAAGAGTCATGTTCATGGGAAACTCAATCCGGGTGTGAAGTAAGTTCATTTTCCTCTGGATCCATTACCCTGAAAGGATTCTAGGCCTTTGTTTTTCTAGTATTCATACCACAGTATGCCAAAAAAACAAAAACCAAAACCAACCATATTTAATACACATGTATAAAGCTTCTGAGGAAGATACAGAATGTGACATTTGCTAGCCCACTGTACTAAATTTGGGGGTTGGGGGGGAAGGGGAGAGGGAGAACCTCAAGCAGGCTCCATACCCAGCATGGAGCCCGATGTGGGGCTTGATTCCACAACCCTGAGATCATGACCTGAGCTGAAATCAAGAGTCAGATGCTCAAATGACTGAGCCACCCAGCCATCCCAGTACTAATTTTTCTTAATAGCCTTTATTAGAAAAATTTTAGCTTCACAGCAAAATTGAATGGAAGGTATAGAGATTTCCCATGTACTCCCTGCCCCCACACAAATATAGCCTCCTCCACTCTCAACACTCCTCACCAGAGTGGTGTATCTGTGCCAACTGAGGAACCTATGTTGACATGTCATCACCCAAAGACCATAGTTTGTATTAGGGTTTGCTGTTGGTGTTAAGTTTGGACAAATTTATAATGACATGTCTCCATTTTTAGAGTATCATATAGGGCAGTTTCACTGCCCTAAAAATCCTCTGTACTCTCCCTGTTCATCCCTCCCCTCTCCTATACCCTGGCAACCATTGACCTTTTCACTCTTCACGGTTTTGCCTTTTCCAGAGTTGGAATATGGTTGGAATCATACAGTATGCTGCACTGACTTTAATGCTGTTCCAAGACTGATACAACCATATTTTGGCCAACTAGAAATCCTTCATAAGTTGTTTGATCACACAGAGATCAATTCTTATATAATGCAAAAAATATATCATAACCATCATCGACAGGTTTGTAGCCTTCACTGAAGTATTTATCTCAATCTGATTTGACCCACAAGAGAGCACTATATCAACCCATATTTCACTATTTTTCCCATATGTAGTCCTCATATTATTTCCTGTATACTCAGATTTTTCACTAAGACTTAATTTATCCTACTCCGCCAAGAGTTTTGTTTATTGTTTTTCAATTTTGTTAATCCAAGGAAGCCAGATAACTGACTTATCTTGCAGGTTCTAAGATTTCAAAAATTTAAGATTGTATTTTTCACTTATAACTCAGTTGGGCTTATATTTATTTTGACTTTTTAAACCCTTAGATTAAATGCTTATGTTATTTTTATCATCTTATTAACATAAAACCACAAATTAGGAAGACAGTACATGTTATTACAAAGTACAATTAATTGCAAATCATCTACCAATACATTATTTTAGAACAGCGCATTATAAGATGATAAATGTTAATAACTCCTTCCGGCTTTTTGTTTTTCCTGAAGGAAATGTTTTCCAGAGATAAAGGAATCATTTTAGCTGCTAAAAATGCTTGACTCTGAGTTCAACTCTAGGATATGCAATGTCTCAGAATCTGTTTCCTGCCTACTTTCTAAGGTTACTGGAAAGATCAAATGAGATAACACATATAAACTAT
The DNA here is from genome assembly GCF_011800145.1 of Mirounga leonina. NCBI lineage: Eukaryota > Metazoa > Chordata > Mammalia > Carnivora > Phocidae > Mirounga > Mirounga leonina. The sequence goes on along the minus strand of NW_023270807.1, from coordinate 86,560,819 downwards.
TTCATAACCTAGAAAGTGTCATGCAAATAGAAATCATTATTACTTAACTTGCTGATTTACATAGTAGCTAAGCCTATGAATCTGTAACACTAAATTAGACCTCCATGACTAGGTTAGCACTTTGCTGATCTATGGACATTTGCCATGGCACATTTGTTGTTTAGCTAGACACTGGCTCAACTCCAGGTTGACCATAGAAGGGAATAAATAGATTCTAAATGCAAGGATTGGCAAACTTTTTCTGCAAAGGGCCAGAGAGTAAATGTCTTAGGCTTTGCAGGCCATTTAGTCACTGTCATTTCTGTTCAGCTCTGCCCTGTAGGGAAAGCAGCCATAGATAATATACAAATGAATGGGCCCAACTGTGTTCAAATAAAAGTTTTTATTTACAAAAACATGTGGCTGGTCCACCAGCCTTAGTCTGCAGACTTTTAGACTCTTAGAGTCGAAAAGAATTTGCCAACTCCTTAGAGTCTAAAGAACTATTCATAACTTAGAGGTAGAAAGAGGGCTCTAGAAATCCTACACAGAGCACAAAGGCCTAGTACTAAATGTTTACTTGAGGGCCTGGTATATGGCCCATTTGTTAGGAGCTAGGGATAGATTAATGAATAAATGGAATTCCATATAAGAGGAAACAATAAACAAAGAGCTGGAAGGAATTTAAGGCAACACTGTGATTCATCCTTTTACTTTATCTGGAATAATAGGTGAATCATTCTCCGATTTACAATGGATAAACTGGCTCTGACTTTGCTGAGCTTTTTTCTTAAGGTCACCACAAATCAAGAAGACACTTGATATGTTAACAATTTAACAATGAACCTACATTTTGGGTTCCTATTGGGATTAAACCATGAGACAGTTCCTTGAGAAGGCACCTCTGCCCTTTCAGGAAGTGGCCTTGTGTGATAAGATGGAGAGGCTGTTAGATACATGGGCCTAGTAGCAAAGACTCTTAATTTTTTCCTCTGACAACTCCTGATGTAGATAATTTTAAGCAAGTCATTAATTCATCCTTCCCCTTCAGTGTTCCCTCCTATGAAAATTGAGATTATTCACGCTCGCCATCTGGTCTTTCCTGGGTTTTTTAAGTAATTTGAGGATGAGATGGGATTTTTTAAAATATTTTGTAAGTGTAAACTTATGTGCAAATAGTGTGCTGGAGTCAAGCAACCCACATTCTGATGCCAGCTTTGCCACAGTCAATATACAAACTCGAGCAAGTCACAAAACCTCTCAAACATATGATGAGCCTGACCCAATTAACTCTAAAGCCCTTTTTAGTCTGAAATCCTACAGTTGGAATTTGATGATCTATAAATGAAAATAAACTCTGTACCTGGCATGAAAAGATAAAACATAGAAAATGAGGTAAGAATGTTTTAAATAAAATAAGAGAGCACATCAAATGCTAGTCCTTTAAGAATATAGGGGTGGGGGGTAGGTTCTGACTTTAAAAATAGTACATTCTAGGGGCGCCTGGGTGGCTCAGTTGGTTAAGTTTCCGACTTTTGATTTTAGCTTAGGTCATGATCTCAGGGTTATGGGATCGAGCCCCATGTGGGGCTCCACACTGAGCGTGGAGCCTACTTAAGATCCTCTCTCTCTGTGCCCCTCCCCCCCACTCATGCACGCACTCTCTCTCTCTCCTGAAAAATAATAATAATTCAAAAAATAGTACATTCTAAATGCTACTTTTAATGTCCAAAACTTGGTAAGAGTTGTATTGCAGCTAGTTTGTGCCAGGCTTTGCCAATAGTCTAGTTAGTGGCTTATAAACATGTTTCTCCCATGGAAGAAACTAGGATATATGTATTGCCAGTAAGTCACCCAGAAGAATAACAATATTGTGATGTTACTTGTAGTGCTGTCTAAAATGGACTGTTTACACGTTAAACAGACCTTTATGGAAATGGGATGGTAAGATGATAACACTGAGCTCTGCAAGCTATTACTGAGTAATACATGCTAGTGGAACTCAAGCTGTAGCATTTCAGTCTGAAATCAACTTTTGGGCCATAAAGAAATGGAAACCAAAGTAGCTTTTCAATGGGTGCATGCTGACTAAACATATTCACAGACTGTTCTGTACCATCTCTCTCACAGCACCTTCGACATCCAGATCAACTAAGCTGGAAGGAAAGGAAAGGACTGTTTTAGAATAGGGATAGGGAAGGAAATCTAGAATAAAGGAAAGCATAGGACTGTTCAAGAAGGCAGCCTAAGCATAAAATGTCCTCTCTCCTTCCTGCCTTAAATGACAGGAAAACACACACACATACGCACACATTTTAATTTATAATAGTGCTAGAAAACAAGGTATGCCGTTGTATAAATGAGAGACAATTAAGAATCTCTGAAAAACAGAAGGCAGGTAGGATTATGAAGTCCATGAGGAAACCACAGTCCAAAAGGGTCACATCAAAGAACCACTCCAACAGATGGGAACACTGCAAGCCTACGTATTCGGAAAGGACTCAGTAAGTTGGAAAATAAAGATGTTCTGGGCAGGGTCTAATAAAAGGAATGTAGTTTTAGCAATATAAATTTTAGACAAAATACAATCTAAGACAAAAAAATTTCAAAAAAACAAAGAGGGATATTTCACATTGATGAAAGATATCTGCCAAGAAGATAAAACATTCACAAACCTGGGGCACCTGAGTCACTCAGTTAGTTAAATGTCTGACTCTTGATTTCGGCTCAGGTCATGATCTCAGGGTCATGATCTCAGGCTTTTGAGATTAAGCCCCACGTCAGGCTCTGTTCTTAATGGGGAGTCTGCTTGAGATTTTCTTTCTCCCTCTGCCCCCCCCCCCCCACATACATGCTCACTCTCTCTCTCTCTCTCAAATAATAAATAAATAAATCTTAAAAAAAAAATTCACAAACCTTTTTGTACTTAACTACACAACGTGGAGGTCTTTAAAACAACCACTAATAGAAATACAAGAAAAATTAGTTGATTCGTGTCATGGAAATTTTTATCATACTTCTAGAGTCTTTCGAGAAGACTAAAAATATGTAAGGGTAGAGGATTTTAATAAAACAATTAACCAAATATGATTTATGTGGAAATCTGTATCTAATAAACAAAGAAAACACATTATTTTAAGCATACATGGAACAATTGCATAAACTGACCACGAATTGGATCATGAAGCATATCTCATCAAATTCCAAAAAGCAGAAATCACACAGGCCACACGAGCTGATTATAATTTGGTAAAATTAGAAACTAACGACAACACGAGAGCCAACTGCCATCCCCGGCCAATCCTTTCACCTAGAATCCACGAACACCCTACTATTAACTCTGGGTTTACTTAGAAAACGAAAAAAGGAAATTAAAATCGTTTAAGTGCTTATTCCACCACCAAGAAAATGCAAAATGAAACAATGAGATTGTATTTCCTTTTAATCCATCAGATTGTCAAAGGGTTGAAAAGACGGATAATGTCATAATGGTAAAAATATGGGCCAAATGCTGCTGGTAGAAGTTTTTTGGCAATGTTCCTCTATTAAAAATTTTAAGATCTCATACCTTTTAGTTTAGCAAATCTGTGTGTCCACATCTAATACATTCTCGCTTATGTAATACTGGGGATGGGTACAATGATAACCATTGTGATGTTGGAGATGGTAAAAAAAAAAAAAAAAAACTGGGGTGGGGGAACATCTGCAGGTAACAAAACTGTAAACTCAGAGGGAATTGTTGATTATGGCATCTCCATATTGCAGAACAGTATGCAGCAGTTAAAAATGATGTCCATATGTACTGATATATCCCAACTTATATTAAGTTAGGAAAGCAATTTGAAGGTGAATATATATATGTAGCATTAGCATTGTTACATTTCTTTTAAACATGGTATTTTTCTCTCAATGTGTATGTATGTGTGTATCTATGAATGTTTATGTGCACACATGTTTGTATGTCTGTGTGTAAAAATGCAAGTAAAAAGATCTGGAAGTATGTTCATCAGACTGAACTGGTGATTACCCCTGCCGGGGATTAGAATCGAGAAGTAATGAGGTGGGGAAAAATAGTCAAGAAGGACTTCAGCTTTGTCTCTACTGGCTGAGTTTTTCAAGACCATCATAATATATTACCTGTGGATTTGGGGAAAATGCCATGCCCACCAGGAGACTCACTTGTAGAAAGTAAATAGTTACAACTCAGTCCTATTGGTTGAAAGTCAGGCACCACCACAAAGATGGTTTCCAACTGTAAGACCGTTGCATCTGGAAATGGACAGTGCATGATCTTTATGCTTCCACAGCACCTTGCTTATACTTCTGTTTGTCAGTTATGCTGCCCTGCCCTGTGTGATGTCTTCATGTGTGTCCATTTATTCTCTACGCTCCCCGCAGTCATCACATCTAATGCTTGTTCATTTTCCTGTCTCCTCCAGACCTTGTGTACGTGCTGTAAGGTTGATGTGTTCTTTTTTTCTCTTTGCCGTTATTAGCTGAAATTGAAATTTTGTTCATGAAAGTGTTTTGAACATGAAAAGGAGAGATTAAGGCTGAAAAGTCTGCAGCCCATGCTGGCTGGAAATCATGTGCATTCCAGAGGCACTGCATGGCCAGGGCTCACGGCTGATTCTCATTAAGCTTGTCCTCTCATATGGGATCTATTTGGCAGAGTGAGGATTTCCTCAGACTCCTCTATCTTCCAACTGAAGGAAGCTTGAAAGCTGCTTAGTCAGCGACCAACAGCTGAAGCCAGGGCACCACGCACTGTTTTTAAGGCCCTAGTGAAGTCAATCCTCCGGAAGGAGCCAGCCAAGTTAATAACTTGGAGAAGTTATTAACACGTTACTACAGACACAAGAATTAACATTGGGTCTTTGCCATGATGAAATGTAAGGTCACTTCCTCTTCTTCCTCCTCAGCGATTCACCAGAGACAATAATAGAAGGTACTTCTAATTAAGCAGACTACACTGTTCTGGGAGGGAGTCGGCCCCCAGAGGCTTGTTCAGTGTCTGAGACACCTTACCTCCATCTGTTAGGCTACCACAGCCCAAGAAGGCGCACCGTTACCATTTTATTTCCTCTCAAAATTGTTGAGCTGTTTCTTTGAAGCCCAGGAAGCTCAGTACCAAGTGGTCACTGAGCAATAGTTTCCACGCTGACTTATTTTCATATCGCCTTGAGTTTTTCTGATCCTTCTTAAGAGGAGGCTATAAAAAATATACTTAAATCATCCAGATGGCTTTATAGATTTCTGGCTTCTTTCAATTTACATAGTAAAAAAAAAAAAATTTTTTTATGAAGGCTTCTAGGGAATAAAATAATAGTGGTTCTATTGCCCTCTTCCCCCAGTTTTCTGCTCTTGGCATGACATACTATGGTCTCTGAAGGATGTATGGCAATTTCTAGGCTTATCGCTCATAATGGTTCTTGTTCTGCACCAAATTTTATGCCATGTAATCCTTGAGAAAGCACTCATCACATAAAACAAAAGATGAGACTGCCAAGGGGGTAGGGGGGACAAGAAAAAGCCCCCCTTTTTATTGCTCTGTATATGTAGAATATAGTGGAGTAGATGACATTCTATCCAGAAATCCTGAGCTCTATATCCAGCTCTGCCTCTGGCAGGTCACAGGACCATAGGCATGTTCGCATGTTACTTGATCATCTGAGGCTCTCCTGCAAGCCCTGAAGAAGAAAACAGTGCTGCCCACCTCACAGGACCGATGAGAGGATGGGGAGCAAATGAGCTCTTAAGAAAAACAAAAATAAAACCATAGGCAGGAACACGTGGGTGGCTAGACATTTAAGCGCTGGACTCTTGGTTTCGGTTCAGGTTGAAACTCAGGGTCCAGAGATCGAGCCCCGTGTGGGGCTCTGCTTTAAGCAGGAAGTTGGCTTGAGATTCTCTCTCCTTCTCCCTCTGCCCCTCCTGCTTGTGCACTCTCCCCACCCCCCTCAAAATAGACAAATCTTTAGGGAAAAAAAATGTAAGCAGCATTTGAAATATTATTAGTTGGCAAACACATCTAAGTGTAATAAAAGCTGAAAAGACTTTAAAACAAGTAAATTAGTCTTAAGCAAAACATTCATCACATTTTCAAGCTTTCCTCATTAATAATAATAATAATAATAATAAAATACTACCTGGAAAATAATGTCTTAGGAAACATTAAAAATGACTCAGTAAGTTGCCCTCTTAAGATAGTGAAAATTCCTATAATTACTATTGTCATTATATATCTGAAATTATTATTCTAATACTGAGGCAGAATTAGAAGGTAGCTCCCCCCCCCAAAAAAAAAACCTTCAAATTATTTTCACCAAAAAGGCGACATTTTAAAAATTGTTTATTTCAGGCAGGGTTATATAAAATAGAGGAAACTCTATTGGTTTCTCTTTGAAGTTTTCAATATTTTTTCCTTTTGTTCTACAGTAATTTGAGATGTCCTAAGTGACTTCTAATTCAAGCAATTCTCTTTGGCCAAGAGCCAAAGGAAAGATTGCCTTGTCATCCAAAGCTTCTGCTAAGAGCTATTGGCTGGCCGAAATACCCATTTTTGGGTTTTATGTCTTTTAATGAGTCCACCTCTTTTCTAACTTTTCCCCATGATTTTCAAAATTCAGGTAAGAATTATTATAGCAGCATTGTTGAGATGTTTAAAAATAATTCCATTTTCTTTGTATACCAGCTATGTTTTGGTTCGTGTTCTCCCTCAGTTCCCTCCCCGCCCCCCGCTCCCCGCGTACTTACCTTGTACCTGGTTGTTGTCATAGTGAATATGTGATAGTGAAGCTGTCATTTTCTCACTTAGCATTCATTGGAAATATGTATATGTTGTCACGTAAGTTTAATAACTATCATTATGGTTAACATCACCTCAAATTTATATCATTCTATGTAACCATCTACCTCCTGTTAGTACTTTCATGTTACTAATTTTTTTTTCTCTTTTTGATAAGGCTGCAAGTGATTTTTTTCCCCTCAATTTGAATAACCTTGGGATAAAGCGAACCTTGGTATAAATCCCCAGTAATAGAGTTTGAAAATAATTATGGTGCCTGTCAAAATACTTCTGAGACCAATTTAGAAAGAGCTGAGTCAATCCAGCATTATATGAACAAAGCTACCCAGTCCACTAGCACACCTTCCCTTGAAGGTAGTGGCATGTTTTAATTTTTGTTACTTTAGTTAAATGATACTTCAGTGATGGGATATGCATTTCCTTGATTACCAAAAAAATTAAGGAATTTTTCCATTTTAAAATTTATGACTTGTAATTCATCATGGGAATGATTTCATTCTATCCTTGCCTCTTTCTCTGCTGCCATTTTGCATTCATTTTCATCGAGTTAAATGAATTCTTTCTATGTAGATCCAAATTCTCTTTCAATCCTATCTGTGGCAGATTTTTTTCTCCCAGTCTGAGTCTTGATTATTACATTCTCAAAAAATGAACCAGGTCTGCTTTTTGGACCATGAGAGGAAATGTCTATGTTCGCTTCAAGCTAAGATAGGCACACCCTCTTCCTTCAGAAAAGGTACTGAGCAGGGCCCTGTTGCCAGCAGAAGGATTGCATGTGAAAGAATGCCAGGTCCGAGGTGAGTATGGCTTTCTGCCTGTGCTATGTGTACATTTCGCATCTGGCCAGACAGCTCGATAACCAGGAAGCAGGCTCCTCCTCGTCCAAGTGTACTTCTGTGTTTTCAGTCCATGTTTCCAGGGTTCTTAGAGCCAGGAGGCCACCTCCATCCAATTCAGTGCTGCCTTTCTCACCCAGAGACAAGAACCAGAGCTCTGGAGGAGAATTCTGCCAGGACCCAGGACATAGGTGGCGGCAGTGCGGACTCCATGTCTCTCACGCTCCCCTCTAGGCACCGACCGAAGTACTGTTTATCCACAACTTGGCACACGCTTCTGCTGTGTTTAAAGACATGATTCAAGGCACCAAAGTTAAATTTGAGAGATGAACCTTTGGGGTAAAATCAGTTTCTGCCTGTACTCATAGCTCACTTCATTTTATGACCCATGCTCTCCTAGGAGTTACATCCTACCAGTACACCTCCTTCCCAGGTGGTAAGTCTGGAAAGGGATAAGGGAATCCATCCAGGCTGTTTAGGACATAAAGTATTCCAGGAAAGTTCCTCCCTGCCTTCTCCTGGAAATCTCTAGCCAGTGCTTACTGGCTTACCCTTGGGTTGGAGCATATTTTGTTGGCTCTTGTTGTATGTAACCAAATCTTTCCTTCTTCTAATTAAACTTACTCCTTTCAGTATAGTCCTTCCCAGAAACCATAAGGCTATTTTCCACTAAAATAATATCCCTTCTTAGTAGTTTTGAGACTTTGAAAATTTTAAAAGAAGACTTTTTATAAACTACTAGAAGTCTACAAGCAAGAGCAAAATTTAAGGAAATAAAGCAAAGTTTAACGGTATGCCATTTGATTTTTTGCCATTATTTCTTTTTTTTTCTCAAGGTTTATGCTATATTTTCCCTGGATTACTTGTTGAAATGATAAAATTTAATCTATTAAGTAGCATCCCTGTAATGTAAACTACTCCATAAAGAACAAATTAAACAAGAAATGAACAATTTGGGGAAAAGATTTAATGATAATTTCTTAAAACAGTGTCACAATTCTAAAAATGACCTTTGGGAACCTGAAAATACGCTTCTTACAAACCTTTTAAAGAAAAAGGAAGTATAAGTGGTTAATATCACCTTGATACTTCCTATTCATACAAAGTAAATTGCTCCTCATTCATTCTGCTTACAGAGAACCTCAGACAAATACTTAAATGTGCCAAAACATGCATTGGCCCATGGTATTCAGGATGAATAAATCATTTTATTTTCACTTGTCACTAATGTTAGAGCCCCTTGTCTTTGTGAGCTAGTAAGTGAATCAATCTATTTCTAGGCAAGACTCTAGCAAAGATCAATTTGGGTGACATCATCTCTTGAGAAAATCATCACAACCAGCCGAGTACACCAATATGATGTAAGCGACTCAGCTCTATTCCATAAGAAGATTAAACTTTTCTTATCGACCTTGAGTAGTAGACATTGGCATAAGAACCTGTTAAAACTCCCTTTGAAGTCAGGCCAAACTCCACAGCTTGCTATCTATAATTTTAGTTTACTTTTCCAGTGTCCATCAGCCTTGATAACTGTATATACATAATTCTATTCTGAAATCACTCTTCTCTCTTACTCTGGTAGGTGTTTTCCCTTTGACTTGATTATAAAATAACCATTTCAGGAGATTCATCTAGATTTCTATTTGAGGGAAAATGCAAGAATTCAACAGCTCTGGATGGGTTAGGTATGTAGCAGACAGGTGGCTCCCTAGTTAAGTAATAGGGAGCGGGGGTTATAAGTCTTTATAGATTAGAAAATGCTAAATGCATTACCTTAGTGGTACCAAAAAAAAGAAAAGAAATTAATGACCCTTAGAGTTCTCTTTTTGCCTTTAGAATTGTATGTACCAGCTACACTGAGTTATTTTTAAAGCAATCAATCTGATACCAGCATGAAAGCAGACCTTTCAGGTAGTAACCACCTATGCAAAATGGTGACAGGGACACGAGAATGCCAAATCCCCTCCCAGCGCATGACAGAGCCTTGGTTTGCTCTCTCAGCTAGTGTTTGTTGAGAGTTTCTATTATAGGCCAGACAGTTAAAGTATCCCATGCAGTGATTCCAGGAGAGGGGGGAAATATTGACAAGTAACCAGGCAGTCATAATCACTGGGATATATACCACAGGGGAAGGTATGGACTGCACGTAAGAGGGTCCCATAGCTAACTACATGGGGATCAATGAAGGCTTCCCAACGGAAGAGTAATTTCAACTAAGAGGTGAAGGATGAGTGAATTAGTGAGGTAGGAAAGGATGGGGATAAGAAGCCCAGGCAGATGAGACAAATAACCAAACATCTGGAGGACTGAAGTAACCTAGTATAATTAAAGCAAGGAAAATAAAGCTGAACTGGAAAACAAGAATCCAGGTCATTAAAGCTTTTCACAAGGTATTTAAAATAACTTATATACTATGCTCTGGGAAACAAAAGTCTGCTTAAATGTTTCAATCACAATAGTGTTATCATTAGGCATAAAGAATGAATAGGAGAGAGTCAGATTCCATAAATTCTTCCTTTAGAGATTTATGGCCTAGGATTAAGGTTTATGGCTCTGACCCTGTTAAGGATAAATGGGCTTGAGATTTAATACAATAAGCTTGGTTCTTGTTTTGTAAAGAGAAGCAAGGATTTCAGATTGGGGAAAGGGTGATACTAACCAAAAAGGTCTCATTACTGAAATGGGGGAAAAAATGCTTTAAAAAGAGGGTCAGAACCCATGAACAAACTTTGTTGTTTGCTACTTTTGTCATTATTTAGTGACTAAAGAGAAAAGGTAAAATTAGGATGTAGAATTGAAAAGCTTCAAAGAGGATGGCAGTTGAAGGGAGAGGGGGGAATACAGAGAGAGAGGAAACATTTTGGGTGTGATACCAACGATCACAGGCTATATACTCCATTTGGTGTTTGACTTGAGAAATCCCATAGCCTCTTGGAGAGTCAGGGCCTATGGAGATCAGAGTCAGGGAGTTCTGTCTGGTAGGATTGCTTGTCCATGAATAAGCAAAAAGCTGTAAATGGTGGGAGAGAACAGGTGTCCCTAAGGTGTGTCTGCTTAGGTGTCACCAGTCTTTGTATGGGGAGATAATATTATTGACCTTGTATCAATGTTGAGTGTGGTCTGAGCTACATTTCCTAGCATTAAAGACTAGATTTGTACTGATCGGTTTATATTCTCTCACCTAGTCTCACCATAGACTAATAGAACAAATTTTCAATAGACTTGGAGGGTTAGTTTAACTGACCTCCCCTGGGCTTGAACAAGAGGCCTTGGCCTTTAGCACAATGCTCTCATCGACTATACTAATCAGACCCATGGCTTTGGATAGAAGCAAGGGGGAAACAAAAATAACAGAATTTGAAGAAATGCTTTTTTGAGTGATTTCTAGCCCCTGAAGAATGCAGAAGCTCCAATTTTCTTCATAATAGAAATCCTAACAGCTGTAAGAACGCGACTGTTTATCAAACATGCAAGTAGAAGTCATAAGACTTTAGTTCATGGATTAAGTCTAAAAGCTATATGCGCTTTCATGAAGGCTCATAATGGATTGGTAATGGTTATTATGGATGATGATGTTTATTTAGACAAGTTAGAAATACCAAGTTCAAAAGATGTTTAAAGCAAAAATGGCGTAGACCATTTCACAAATGCACAGACTAAAATTATCTATAATTTCAGTGAATGGCATAAATTGTATGACATAGAGTTGGCTCTGGCTTTCATTTTCATGGTAAGGACAGCTTGTAAATCAGTGACATGACTCATGGGTCTCAGGCATAGTGCATCAATCTAGCACCTGCTTTCCCAATCCATCAAGTTACATTTCATATCCAAACACAAATAACCATATTATTAACTTCAGTCATCAAAATTAATCTTTCAGTATGGAAAGGATGTGCATGTTTAAGCTAATAGGGTTCACTTCCTCCTTGTGGTATATCCCATGCTCTTAATTCATAAAAACAGTGCTATTTCTCTTTGTTGAACATCTGAGGTCAATGCTATTTTGGGTTCTGTGTTTGTGGCTTTGTGTGGGCCATATATAGGTAAATTTTACAGAAGACCACAGCAGGTGTGACTTAGAACTGAGGCCATGTGACAAGCAGCAACATGCTGCCTAACCTCACTTTGGGGAAATCCAAGCTCTGAAGTGGCCACACAGGATGTTTCATCAACAGAGGGATTTTCCTCTCCGCTCTGGGACACATTGCTTCCTTCCTCTTCCTTAACTCGGCAGTACAAAAATTCTCAAAGCAGGTAACAATTTGCCCTGTCACAGGTGACCGCATTGGAGGATGGGGTGGGTAAGGGATAGAGAATGGGGAGTAGTTCAGGTTCTGGGGTTTGAAAGGGACCGTAAGAACAAACCTGAAACACACTGGTCAGCCCATCATGTCTCTGGGCTTGCTACTTGATATTACCCAACACTAAAAAAAAAAAAAGATTACTGGCCTACATATGCATCAAACATCATTTTGGAGTTAGATCTCGGTTGAAAGCCCAGCTCTAACACCATCTGTGTCTTAGAGTTTCCCTGTCTGTAAATTGATAATAATACAAACTAAACAGGGTTTCTGTGAGGTTTCAGTGAGAGAATGTATGGACATTTACTTCATTTCTCTCTGCTTCCATCCTCCCCCAAACTCCATCATAGTTTCCCAAGCCTAAGAAAAATCAAACAGGCTTGCACAGTTAAATTCTATGATTCCGGATCACAGGTAATGTGCCCATCTACTACTTTTATTCACCTTATAATTTGTATCTATTGGATACTAGCCTTATTAATCATAAGTTTACGTCCTATGCCTTTTTGTTCAGAAAAAAAAAAAAAACAAAACAATTAAAAGAGAAAGTAGAGATCACAAAGCAAGGGCATGACTGAATGAACTTCTGTCAGTGTGACTTCTAAAGAACAAGTGAGCTTTTTATTAGTCAAGATATTAGGTCAACTTAATTCCAGTCTCAGGTGTTATGTCTGCTTTCCAAATCTCTTGAGCTAAACTAGTGAGAAAACTGGAGGAAAGATCTTCAAGTGTGCCCTCTCTCAAGGGCAAAATCTTTAGGATTCCCACCCGCAATTCTGAAGTTGTATGTCCCCTAAAGACCTGCTATTGACAGAACCACACAGATTATTTGCCCAGTCCACACTGTGACCTGAAAGGTTCTCATGGAAAAATAATTCCATTGGCATTTTATCCCATGGAACTGCAGCAACCCCACCCCCCCACACATCCCCCACCCTGGAAGGGCAGATTCTCTGTAGAATCTCAGAAGGCGTCTCAAGCAGGTGTGTCCTTATCTTTAATTGCAGGAGATAATTGCTGCCTGGAAGACAAAACTATTATGGCCTAAAACATAAATAAAACCATAGCTCCTAGAGTTTTGTATTGTTGTTTAGAATTTTCTCAAATTTGATTTTATTATTTTAAACCTTATTCTCATCAAGACAATTATTTTCACCTATAAAGCTAAAAATGGAATCGAGTATGAAAAACATAAATAAAAATTATCTATACATTGATGAGCAACATCTTGAGCTTTCTGAGAATATGCCAGGCAGTACAATTCCTTTGTGCAGCGTTAGTGAATAATATAGATTAAAAAAAAAATCACTAGCGATCGAGTTTCTTCAAGGACTGTACTTTAAAACTGTAAATTACCATACAAATAACAAGGCTGTAAATTGGTATGTAATGAATTGCCCCAGTTATACTTTTATAATTTACTTTTAATATGCCTCCATTCAAGCAATTTAGAAGTAAAACTTAGTCATTAGTGTATTAAAGATGGCATAGATTCTTGAGTATTCTCAGATTAATTCATTAGAATCGATTCTGTTTCTGACATCAGAAGGCAGAAGCTAAATAGGGAAATGTATTGATGACAATGCTTTTAAGTATTTTTTATTTGGAAGGCATGAGGATCTTTTTGAGGTTTTTCCTCACTAGTTGAAATATCTGTTCAGACTGCTACTGTATAATCTAGACTACCGTTCTGAACATACAAAAAAGTCTAAAGGTTTGAAGGGTAATAAAGTGACATTAGATACATTTCACGTGGTCAAAACAGCCCCACCACTGGCCCAGATCACCTATTTCCCCTCACTCTCACGCCTTACTGCAAAATCTCATTTCAACATCAACCGTCCATCCTGTTGGCCACCACGTTCCTCAAACGTTACTCCTGCTCAAACTCTGGGAGTCCTGAGTACGAGCACTGGGCAACCACTGCAACTCACTCAGGCCCTTCTCTGGTTTATCCTTTTTCTCACCCAGCATCACCACGAGCCCCCTGGCTTCCCCATTCTACAGCGTCCTCTGGGACTGCTGTCAGTAAACTCCATTGAATCAAAAACCTCCCCCTGGCCTCTCCTCTTGTTCTATGAGATCGGGGTATGTGCCACATATTAAATAGTGTTTGTGGGCCAAGTGTGTTTTGAAAAAGCCAGGTGACGTGTCTTAGAGACTTCATTTGGGCCATGTGCTCTGAATCCCGAGGAGGGAAGAGCCTGAGCTTCCCCACATACACTGGACCCAAAACCTTTCTTAAAGAAACATCTTCAGGAAAATGCTGTCTTAGCTGAAATTCGGCTTTGTACTGAAGGTGACACATCTCCACCACCCTCAAACATAAATGGCTTCTTCTCCAGCTCCCTCTATCTGGAGGCCAAAGGGCTTGGTGGGTACTCTCTAACTTAGCCTTCAAGAACTTCACCAGCTCTACTGAGCCATGCCCTTGATGTTCATCACCTACTAACTTCCAAGACCCTTCTTCCTCTTCTTTAATCACTTTGGTGCCTGATGTAACAATTTTCCTCTTACTCTTTCACGAACAGTCATTCAGGGCAAACCCAGTATTCACACTCACAAGCCAGCTAACAGTACCAACAACAATGACACTGATGATCACTAATGTGTCATTCTTGAATATCTACTATAAACTAAGTATCTTAACGCTTGACATGCATTATCTCATTTAATCTCTCCAAGTATCTCCTCCCTGGCTGATGCTGCCGTGCCCTACTCCTTCATCATGCCCTTCCACGCGTTGCCTTGCACGGCTGCTCCTGGTCATGCAGACATCATCATTCTCTGCTGAAGCTGCCTATCTGCCGGACATTCCTACAGTGTGCTTACTGCAGGGTGGACCCCACAACTGGGGATAGTTTGTACGTAGCTTAGAGCAAGGGTGGCACTGGCTGAATTTGCTGGCAGGTTTATAAAACACATTTATAACCATTTGAGAGGTCATCTTTGGCTGCAGCCTTCTTCCCAACGATCTGAGGCCATCGAGCAACATGCCCTCTCTCCTAGACACAGCTTCAAACGTTTGCTGTCATTTCTTGCTCCTCAGTAGTCCTTTCTCTGTGTGCCCAGCATATATTCTGTAAAATCACAAGCTGATAAGATGTTAAAATCAGAAGGGGCCATCCCAACCCCTCCCCCCCAACCTTACCGATAAAGAACTGAGGCCTGGAGAAGCCCCCGTAAACTGACATTATCCTCAGAAATTGCCAAAAGATTAGATAAAGATAACAGAATTTGCTTATTCCTTTTCAAAAAGGGATTTATTTTTGTTGAATATATCCTTGATGACTTCTTATCTGCCAGGTTGTCATGATTTTAGATCCAAGTCTGTTAGTAAACATTCTGCGCACCTGTATTTCTCTTAATCACTCACTAATTGAGAAGCCGATGTGCTGTCAGAGGGAAATAGGGCCGACTGCTTTCCATAGCAGCACAATGAGGTTCTTTCTGTTTGGTGGGACATTTGGTTCAGATTTCCTTTGCACCAGATGGTTGTCCCCCAAAGGCCCCAAAGCTCCTGGGATCATTAGGATTCCAGATGTGTTTGCTACTGTTGATCTGGGGTGATGTGACCGCACTCTCCTCCTGCCAAGTATGTATTCAGCTGTTAGACTGAATTCAGAAATGTTCATTGGCATGCTTCTAATATATTTGATAGTTTTCATTTTTAATTTTGATCCTCCAAATAGGCATTATCCAGGAAAGATATTTAGGGTATATTGATACAGTAGTCAAAAACCTCACCGTATGAAGAGTGTATTCTAGGACCATACTGGTGAACATCTGAGACCATCTAATTCCAGGCCGCAGAGTTCCAAGGCGTCTCCTTTCTTAATGCATTGAACTTGTTCTGAATCCAATTATACTCTCCATTTTGCAAAATAACTCATTTCGTGTATTTGACAGTAGAATGTACTTTGATATTGGGGGAAAAAAGTGTTTTTACTTTAATGTACTCCAGATTGGAGACCCTTATTAAGGCCGGTCTGCTTTATTTCCCAGCTGTGCTAATTAAAAGCACTAATTATTGCCATGTCAGTATCTCAGGATCATCTTTTGATGCATGAAAGTTGGAGGGAATTAAAAAAAAACTGACTGATTTTGGGAATCATGTGAGAAAATATTCTTTAAATTTTTTTTTTAAAGTTTTTATGTCAATTCATTTGATTTGGTTCCTACTTCTTTAGTCTCAAATCTGTTCTGGATTTCTGCCATGTGGAAAATAGTTGCCAGAATCCCCTTCCTTTATATAGCAGTTAATGTAATTAATGCTGAAAGGGGGCTTACCTCACTCCTGATGTTAATAGGCTTCTCAAAAGCAGTTTTCGTATCTAATACTTGTAACTTGTGAAGGAATTAATAAACCAGATTCCCATGATCCTCCCTGCCATCTAAAGTCAGGGATTCTCTAAGACCTTATGGTCACTTTCCTAATTCATAAATCAACCCATTTCTTGCTCTCATGAGAAAAAATCCATGTGTGCTTGGGCTGGAAGTAAGCTATTTACTTTTCTAGGCAGAGGGTGGGAGAATGGAAGAAAGATTATCTTTCTAGCTGGAAGGCAATCCTTTCCCAGAGGTACAGATAATCTCTTTGAAGAGTTTCTAGACTCCAGAACAATTAAACTCTAAAAAAAGAATTATTAGGTCATGTAAATTGAAGGAACAGTCATACTGGGAAATAAGATTTCTATTCACAATTTTACTGGTGCAAAATTTTGTGTTATGTGAATTATTTACAGCATAGTTTTCTCTGTGGCAGGTTTATTCTGATTTAGATCCTCTGGGACTGCAAACACATAACTTATTTACTCCCTTCAGTGTACCTTTGCTTGAGAGAAGAGATTATTTGGTGGCAAGCTGTTTCAGTGGAGTCAGACTATGTAATAGGATAGAAAAAAACAAAAAGCTCGGAGAAAACAAAACAGTAGAGAAGCTCCTTCCTAAACAAAATATAGATAAATGAAATTGAGTTTATTTTATTAAAATAAGACCAATGAAAATGTTGGTGGGCTGTGTAAGGAAACTGAAAATAGCCGCAGGGCCTTCTACCTTCAGAGTTAATAGCCTTCTGATTTTTGAGAAGGGGAGCATTGTAACTTAGCAGGTAGTAAACTATTCCATTCTGCCACTAATGTAATCATCTCAAAAACCTTGAACAGTCAATGCTTAGCCGAAGTCTATTTCAGATATTTGAGTTGCTGGCAAACTGCCCCAAAATACTCATCTCTTAATGATTTTTTTAAAATCACTTCTCTTAGGCTACGGATGAAAACAACAAACTCTGGGGATGAAATATAGAAGCAATTATAGGAAGAGAAAGTACCTAATAGTATGCAAAATGTGCGAGAACTGAGTCATATGTAAGATTTTTTAACTTCTTTGCTCTTAATTTCTGGTTCCTGGAATCCCTTCTTCGTAACTGACTCACAGTCTATTTTGAACAAACCTGGCAGTACTACACCCCTTTCACGATAGATTAAAATTCATACCGAAAAGTCAGAGAATGATGGGATAATCAGGTAGTAACTGACTGAGGAGCCTCGCACCCATGCAACCCTGTGCGAAACACTAAGCATATGGCTTTCAGGTTGAGGCTGACCTAAACTCTCCACGTTTTGTAGTTATGTTTCCTAATGTTGTGTTTGGAAAAATGAACTTATTAGAAATACCTAGATCGCAGTTCAGGAGAGATGCTTGATCTTGTTCTTTATTTAAAATATCGATTTTTTTTCCACTTCTAAGACTTCTCTAGATTTTTTATTTATTTTTTATTTTTTTTAAGATTTTACTTATTTATTTGACAGAGAGCGAGTGAGAGAGCACAAGCAGGGGGAATGGCAGGCAGAGGGAGAGGAAGAAGCAGGGTCCCCGCTGAGCAAAGAGCGGGATGCGGGGCTCTATCCCAGGACCCTGGAATCATGACTCTAGCCGAAGGCAGACGCTTAACTGACTAAGCCACCCAGGTGCCCCTTCTCTAGATTTTTTATAATGAATTGTATCATTTTTAAGTAATTCCTTTATTGTCTTTTCTCTAAAAAGAGTTTGGAGCTATATTTTCAGCTTGAATTTAGTTTCTTCTCCTCCTTTTGTTTACAATGTCCAGCTCATTTTGTTTCAGAGTTTATATTCACTTCTTAACTTTAAGAAGATTCTTGCCAGGCACCTGAATCATAGGCCTAGAAGGGACATGAGTATATCCTTTACCTTTAGGCAGAGCCACCCAAAGAAGATGCTACCCAAAGAGTATTTCTTATAGCTCTAGAGAAAATTGCACAATGTCCACCTGCATGTCATTTGACATTTAAATGCTTCTGATCTGTCTAACCAAAGCCTTCACACTTCAAATCCAGTCTGTTTGCCTTGTTTTGTACTCAGTGCAGATAACTGACCATTTCCTTATAAAAAGCTATTACCCTCAAAGTATATATTCAATTGCCATCTGGTTTTTCTTCAAGAAAATGAGTAACAGTCCCATTTACCTCTCTTCATTGGTCTTATTTTCCAACACTTGAATCATTTTGCCATCTTCGTGGTTGTTTTCTAAATAATTTCCAAGTTCTTCAGTCTTTGAATATGGACTCCCAGAGTTCAGAACAATACTAAATTGGGATTATCTGACAGTTCTTTCACATCATTCTCTCATTCTATGTGTATTTACTTTTATATTGCTTTTTAAGTATCTTATTATTAAAAACATATTTTTGGTCCAGATTTAGATTTGTTTTTAATGCAGCTGTTTAGTAGACATTTTGTAGAGGAGACAATGTACTGAGTCTATACGAAGTAGACATTTTAATGCAATACTGATACATAAGATTTCTCTAAGAAACATTTATAGAAATTATAACCATAGCTTAAAAAAGTTTTATTGTATTTCTATTTAATTTTTTCTAATATTTTTCCTCTACTTAATCTTGAATGAATTTTCCAATTCTATGTTTTTCCAGCAAGTTTCTAGCCAAAAAAAAAACAAAAAAGAGAAAGAAAGAGAATCAGAAATTAGCTGCATAATACCAATACAATAACTATGCCAATTTAGTTTGGCATCAGTGTGATTATGAACATATTTAGAGCCTTAAGAAATATCTTGGGCTATTTCTGCATGAATTATATTTGAATCTCAGGTCTATTGTTTTCCTTTTTTTGGGGGGGGGAAGCAGCCTGAAAATGATTAAAATATATGCAAGTATGCAATTTGTAGTTCATTAATTTGATTAATACCTCTGAAGGTTTAGGCCTCCTGAAATGGTAACCTTGTCTGGCATATTCAGTATTGGTCTTTGGGAAGTTTAACAAGGTACTGCCCTGGCATGTGTATTTTCATTTATCCTGGGAGAGAACCAGGTCCATGGAGAAACCAGACAATGGACATAATGATTGAGGCCCATAGGACTTAAAGAAAATCTTCATGGGGAGCCTTGACACTCCCTGTTCCCTGTTTCCCAATGACACAAAATGAACCTGTCATGGATTAATTGTAGAGAGTATTATCTCTGCACGTGTCCAGAGAAACTCAAGAACACTAAACTAGAATTGAGGACTAGAGGGGGGTACACATGCATTCAAGATCATCAATAATTCTATGCTGAAAGACACATGAGACTATAGCCTCAAAATTCATATATATATATATATACACACACACACATACCTATATATGTGTTTATATGTATGTATTTTTATAGTAACGCTTTACATCCGGTCCTTTTCCAATCATTAGAACATTCATCCCTCCATTTCCTAGATATGGACAAAACTGTTCTGTTTGCATTAATATAGATAGATAGATAGATTTATAGATATTGATGCTAGATAATTTTTACATTATGAAGATAATAGAAAAATATTAAAATTTTAGGAAATTGGAAACAAAAGGAAAGCATCCATAATCCCACTACAGTAAAATAATAAGAATTGCTTCATGTATTGACTTGTCTGTCCTTCTGTACACATTTGAAATACAATTTTATATTATGATTTCTTTTATTTAACATAACAATGGGTAACATTTCTTCATACCATGGAAAATGCTTAAAAGGCACCATGTGCACAGTGGCTATGCTGTTCTTTACTTGATCATTTTCTCATTAAACACTAGGTTGCTTCCAGTGTGTTGTAATTATGAATAATGTTAAGATGGCTTTGTGCACACCAATTTATGAATTATTTATTAGGATAAATGATCTAAAATGAAATAAATAAAAGTATTGAGCATCTTAAAGCTGTTAAAATATAAGAGCTTTCAGAAAACATTTAAAAATTAAAATACAAGGAGCAGTCTATGAGGATACTAATTTTACAAAACCCTTGCCTGCCAGCACTGAATATTGTCATTTAAAAAATTAGTTCTGTTTATTATTATGAATATCATTTTCTCTTAAAACATAAATATTCTAATCAAACACCATTATTGATAATCCTATCCCTTTATATGGGGAAAAGAGAAATACATATCATTTAAAATATATTGGTAAGGCATTTTCCTCTTAGGTTTTCAATAAGCAGCTTGCATTACTTAAGAAGTGTGGTGATAAACCAGTATGCTGTTTTTTTGTTTTGTTTTGTTTTAATTTTATTTTATTATGTTATGTTAATCACCATACAGTACATCATTAGTTTTTGATGTAGTGATCCACGATTCATTGTTTTCGTGTAACACCCAGTGCTCCATGCAGTACGTGCCCTCCTTAATACCCATCACCAGGCTATGCTGTTTTAAGTTATAACCCACCTCAGTAGCCTTTGAGGCAGATTTTCCATAGCATCAAGGGCTAAAGTCTAACTGATTTGGAGGAGAGTTATATAAACTGTTGTGTTCTGAGCCGTCACCCTCCAGCCTTGCTCAGCATCTGTACTGCAAGGTGAAGTCCTGTTAATTATCACATCAAACTCTTACGGCCTTCCGTACATAGACTGTTCAGTGGTTTTAGCTGGGGAACAAGGTGTTGGTAAAAGAAGTGTTGAGTTCAGGAAAGAAATTACAAAGATTCTAAGCGAGCTTTTTCCTTTTCTTTTTTTCTTTTTTAAAGATTTTATTTATTTATTTATTTGACAGAGAGAGACACGGCGAGAGAGGGAACACAAGCAAGGGGAGTGGGAGAGGGAGAAGCAGGCTCCCCGCTGAGCAGGGAGCCCAATGCGGGGCTCAATCCCAGGACCCTGGGACCATGACCTGAGCCGAAGGCAGACGCTTAACGACTGAGCCACCCAGGCGCCCCTCCTTTTCTTTTTAATTGGCTTCCCCATTCCTGGCCTTGAGGCCTCATCCTTGCTATTTGCCACAAAGTCCAGAGATGTATGTAGGAGCATGCACTTACAGGCGCGCGCGCACGCGCACACACACACACACACACAGAGAAGAAATTGTTGCAGATATATATTTGGGTATGTATGCATGGGAGTTTCCTGGAAGAACTCACAAGAAACTGTTGGTGGTGGTTCCTGGAGACTGTTGGTGATGGTTGTGGAACTAGGGACAGATTTTCTTTCTTCCCCTCAAAAATCAATTTAGTTAAAAAAACAATTACGCCCATGCATGTTCTGAAAAGATATTCTTCTGTTTTCTTTAAGAAACGAAGCATATGTGACCAATATAAATGGAACTGGCACTTTTGTATGGCTATAGAGTAAATAGTAGCAGGATGGAGTGACTTTAGCAGATGTGTAAGTAATGGACTGCTCAGATTCATTTTCCTTTATGCACTTGGGTGCTTCACGCTTACTCTCGTTAGGTTAAAATACTCCACGAGAAACAGAAGGGAGGTTTAGGGACCAAGCGGAGGCATTAACAAGCATAGCATACATGAGACGAAGCCTTGTCATCAATCTCCCCATCCGCACGTCCCCAGCCGGTCTCTCTCTTCCGCAGCGCCAGTGATTTGTGGCAATCAGCCAGAGCAGGTACAAGACCTGAACTTCCATTCTCTTGATAAATGTCATTTGGAACCCCCACAGGGGACCTTGGGATACATTGAAAATAAGGTGACAAAAGCAGTGACCTGTATGTGTTTACTTTAAGACATACTTCTGGTTTTGAGCAGAACTGAGTAGTAATATGTCTACATGTAAACGTAAAACCATGGTTGATCATCCATTCTTTTAATAAGTATCTATTGTCACTTGGCTACGTAACTACTACTATGGCTGGACTAGTATGCTAGCATGTAAGGCACTGAAATTTGGTGAATAAGTCAGGACACGGTCCCTTTTGCTCCAGAGCTTATAGTCTAGGAGCATCTAAATTATAAATAATGAGCAATAGAAAGTCTTTGTTTTTCCAGGAAGTATGTGTTTTTGTACTTTTCTGCTCCCTCCCCTTTTTTAAATTTCCTTGAAATGGAGATTTTTTTCCCCCAATTAATTTTTAATCATTGCTTTGTGAAAAAGTATCATCTTCTAATCTTTATTTTCCCACAACAAATACTTAAAAACAGCAATAGATTTTACACCATCTGGGAAGAAAGTGAACAGTGATGGTTTTAAGAATGAATTCCATTCTTTTTTTCAAACAGGCTAATAAGGCAGAAATAAGCCCTCAAATTAAAAAGAATAAATCTCGAGTAAAATTTTCAAATAACATTTTATTAATAACTCATGTATAGTATTTACAACTTAAGTCACTCGACTTTAAGTATGTATATATTTGGAAGCATTCTGGTTTAGTGATGAAAAGCCTGGGCTTGCTAGCTGCGTTTTCCTTTTACAAGTTACCTTATTTTGGCATCTGTAAAATGGGCGAAATGATAATAATACCTTTCTCACAGGGATGTTGGGAGTACAAAGTGAGTTAGTTAATGTGAAGCACTAGAACAGTATGCTTTTCCCTCTTGGCTTGAGGTGTAGTCTTTTGCCCTAGAAGGTTGCACTTGTGTTTCACCCTCTGAAGTTTTCCAGCACGTGCTTTTCTGGCCTGGGCCAGTGATGGGTCCCTTGCAGCAGTCCTTCATAGGCCCCAGACAGGTTCGAGGAGACATGTGCTCCAGGGCCAGGGATTGGAAATGAGGGAGCAGGCGGGAGGGCTGACCCTTCAAGACTGCCACTGAGCTGAGGAGAGGTTGGGGTGAGGGCAAGGAAACGCAAAGCTTTCCTACCATTTTTAGGTTGCCCACCCCCCTTTTTTAATTCAACCTTCATTTGGTCACTATAAACCTTTGTTTTCCAGAGTTTTAACAAATTTGGTTCTGACAGTTCCTGCTTGCTTTTTGATGTGTCTGCCCAAGGACAGGCGCTTGGAGGTGCCTACTCTGCCATTTTCCGATGTCACCTCCCTGGATAAGACTTCAAAGGTTGACTTGTCCATACTTCCCCTCCTCCCAAGAAGGGACAGCAAGAGTGCCCAGAGGTTGTTCAGAGGGCTCACTGAGTAATGAGATAATAAATATGCTGGCCCATTGTAAACACTCCATAAAAATATGATTAGTAATTATTTGCTGACATGTAGTGTGACTTTAAATTCTAGGTCTAGGGAAAACTTCAGTAGTGGATTGCAGTGACATTTGGTTCCTTGTTTAGGACAGCTAAAAGTAGCATCATTCAAGTCCTCAGTAACAGTCCTATATGCCTTTAAAGATCTGGAATGTCTGTTTGATCCCTGACCAAGCTCTGGATCCACAATTAGGCTTCATGAATATTTTATGCTCCCTATACGGAATGATAAAATACAAACTCAAGCCACTTAAGGATTGTCTAGAGCCCACTGAAAAAATAAGTAGAAAAAAATATGGAGACAGAAAGAAAAGATACATGTAAGCTGCATATGGAAAATACATGCCAGGGGGAAACAGCTAATGCAGGATCTTCTTGGAACACTCATAGGCTCACGTTATTATTCTGCTTACTTCCCAGAAGTTACTTCCCTCAAGTGTTCTGGCTGGGATCAGAACCTACACCTCTTAAAGCTGAAATTCAGTACTTAGTAAAACTATCCACTTCTCCACGTGTTATATAGATGTTTTTCATTCCCTGAAAATTTTCCCACTTATTTCTCCATGGGCCTAATGACTTACCCACTGAATACCAAAGACATGTTGGATAAAGAATCATTGTCAAGATGTATGATTAACTTGGCTAAATGCTAACACAGTTTCGCAATGAAAACCTTCCATCTCTGCCATTCAAAACTTTGTAAAAGATGTATTCATGGTGTTTTTGCTTATGCAAAAAATACATTTCATAATTGTCAGGTGTTGTTTTTAACATGTGTTTCATATCAGATACAAGAAAGGTCAAATGAGATCTTAAAAAAAAAATGTTGGCTGGATCTGCTATAAGTGAGTCTTCCAGCACATCTGGGAACCTCTGTAAAAAATTAACTCAACATTCTGGACTCTTGGGATGGCCAGATTATTAATTGGTTTTGCAGAAGCACTCTGTGAAAGCCAAGGCATATAAGAAATATTTTTAGACCTATAGACCATTAAATACTGTATAGTTAGCCCACTGCATGAGAAAAACAGCAGGTAGTTAGATGGAGGTGTCTAGTTCCATTCGCAGAGGGAAAAAGAAACCATGCATTTGTTGGCAATTGCATTTGACAATTTAGACTCTAGCTAAAGTGTTATTGGAAGATTGAATATCAGACTTTTTTATTAAAAGAAAATTAAACATTAAGAATTATAACAAAGAGCAAATTATAATCACATTGGCCTTGAATCTGACATAGCTCCTGTATAGGAAAACAGTAGGAACATTTTTTCCTAGGACCTCACATAAAATCCAGATCCAGATTTCTGTTTCTTCCCCCTCTTGTCAAATACCTTTTTGGAGGCAAGCTCAAAGAGAAAAATACTAGGGAATATTGTCATTTGCACTGAAAGATACTCAAGACATTTCTCTTTTCCCCATAATGCCTAGGAGTAGGTGTTTGTTCATGATTTAACTTAGGCCTGGACGTCATCCCTTATGTTACCCTTGTATGGTACAACGACCCTGAAATCGCCATACTTAGTTTCTTCCCTGTACCCAGTGGATAAATACGACTTAATCCATGTGACTTCTTTTTGGCAGAAGTTGGTTTAAGCATGACAGAGATTCCTGAGAAGTTTAGAACTATGCTGGGTCTCCAGTCTCCTCTCCCCTCGCATGGGGTCCTGGCACTGTTTTTTTTTTTTTTTTTTTTAAGTTTCTCATTGCAATATGTAGCCTTGATTGAGAACCACTGGAAAGCAATGTGTCTTAAGGAGGGGAAAGAAAAATCTAGTTGTGGACTAGACACGGACTAGTCATGGACAAATCCAAATGATGTATTGAATTGAGCCTGAACCTATGCACAGTTTTGAAGATGATTCTTCCCAGCCACCTGTGGTGTATAGTCATAGATAATAGTCTGCAAGAGGAATAGAGCCAATCATTATTAACTTTTTCCAGTGAATGTATTTGGTAGCACCGTACAGCCTAAGCAGTTTTCTACATCTTTATGCAAAGAAAAATAAATCGTTTGAATGGAATGTCAGGAGCTAAATAGCAGGCCAGGTCCCAGCCTTACCGTGAGGCAGGCCTGCAGTTTCTTCCACTGCTATGCATTTCTGGAAGCATCAACTACTGAGTTAACCCCACTGTCAATCACTTCAGGACTCCAACTCCAGAAATTCAGGAGGGTTAAAACCCTAGAAGAAATGAAGACATGTGTTAAACCAGCACATTTTGGCATAATGATTATCTCCTTTAATTTCTAAGAGCTTAAATTGAGGGGGGGCTTACAGACTTCATTTTTAATTGTTTAGAGATTAATAATTCAATCATTTAGCACATGTTTCCTGAATGCCTACTGTGTGCAAGCAACCCTCTGGAGGCATGAAATTTATAAGAGACCATGAAAAATGAATGAGACAATTGTATATTAAGTGTCACGGGGAAATAAAAAGCAGAAAGGGAAAGACATTTCCATTTTAAGCAGGGTGTCAGGAAGGGCTTGACAAATGCCTGGAGGATGACATTGGAGCAAATACCTGGAGGGGGTGAGAATTATGCAGATATCTGAGCAAAGAAAGTTCTAGCCTGAGTGCTCAGCAAGCACAATGCCTGGAAAGAAGTCTTTTTTAGCTGGTACTATTTAGTATATAGATAATTCAATTAACAGAGCAAACTTTTTCCATCAAAAGATTCTATCTCTTCTGGCCTCCAATCTGTCATGATTCTCCTATTAACATGTTTGATTGTATGACCATGGCTAATAACTCTTATCAATTATTGAGCCCTACAGGGAGCTAAGCCTAGGCCTAATCCTAAACCTAACTTTAACTTTGCCAATTTTTCCAGTAAGGAGACTAAGGCTAACAGAGATTATGTAACCTTCCCAGGGTCACTCACAGAGCCAAGTCTGGGGCTGCCATATTTTATTACAGGTCTATCTGACTCCAAAGCCCATGCTCTAAACAGCCATATCTAATTATTTCTATCAACTTTGATCTAAAATAAATGCAAGGAAGCTTCCCTTAAGCACAGTGGAGGTATTGCAAACAACATGAATAACTTCTGGCTATCTGTGTGACCTTCTGTAAGTCACTTTACCCCTTTCAGAATTTGTTTTCCCATCCATTAAATAAGGAGGCTAAACTAAGTCATGTGTTAAATCCATTCTACCCACAAAATACTATTATTCTGTGATACATTAACTAACGCTGGCCCCTGTACCATCTTTTGAATCCTACCAAACCAATGATGTAGTCAGTGAACATGCAGTGATTGCCTTTTCTGAGCCAGGCACAAGCTACAAATACCATGCCCCCAAATAATTTATATTTAAGAATTTAATTACATGCTTTGGTACAGATTATATAAAGGTTTGACCTGGATTCCAGTCAAACCAACTCTGTATGTCTTCTTTGTTTTGTGTTTTAACTTACAAATGAAGATGTGTGATTGTTGGTTCTGATGCTATTACTGAAAAGTAGCTAGGGTGGGCTCCCTTAAGGCTTCTAAAATGACCACATATTGGGGTGCATGGGTGGCTCAGTCAGTTAAGTATCTGGCTCTTGATTTCAGCTCAGGTCATGATCTCAGGGTCAAGGGATTGAGCCTGGCATGGGGCTCTACACTCAGTGGGGAGTCTGCTTGAGAGTCTTTCTCTCCCTCTCCCTCTGCCCCTCCCTACTGCTCCCTCTCTCTCTCAGTAATAAATAAATAAATCTTTAAAAAATAAAAAATAAAATGACCACATATAGCCTGACTCCCTACTCATGTCATCCTATTTATTGCCTCCATAGTGCTCATCTCAACTGCCAGCATTAGAAAACAAGTTTCATGAGGGCAGGGACACATCCATCTGGTTCCCGACTATTCCGCTCAGCATTGTCCCTGCCATTCAATGTTTTCCACAAATATTCATTCGATGAAATGTATAATTGAATTAATTTCAAAATTGAAGAGAAATCCAAGTTTTAAGGAACCAACATCAGTTCTCAACAGACATCTTGAAATGTGAAGACTTGGACTCTATCCCTTGATCAGTCACTCACTTAAGCTACATTACCCACTAGTCCTCAGTATCCTCCATCTATGAAGCAAGGAGGAAGGTGACGTAAGATCTCTTGCAGCTCCCCAAATCTCTGATCCTTTCAATTCTACTAACATCTGATTCAATAGAGGTTTAACTTGGACATCTTGATTTTATGTAGACCAGAGGTTGAAACTGAAACGCTTGTTGGGCCGGCTGGAAACATAAATAAGCAAAATGGGCTGGATGGTAAATTGTCTTAAGCAATTCACAGTCACAAAGGCCAAACCGAAAAATATAAAAAACCAACAAGAATGCAAGTGAAATAAAGCCTCCAAAAGAAGAACATTTGTCTACTTGCTTGGAATCACAACTTCTGCAGGGGCCAAGAATAGTCCCTATGCTCCATGTCATATGGATGTAATTAATGTTCAGCAACTGAACGAGGATAAATCATTAGTTCACCCAGAACTATAAGACGTAGGATCTCTGTTGAGATCCTTTGACGATTCTCTTGACAAGACTCTTGCTGTCCTTGTGTACACTGTCAGATTAGAGATACCAGATACACAGACTGTGGGATGTTTGTTGTAGTGAAACAGTGTGGATGGATTCTCATCCTGCCATGAGCAATGTGGAGGATTAGCCCAGAGGTAGAGGCTTGAGAACCACACGCCCCGCCCTGCTCCCCGCTGCCATCCACAACTGTGCAAGCATCACCACTAAGCACCCAAAGATGATATGGTCTGGGTCTGGTCTGGGTCGGAGATGAAGCAAGTGCTGCCAGAAGGACTGTAGGTACAGCACAGGAACCAGGGCCTACGTGTGCTCCACGATCTCACCACGTTGGCTGAGGCACAGTGCAGAGTGGTTTCTTTAGCTGCCGAGGACTGTGGACAGTCATGAGCACAGTTGACCATCCTTCCTGGTCCCCAAGTTCCAAAGCTCTGAAATATGTTGGACTCCTCCATCTTCCCTCATTTTTGGTCATCCCTCAAATCTTACAAAATCATTACAGCTGCCCTTCACAGCCATCTCGCCCTTTCCATTTTCACAGTGCCCTTGCTCGTCGTGCTCTCATCAATGTTTCTCTGACAAGGCAGCAGCCTCCTAATCTCCTCGGCTTTGGTCCTTTGTGACTCTGGTCTTTCATACAAACTGCCAAGGCTCTTGAATTCCCTCAGAGTAAGGGATTCATTGACATTCAAAGTCTTTCACCATCTGGCTTCTATCTAGTTTCCAGTCATTTCTCCCATGAGCCTTCTATTCCCAAGAGATTGTTCCACCAAGAGTTGCCTAACCATATGCCTTATTAAGTGTTGCTCCCACACCTTTGTTTGTATTGCCCCTCCCACCCTGGATGCTTTTCTACTGCCTGTCCACCAGTCCAAATGTTGCCAGTATTTTCCAAACCTGCTCAAGTCCTCCCTCTTCTTTAAAGCCTTGCTTGACAACTTTGCCCACACTATTGCTTCCTTTTTAAAACATGGACAAAATTTAATAGCTATACAACATTCTTCATCTTGGATTTAGAGGTACTTGATATGAGGTTCCATAGACATCTTTGTGGATGTCTATGTCTTACTCCCAAAATCAGAAAGTAGGGTCCTAGTGATCAATGCATTTCCATTGTACCCTTATAACAACCAGGATAGCCCCTTGGCCTTAAACAAAAGCTAAATAAATACTTGTTGGATATAATGAAGTCATCCAAGAGAAAAAAAATCAAGGAAGACTTTTCTTCCCTTGGATACACAGAACTGAATTTAAACTTAATGTTTGCGGGATGGCTTTACATCCTGTGATTGCATCTAGAGGATGTTTTCTAAAGCTTCACTAAAGCAGTTTAAGAAGCAAAATCTTATTTGCCTAGATATAAAGTGTTCTTGCTTACTTTTGAACATCATGTAACCTGAGATGGGAGAGAATCAACTTCCCTGGTTAAGAAGAAACAAGCATGTTGAGAGTTCCTATTGTATTTTAGGGAGAACTATGACTTTAGCAGCAAAGTATACTGCATACTTTAGTAGCATTCTGCTAAAATCATAAAAAGTCATACACAGATTATAAATAAGTCAAAAGTAAATCAGGGACAAATTCATATGTTCTGATTTATTTTTCCTATATCATCACCACAGGTGATTTTTAAATTATTTATATATGCATGTACATTTATTTATTGTGGATCAATGTTCTTTAAACCGGGATAAGATGGACTGAGGAAAGGGGACCATAGGCATTTCCTTTCTGGCAATCCTACAAATATTACAACTTGTCATTAACTGAAGGCATTTTATAGAATTAAGATTTGGCTCATTTCTCATGTCAGTGGAATCTCTAATGATTTATTCACAGGTTCATTTCCCAGAGCTTGTCCAAAATTTCTGAACATCTGACATCTCCCTAGATGAGTTATTCTGATGCACCCTACCTTCTAATATTAAACTACTTCTATCCTTGTTTCAAATGCCCTTATCTTTCTAATGTTCTAATGTTATAGTAACTTATGAAAGTACTTCTAGATCTCAAAACTCTAGGGAATAAGCATTCAGCAATGACCTTCTAGAAGTAATCCTCTTTCCTTCACCTTCACACTCTAAAACTTTCCATTCTATTAGGGAAGGAGATTTTCCCTCCTTTCCCTCCAGGGACATATTAGAAGTAAGTTGGAAGATAGTACCACTTCTATTAGAAAAATATTTTTTTTAAGATAACCTCCCCCAAAGGCCTGTAAGGTTTAAGTAAGTGAGACTAAGTTCCATTGACTTTGCTGAACTCACAACTTTAAAGGATCTCTTCCTAATCATCAGTTCCAAATTGCTCTGTATGCAAAACAGTGCAAGGGCTCATTCTGTTTTTCAGAATGTTTATGCTGTCATTAATTAAATAAACTTTAACAGCCTTCATTAAACTTTAATAAATCTAATTATGGTTGAAATTGTTGGTTGTGCTAATGGCATGTGGTTATGGAAAAAAAGTCATTAGTTAAAAACATTCTAAAGAAATTATAGATGAAGTGTCATGATGTCTGGTATTTGCCTCACAATATTCCAGCCTAATAAAGAGGGGAATAGATGAACTAAGATTGGTAAAATGGTAAAGTGTTGAAGACTGTTAAAAGCTGGATAATGGGTACATAAACGGTTATTATACTGTCTACTTTTGTGTGTGCTTGAAATTTTTACCTCAGTAAAGAGACTTAAAACCATTTCATGAGGAACAGAGGAAGGGAAGAGGCCTGCTAACCTGGAAATGAGAGGCTCAGGTGAGACAGAATAGCTACTCTCCAATATTTGAGGAATTATTTCTCAAGGAGAGCAGATCTGTTCTGTGCAACTCAAGAGCAAAGTTTCAAGGATCCAGATTTCAATTCAACTTGTAAAGAACTTTTAACAATTGGAGCAGTATTTTAGTGGAATATGTTATTCCTTTGAAGGAATTTATACTGAGGCCACTTAGTGAAGTTTGAGGGATTTTTGCATTGCTGGCTCAAAATGTCATCCAGGGAATGGTGCCGTTCCACACATTCTTTTTTTTTCCCTTGAGATTTATATTTTCATGATTTTCTTTTACCACAATTTAACTTTTGAAATCATGTTTCCTATCAATTAAAAACACATTACACTACCAGAAAATTCCATTAATAAAATGTAGACGACTTCCATTTTTATTTACCAAATTGTTTATGTGCCTATCTGATATATTCACAGATGGAGGAGGGTGACCAATCCCTAGATTTTTTTGTGTGTGGTAAGAACAATTACCATGAAATCTTCCCTATTAACAGATCTTTTCAGTGTACATTACAGTAATACTAACTTTAGGCCCAACATTGTTCAGCAGATCTCTAGAAATTAATCATCTTGTGTAACTGAAACTTTATACCCACTTCCTCAACTTCCTACTTCCCTAGCCCCTGGCAACCACCATTCTACTCTCTGATTTTGCATGTTTGACTATAGATTCCTCTTAGAAGTAGTATCATGCAGTATTTGTCCCTCTATGTTTGGCTTATTTCCCTTAGCATAGGTTTATCCACGTTGTTGCTGATGGTGGGATTGCCTTTTTTTTTTTTTTTTTTTAAGATTTTATTTATTTATTCATGAGAGACAGAGAGAGAGAGAGAGAGAGAAGCAGGCTCCCAAGGATCAGGGACCCAGATGCAGGACTCGATCCCAGAACCCTGGGATCCTGACCTGAGCCAAAGGCAGACCATCTGAGCCACCCAGGCACCCTGGATTTCCTGCTTTTTTAAGGCAGAATAATATTTCACTGTATGTGTATACCACATTTCCTTGATCCATTCATCTGTCTAGAGACATGTAGGTTGTTTCTCTCTCCTGGCTGTTGTGACTAATGCTGCAATGAACATAAGGGTGCAAATAATTCTCCGAGATCCCGATTTCTACATGTTCTTTGGTAGTAGCTCACAACAAGAGAAGGAGCTCATGCCAGATTGCAAACAGATGCACTGCTTCTTTCATCGGTAAAG
Organism: Mirounga leonina; assembly: GCF_011800145.1. NCBI lineage: Eukaryota > Metazoa > Chordata > Mammalia > Carnivora > Phocidae > Mirounga > Mirounga leonina. The sequence goes on along the minus strand of NW_023270807.1, from coordinate 86,528,961 downwards.
ACCTGCTATGGAGAGAAAAGGCCAGCTAAATATTGTATATATAATATGTATATGTATATGAAATCTATTTCATAGATTTCAGGGACTTTTCACAGTAATCAAATTATAGATACAAAATATCTATAAATGGAATGTCCTTCTTAACCCTAAGATTTATATTTCCCCAATTGAAACATACTGGAAAGCCACACATCACATTAGTATAAAGTTGCACCCCAAAAAAAGATCATTGCTGTTCCCTGGAAATTATTGTGAAGAATCTATTATTTGGATGTGCACTAGGCAGAGATGTTAGGTTGAATGCATTTTATATATATATATATATATATATATATATATATATATATAGCCTATGCATATGTGCTATTTTAAAAATATAGATTCTGTTATTATTATAAAATAAGAACTCATTTTACTTGTTTCAAGTTTTTGTTCAAGTTCTCTTTAGTTAACATATAGTGTGGTATTAGTTTCAGAAGAATTTATTTTAAAGTGCCACTGAATTAAAAATAGCTCTCCCTTATGTATTTTCCCAAGCATATATACTGAAAGTACCATCTCTATTACGAAGAAGTCCAAAACACGTTTCATGTGATAAGGGTCCTTACGTTAATATATTGCTAATCCTACAAGGCCTCTGCGTACAGCTGTATAGTTTGCACACTGCAAAAAGCACGGGAGAAGGGAGCTAGTGGAAGCTGAGTTCCAGCCCCCAGGTGCTTATCTAGCCATGAGCCCTGGCGGTGAAACTGCGTCAGGTCAAGGGTCACCCACGATCCCAATTTGCCCAGGACGGCCATATGTGCTAGCTTCAGGCTTGGACTCTTGCCTATAGAACTGTAGGTTGGAAACAGCTGAAACAGTGAATCCATTTTCACATCACTTCTTTTCTCCTTATGTTTTCAAGGCGAAAGAACCATGTAATCATGCCAGCATCCTGACCAAGCCTGACCCAAGAACCTTCTGGACTAATGATGATTCAGGTATTATTGGAAAAATACACTCTGGCCCTGTGATGTACAAGAAGCATTCTGTAGTAAAGCCCTACACAAAGGCAAGGTTTGGGGGGAAATTGTGTTTTGCTTGTTTGTTTCTTTGTTTATACCTAGTCCAACACTTGACTATACTTCATATATATAATTGATATATATGTGTGTATATATATGTACATTATATATGTGTATATATATGTGTATATATATACATATATATCTGTATATGTATATATATATATATGTATATATAATACAAGTCCCTTTGTTTTATTTTTTAGTATCTAAAGATATATATGATCAGGCATAGTTTTATGGAGTGTGAAATATCTTCAAGCATTGGGGGTAACAGAGGAATGAGTCTATTTCCTGGAGTGGAGGACAGAGGTAACAGATAAGGTGGGCAAATACACTGGCCCAAGTTTCTCTTCCAGAGGAAGAAGTGGATTCAAAAAACCCAGGGTGAGTCACACTTGAGAATACTTAGTGGAGGGCAGGCATGACTTCTATCTGAGGGTATAAACTTAGAATCAGAGGAATGTCACTTTCTGAGATCAGAGAGACTATGCTTCAGGATGTGTAATTAAAAATCACCCTCAGACAAAGAGTATGGTATGGAAATGGAAGACTTTTTTTTTTCCTTTTTCTTTTTTTTTTTCTTTTTCACAGTTGGGACACGAGGCCTAATTGCATGAGGTAAAAACCCACTAGAAATAAAAAGAGAAGGTTAAGCCAAAGGAGCTAAAATACCTAAGAGAGTGTTACTAGAGCTTTCACCTTTTCTAATTAAATAAGATCTAATTCAATAAAGAACAGTAGTAGAGTAGTAGAGATGATACCCCATATTTGTATCAGGCCTCACAGCTTTATGAAGCGCATTCACAAGAATGTAATTTATGTGTTTTCGGCAACCCTGTGAAACAGGAGGGGCAGCCTATCCACACCGTCCCTGTGTGAGAGATAAAATCAGACCCTGAAAGAGGTTGGCTGACAGATCCAAAGCTCATGACCAGAAAATACCAGAGCTGGGAGTAGGTCGGAGAGCCTGCTGGCCCAGTTCTATAACATGCTTCCTTAGAAGAAGAAGCTGTCTTGTGAGAACCAACGTGGGCTAAGTCCCTGCTTTAATCTTGCCTTTGTAAAAGAGAGTCAGAGACTATGCGCGTTGGCAGAAGCTGGAGCGGGGCGAGGAAGGAAGTACAAAACCCTCTCGTGCCTTTTTTTTTCAAAGACCAGGTTTATAGTCTAAACTTACTATCAATTTTCTCTATCAAAAAAATTATTCTCTCTTGTTTTCTGCCTTTTGAACAGAGATGAAAAGCACGAAGTGAACTGGCCTATTTATGCCTTCATTTCGGGCCATTAGTGGTACAACCGCTGAAGAAACCAGCCCTCCCCTGGCTTGCACCACTATTAAGACCCATAGCACACATGTTGGGGAGAAGCTACATAGAGCAAAACATCCCAATTAAAAAATAAAAATGGTTCTTAAAATTATGTAGACTGGAATGGGAGGGAAATCTGTACAGAAAATAGTGTTCAGGCATTTTTGGAGCTGGAAAAATTATGTTACAAGAAAAACTAATGCAGGGGGCGCCTGGGTGGCTCAGTCCATTAAGTGTCTGCCTTCAGCTCAGGTCATGATCCCAGGGCCCTGGGATCGAGCCCCTCATTGTTCTCCCTGCTCAGCGGGGAGTCTGCTTCTCCCTCCCCCACCTCGTGCTCTCGCTCGCTCTCTCTCTCTCTTCTCTCAAATAAATAAATAAAATCTTTTAAAAAAGGAAAAGAAAAACTAATGCAGAACATGTAGAGAAATAACAATAGAAATACTTCAAATTGGGCGCCTGGGTGGCTCAGTCATTAAGCGTCTGCCTTCGGCTCAGGTCATGATCCTGGGGTCCTAGGATCGAGTCCCACATAGGGCTCCCTGCTCGGCGGGAAGCCTGCTTCTCCCTCTCCCACTCCCCCTGCTTGTGTTCCTGCTCTCGTTATCTCTCTGTCAAATAAATAAATAAAATCTTAAAAAAAAAAAAAAGAAATACTTCAAATCTACTCATTTAAAAAAAAAAAAATTAACTATTTTTGTGTTATCAGTGGGGTTGCAAAGATACCGGGTCCCCTCTGCAGTGACTCATCTAGCAAAGAGCTTCCCCAGTAACCAATTCCTAGACTAAGGTCTATGTCTAGTGATCTTGGGGGGAAAGGAAAGGGATTCATTGTTCAGTCAATTCCTGACACAGGGGTATTAAGATCTCTATCTATGGTGGTGGAATTATCTTTGGCTTCTTTTAATTCAGTCAATTTTTTTTAAAAGATTTTATTTATTTATTTGACAGAGAGAGAGAGAGACAGCGAGAGAGGGAACACAAGCAGGGGGAGTGAGAGAGGGAGAAGCAGGCCTCCTGCTGAGCAGGGAGCCTGATGTGGGGCTCGATCCCAGGACCCTGGGATCATGACCTGAGCCGAAGGCAGACGCTTAACCGACTGAGCCACCCAGGTGCCCCAATTCAGTCAATTCATATATTTCAAAGCTCTGATACTAAGCACATACATTTTTATAAGTTATAGTTTTCTGACAAATGGATCACGTCCCACTTTATCTCTGGTAAAAGGCTTTGTTTGAAGTCTGTTTTTTTCTGATATTAATACAATCAAGCCAGCCTTCTCATGCCTACTCTTCACATGGTATATCTTTTCTACCTATTTACTTTCAGCTTATCTGTCTGTGTCTTACAGTTAAAGTGCTTCTCATATAGACCTCTTATAGTTAGGTTTCCTTTTAAATCCTATCTGAAAATCTGTGGGGTTTTTTTATTATTATTTGGAATGTTTATGTCTATACCTATATATAGATATATAATGGGATATTATTCAGTCATAAAAAAAGAATATGTATACCACATCCTTTTTATCCATCCATCTATGGATGGACACTTAGGTTGCTTCTATATTTTGGTTATCATAAATAATGCTGCAATAAACATAGGAGTGTATATATCTTTTCAAGTTAGAGTTTTTGTTTTCTTTGGGTAAATATCCAGTAGTGGAATTACTGAATCAAATGGTATTTCTATTTTTAATTTTTTGAGGAATCTTCATACTGTTTTCCAGGGTAACTGCCCCAGTTTGCAATCCCACCAATAGTGCAAGAGAGTTCCTTTTTCTCCACATCCTCGCCAACACTCATTATTTCTTGTGTTTTGATTTCACTCTGACAGGTGTAAGGTGATTGTGGCTTTGATTCGCATTTTCACATGATGATTACTGATTGTCTGTTGGCCATCTCTATGTCTTCTTTAGAAAAATGTCTATTCAATTTCTCTGCCCATTTTTAAATCAGATCATTTGGTTTTTTGGTGTTGAGTTGTGTAAGTCCTCTATATATTTTGGATATTAACCTTTTATCAGATATGTCATTTCAAATATCTTCTCCCACTTAGTAGTTTGCCTTTTTGTTTTGTTGATGGTTTCCTATGCTGTGCAAAAGCTTTTTATTTTGGTGTAGTCCTAATATTTATTTTTGCTTTTGTTTCCCTTGCCTCAGGAGACATAGATAGACAATGTTGCTAAGGCTGATGTCCAAGAGATTCTGCCTACATTTTCTTTAAGGAGTTTTATGGTTTCAGATCTCACGTTTAGCTTCCATAGGTTCCATACAGATTTTAGGATTATTTGCTCTAGTTCTGTGAAAAATACTATTGGTATTTTGACAGGGACTGCATTGGGTCTAAAGATTGCTTGGTGTAGGATGGACATTTTGATGATATTAATTCTTCTAATCCATAAGCACAAAATATCTGTATATAATATGTCATCTTCCACTGGTTGCTTTAATCTTTTTAATCTTTGGTTTTTGTCAGTTTGACTATGATGTGTCTTAACTAGAATCTGTGTTCTTTAAGATGTAGACCCCTCAGGTTTAGGAATTTAAACATCCTTCTAGTCTATTAGTAGTTTTCTTAGAACTTGAATCTGAAGGATGCAATTATTTCTGCTGTGGTTTCTACACTGCCCCGTGTCCTTTGTTTTTCAGCATATCAGCAATCCAACTAAAACTTTTCCTAAATGCCTTCAATTCTATTAAGTGTAAACACAAGCTAAAGCAACTTCATAGCCATCCTTTTGCAACATGCAAACATGTGAGCCTATAAATGGATCCTTTACAAAGGCAATGTTCTAGTCACAGTATGAATTTTGTTATGGGCAACTTTTATCAACTCCTGAAATAATTGTGATAAAATTATTCCATCATTTCCTACAGCAAATGTATTTCAGCAAATGGCATATTTCCATTCAAAGCTAACCATCATCAGAGTATTTTACTTATTTGACCTCATGTATAGTCTCTTGATACACAGTTTAAGTAGAGTTAAATATTAGGGGTAATTAGTCCACACTGATAGAAAGAGATGCTAAATTTTTTTTGAAATAAAAGCTTACTGAGGGTTTGTGCGCCCTGAAATCTGGTGAGACTGTCTAGATATTTCATACTCACTGTTTTTTTGCGTGACCATCAGAGGACAGGACTGGCTTGCTCAGTTGCCATGAACAGGTATGGTAGCTGGAGAAACAAAAGTAATTTTTAAAAAAAGTTGTGTTTTTTTTAACATAATATAGAAGTAACATTTCATCATAGGAAAGAAATGGAAAATAGAGAAAGGAAGAAAATTAATCGGCCATAATCCTACCACCCACACTTGTTTTCATTGGACTGGACTCCCGCGCATTCCCAGCATCTGTCCTGACAATGAGCAAACAGGCTACACAAGTTTAGACTCTTTCCTATTTTCTTTGTTTTTAGGCTTTGAAACCTGAGTTGTTTGTTTTTGCACACCTTTGTTTTTCGACTGCTGGTCCTTCAGTGGCCTGTAACATTCTCTTAAATTAGAATTTCCAGGTAGGATGAGTTTCTCCACACTTTCAAAATGTGTGTTTTTCCCAGTACTCGTACTAGCTACACAGATAATGCGCTTTGCTTAGAGGAAGTCAGATAATGAAGTGGTTAAACAAGGTTTCTTTTGCAAAGGCATGATTTTAACTGGGCACTTGATGTGCCAGGTAGGAAAATGGAACCCTCTGATGTTCCCTCTGGGCTTTGATTTAAAGTCACCTTTTCACAAGAAAATGTAATTCTACCCTTGGGATTTTCAGAAGGTCTATATTTCTTTCAAGCAAAAATTAAAGTGCAAGAATCATTATTGCGCAATTTTTTTCCAGAGGAAAGAAGAAGTGATTTTTCTCTTCTGTTTTTCAGGATTACACATTGTTTCTTTATATTTTCTAATGAATCATCACATTTTAAAATTCAGCCCAAATTTCTGGGGCTGTAGAAATCACTATAAAGTGGTATATTCATATTTATTCAGAAGCAGTAATAGCTTATGTACCAAATGTAGAAACAAAATGATTCATAGTTTAAAAACATATGGACTACAGAGATATTTCAGTATTTCAGAGAATACGTAAAATTAGATCATTGAATTAATATAAGGAGAGGGAGGACTTCATTATATAGATTTTAAAAAGTGAAGAAACATAATTTCTAGACTTTTTTTCTTAAAAAGCAAAATGCTCTCATATTTATATCTAGAAAATAGTTGCTTCATCCCTCAAAGTATGGCATTATCTCACAAAAAAGAAACATGTGACACAAGCTGAACAGGATCTGCTTACATGGAAACTTTCCATCTGGTACATGCTGGCCAGTGTAGACTTTGCCTCTTGCCATTGAAGATAAACCATTTAGTAAGAATCTATGGATAGGTGAAAATCTTTTAAGTGGACTAACCTCATTTACTCAGGTTCCAACTACAGAAAGGTAGCTATCTCAGTAGTAAGGTCATCTTACCCAGAGTGAGGAATCCCAGAGTTCACCTAGCTTTTGACTGCCCCTATTTCTCCAACTCAAGCTTTTCAAAATCAGACTTGGTATTAATTTCCTCCGTCATAGATCAGATAGCCATAATCATCCTCGGTTTCCTGAACCACACATTTCTTTCAGTCAACTGGACCCAAGCACCCTAGAGCTGACCAGCAAGCCATTTGGCCAGGCTTGCCAGTGAACATGTGTGGAGCAACAGGAAATGGCTCAGCTGTTCACCTTCCACTGTGGCTGGTGCCGTGGACTCCTAAGAAGGGCCGCCTGAGTTGGCCACCAACTTCAGTGCTTTTTACCCGTGTGACTTGGACAAACCGTTTCACCCTTCTGTACTTCCCATTCTTTCACCTGCAAAAAACGGAATATTTATAATAGATTGCAGAGTTTTGTGATGGTTAAAGGAAAGAATGCAGGTAAATGTACTCAGAACTATGTCCAGCATATAGCTTGGGGTCAACTTATGTTAGCTCTTCTTACTTGTAGAAAGAATTATGTCATTTATACAAATCTGAGCACAGATAGTCCTGCTCTATTTAGGGCTTATGAACCATGGCTGAAAGAATACATTTTATTTTGTTATTTTGTTATTTATTGCTGTTACTATCTCTTATTTTACCGGACCTATAGCTTGTGTTTTTTATTTTCCTCTCTGAACCACAAAGCTCATTATTCACTGTCGACTGTTATCTGGTTCCCCAGACACAAGTCTGATAAGTTTCCTGAAAATAGACATATGGCTGGACATAAAATCCTCAAGCTGGAAAGAACCTTAGACATGGACTAGTCATTTAGATAAAATATCACCTTCTTCAGCAAGGATCTGTAAAGCAAGACACTTTGTTTTTACATGACTTTAACCTTTTACAATGGTTTAGAGGGTTCCAAGTTTAAGGACGAGTTATTTATTCCAGTGAGTAGCAGAGTATCATTTCAGAACTCCTCTGTTTAAAGATAGAGTCATGCTCATCTAGCATTTAAGGTACGTTTGACGGCAAAAGTTTGTCCAATCTGATCCTCCTGATCGTCCTGCTGTCAAGTGTGTGCATATGTGATTGCAGACTCAGTTCAGCTCAGCACAGAGAAGCCCCCTCCCTCTCCCTCGGACCGTGGAAGTGACGAGTTTAGCTTTCTGAAGCTTTACAGTTGGGAGCAAAATCTGTTTCTGCCTTTGTTGAACTCACACTTGTTCTTCCTCTGTGTGATGACCAAAATTACTTGTTATTGCTGCTGTTTTACCCAAGGCTGACCTAACAGTGTTTCACAATGGCTGAATTTTCTGATCCCCAGAACTCTTTTTAAATGTTTGCGCACAGTATTTCCTTGTGCCCATTTTACCCAGATCAGTCATTTCATGTCTAAGATCTTTGATTTTTTGTAGTATTAAAGGGCATTTTATTATGGCTAAAATGGTACCAGAAAATTTTCTCACTTAAAAAAATGCAAGGAAAGTAGATTAAATTGAACTTCATAGTTTCCCCAAAGTTATCTTTCTCACATTTTAATGGATATTTTGTTTTATTAGTTTGCATCAGACTAATCAGACAGCAGATTTGAGTGGATTTTGGTTGAAGCTAATGTGAAAGTGTCCTGATGTATTTTATTATTTTAAATGTGCTGAAATAATTATGCCTCTGACAGTTTTCTTCTTGCTCAAGAAGAGTGCCCCATAATACATGAGACATAATACATGAGACAATATTTCAAGAGGTTATATGTCTGTCATAGGAGAAACTAAAGAAAAAAGGGTTTGGGATTGTTGTCTTAATAACAGAAGCATTTTATTGAGTCAAATATAAACATAGCTTTCAAAATTTGAAGAAAAATTACTTTTTAATTTTACAATTGTACATTAGAAAGAGAACAGATCAGTGACTAATAATGCAAACAGGCATGAAATGGCCAGGGATGAAATGGCCCTTGGAAAGGGGCAGGTGTGGGATAGAGAGGGAGGTATTGGGAATGGAGGGGTGGGATGCATGGGGGCAGGAGGAGCAGGGGGATATGGAGAAGTATATATACCTGGGATGCTCAAAATGAAAACAGAATTGGAATTTAGGGCAGGGAGGCTCCAGCGAGCCCATCTGTAAAATGGAGAAGTCATGGATGTAAATCAACTCTAAGATTCTTCCTTACTCAGAAACTCTTATTCGATGAAGAAGGAAATTGATAGTAAAAAGAAAGTGCAAACGAGTTTCGGAGAAAAAAAAAAAAGCTCAGTGTGGGTTGGGGCCTTTGGCATAGACTTCAATGAGCAGTGTAGCTCTGGGGGCCCATCTTTCCCTCCTCAGAAACCTGTGACACTGGGTGTTGTATCTAAGTGATGAATCGCTGAATTCTACTCCTGAAACCAAAATTACGCTGCATGTTAACTACTTAAAATTTCAATTTAAAAAAAAAGAAAGAAAGAAAAAGAAATATGTGGTGATCAGCTCTTCCATTGATTAAAATTTTGGCTCTTAGAGGAAAATTTTATATGACTAGTTCAGCTGTGCTCTTCTGGTAGGTATTATATTACATAAAACACTTGCGTTTTCAAATTGTCCTCTCATACCTCCCCTCATCTGATCTTTCCAATTGCCCTGTGGGATTAGCAAAATGGGTGTTAACCCAGAGGATACTTGAAGAAGTTAAGTGTTCTGCCCAGAGCTAACTATTGAGTCATAAACACTAAAATACAGAACTGAAACCAGATCTGGAAACTTGTCCAGCTCTCCTGCTATAACCTCACAAAGGTAAGAAGGAAGTTGTGCAATGAAAGTCGCTTGAATGTGGACACAAATGTTTGGGGAAAGTACAGAAAGTCAAGAATGAGATTCAAACTGAGATGTGGCCTTGCCAAGGGGCTGGGGCAGCTGGGGAAAAGGGGAAAATTAAGGTAAGTGCAGGCTTTGTTTTACAGGAGGGAGGTATAGGGTATCCCTTCCTGCCCGGCACTCTGCTGGGTTCTGTGGGGAAAAGGAACAACGGCTTTTCCCCTTGAAAGTTCAGGTAGATAAACTGGACCGACACAGGTAGGCTATGAACAAAATAATGTAAATCCAAGGTAAAATAGTTACAGCTGCCTCCAGATATGTGAAGGACTGTCATTTGGAACAGAAGGGGAGGCAGATTATTTCACTGGTTAAAAGCACAGCTTTCAGTGTCAGAAAAATCTAGATTTGCATTCTGGTTTCACCACTTCTAGCTATGTTGCATCACACAACTAATGCTTACCCCTTTAAGCCTCAGGTCTTAAGAACATAGAGGGGGAGAGTAAGTTCTTCATATGCTTCTTATGAGGATTAAATGAGAAACTGCATAAAAAACACTAAAGCATAGTGTCTGCCACTCAGTGTCATTCCAAGTTAGCTATTGTAACAGATGTACTGGATGCCCTACCGAGAGGAACACATTCATCTCTACTTACCACGTGCCCCTGGCAACACTAGGTGTGCCAATGTTGGAATGTGTAGAGGAGCTAGTCCCTAAAAAACTTCCATGAGGATATTTGAACATGGTCTACGGAATAACTTTAATAACTGATGCCGGTTGACAATGGCAGAGATCGCCTTGGAAGTAGAGGTGATTCCAGTGGAAAAAATAAACAAGAAACAGCTCGAGAAATGGGTTAGCAGGAATATCATAAGGAGGTTCATAGTTCCTAAGGGCCTTTTCACACTGATGGAATCTGTCCACAATTCTATGAGTACTGTGAAGTGAGAACAGCGGTGCTGGTCAAGTAAAAGCCCTAACTTTCCCATCTATACCATAGTTTCAAACTCTAAAACAAATAGAAAAAGAGAATTTAGTGTGTGGGCTATGAACGGTCCTTCACACACATGAGCACGTAAAACCAATAGAGCTAAGGTGAGTAGTGGTTGGGTTATTTTTAGAAATGGCAGGGAGTCTACAATGATCCAGCTGCATACCTTCATCCCATCTCTTGGTGAGAAAAATTATCCGAAAGCAGTCAAAATGAGAAAGGATGTCTCCGTGAAGAAAAATAATTGGCTTCTGTGGGACAGATAAGGTGTTAGATCCCGCAGCTCATGTTCTAACAAAGCTACCTGTGTTAGATAGTTTTACTCTTATTCCTGGAAATCACCCTACCTAGGTCTAGTATGTGTGTTCTTCTTTGATATCTTTATGTAAATGTGTTTTCAAACATTTTTAAAATATTAAAATTTTAATATTTTCATAATATTAATGTCATATACAATGTAGATTCTATATCACACATAAATACACATAACATATTGCATGTAATATTAATTCTAATCCTCTGTAACTGTTTTAAGAAACGATATGGAAAAAAAAATAGCAGTCCTGACGGACCCTACAAGGTCCCCATTAACTTTACAGAAACTGATAATCCTAAAGAAAATGAAAATCCTAAGAAAAGTACACGGGAAGTGGGAAGAAATAAGAAAGAGGCAGAGGAGGGTGGCAAGTGGGGCTTAGACATAAACTGTGTGTGTTGGGCTCATTTCTGCCCTTTGGTTATTCGTTCCTGTTGTAAAAGGCAAAGTCATAAGGCAGTGGGCCATTAGTGATGCTTCCGAGAGCAGCTTGTGGATGTAAAGGTACAGTATTTACAATGTGATAAAGAGGAAGAAAACATGCTTTTGCTCCTAAAAGGTAAATTCAAGGCTTATGAAGCCTTGCCAAACTAGATTTATGTTGGTATATAAAAAGGTATATAAACAACATGATTTGAAGAATGAATTCCAAACAGGTCTATCATGATGATCTATGCCTGTGTTCTAAGGCTTTCAATTTTTAAGCAATATTTTATGAATTGTGAAATAGAACCCATTGTAGATACTGACAGTAATAGGCCTATCTCTTTGGAATAGTCATTTGCTCTAAATGAAGGTAGAGTAGCATGGAATTTTAAACATAAAGCTTTATAAGCAAATAACATTACAGCAACTTCTTTAAGTGACCATATTGATTTAGAAAGTGAGGCATTCTTCATGGTTTCTATCTTTTGCTCACATCTGTTTAATTTCTTCTCTGTGATTTTTCCTGTGGTCTTATACAAAGCTTATTTTTTTTTTAGATTTTATTTATATCTTTTGTGTAGTCGTGATTATGAAACAAGCTTGGTGTTATCACACACACACACACATACACACACACACAACAGAAGTAGTTAATATATCTGAAACTCTTAGCCAAGCCATCAAATCGTTCTTTCAGGACAACCAATCTTATTTGTTAAAAGGCCTCTGTAATCACAGCTCAAAAACAAATAGTACTATCAAAAGTGTCTGACGGTATAACCATATGCTTTTAGAAAATTTGGCAATGACAGCTAATCATAGTTCTGATCCAGGATACAATAATAAAAAACAAAAATAAATGTATTCCCATTAACTCGTCTAGAATACACATCTCCGAGTGCAATGTGTGACCTGAGCAAAGAATTGTGGCTTTTAATGGTCATCTTAGGGTTTTAAAGCTGAGGAATAGTAAGTAGGAGAAATTATGGTGGGCCCAGCAGAGAGACTTATTCATTAAATATGTCCAATACTTACTGTACATTGATAATGTGCAAGGCATATGTTAGGAAATGAGGAAAGACAAGTGCACAAAATAATCCTGCTTTTTCCATGTCTCTAATTACTAGAAAGGTATAGACATGTGCATAGATTCCTACCATCCCTGCTCAGCTGAAGGGGTCACTGCTAGCAGGGATGACATCATGAGGTTATTGGTGGTCTTCAGGGTTGGGGACAAGCTTCAGAACTTCAGAATAAGCTCTGTGGAAAATGAAGTTCCTGTCCTATCTCCTGAAATTCTAGGAATAACCAATCATGGAGGCATACTGGACGCCTCCCAAAGTAACAGAAATCAAGAAGTCACCTTTTCTTGGGGCTTTTTGAGGCATCGGAACTAAGGTGCTGTAACCTGGCACCCAGAGTGTTCGGCAACCTCAAATTGCCAAGTTGTGGTTCTGCTGTGTAAAATATAAAATATGCTTTAGGTGACCCTCTGAATTTTCAACAAAAACTGTCCAGTGCTAAAATAATACCTTCCATGCTTTGACTCAGTATTTTTCAAATACTTTAAGTGAGTGGCCAAGTAGTATAGTTAGGGCATCACTAATATTTCTTTGAATTTTTGCTTGATAAACTGATGCAGTGCCCAATTTTCACAGGGTTACAAAGAATATTGTAAATTATCAAAAAAGAATATTGTAAAATATCAAATCTACTAAGCACTAAGAAAGCAGCAAATGATGTAGAACCCTCAGGAAATAAAAATCCAAGGGCTTAGTATCAAGTCAGTAGGTTAGTGCATTTCCATATCTCTGTGTGAGATAAAGCTTGTATGTGACCCTCTCGGGTTATGAATGACACCACTTGAGATACTGACACCTATAAACACAATCATGGAAGTGGACAGCTGGAATCCTAGTCCCTTTCTGGGACACTGCTGAAGGACAGCAGGGAAGGAAGTCCTCTCAGTGGGCAGAACTGAAGAGCAGTTCCCCTGGTTGCTCATTTTGCTTGGAAAGAAAACTGTGATTATATATCCATCATGGGAGGTGGCTAATGATTTGGCTGGATAGTCAGGCAATAAAAATGGGTGACAAGGAAAGTCTGGGGAAGAGAAATACAGACAAACTTCTCTGAATAGGCAAAAAAATGTGAAGATACTTGTGTTCCATGTGAATGACTTCCAAAGGGCGACCTCAGCAAAGGGAGATTTTAATAATCAAGTGGATAGGATGACCCATTCTGTGGATATCGGTTAGCCTCTTTCCCAGACACCCCTGTCATCGCTGAATGGGCTGGTGAACAGAGTGGCCATGGTGGCCAAAATAGAGGTTATACATGGGCTCAGCAACATGGACTTCCATTCACCAAGGCCAACCTAATTACAGCCAGGGCTGAGTGTCTAATCTGCCAGCAACAGAGACCAGTCCTGAGCCTCTGATGTCACATCATTCCCCAGGGTGATCATTCAACTATCTAGGAGGCGGTTACATCCAACCCTCCCATCATGGAAGGGACAACCTCTTGTTCCTACCAGAATATACACTTACTCTGGATACAGATTTGCCCTTCTTGCACACAATGCTTCTACCAATACAATCATCCGTGGACTTACAGAATGCCTTATCCATCATCATGGTATTCTATGCAGCATTGCTTCTGATCACGGCAAATGAAGTATGGAAATGGGCCCTATGTTCATGGAACCCACCGGTCTTACCATATTCCCCAATACCCTGAGGTGACTGGCTTGACAGAATAGAGGAATGGCCTTTTGAAGACTCAGTTATAGTGCCAGCTAGATGATAATACTTTGCAGGGCTGGAGCAAGGTTTTCCAGGAGCCTATAAATGTTCCGAATCAGCATCCAATATATGTGCTGCTTCTTCCATTGCTGGGATTCACAGATCCAGAAGTCAAGGAGTGGAAATGGGAGTGGCACCACTCACTATTAGCCCTAGTGACCTACTAGCAACATTTTTGCTTCCTGTTTCCCACCTTTGTGCTCTGCTGGCCTAAAATCTTGGTTCCAAAGGGAGGAAAGCTTCCACTGGGAGACACAGCAATGATTTCATTGAACTGGAAATTAAGACTGCCACTCAGCTGCTTTGGGCTCTTTGTGCCCCTAAATCAGCAGGCAAAGAAAGGAGGTACTATGCTGGCTGGGATGATTGGTCCTGATGACTAAGGAGAAATTGGATTGCTACTCCATAATGGAGGTAAGGAAGAGTATGTCTGGGATATGGGAGATCCCTCAGGAGTCTCTTACTGTTACCAGGCCCTTTGATTAAATTCAGTGGAAAACTACAACAACCCAATCCAGACAGGACTACCAATGGCCCAGACCCTGTTGGGAAGGAACGTTTGCATCACCCTATTAGGTAAAGAACCAGTCAGTTAAGGTGCTTGCTAAAGACAAATAGGTAGTGGAATAAAATAGTTATAAATACCAGTTGAGACCACATGACCAATTATAGAAACAAAGACTGTGATTGTCATGAGTATTTCTTCCTTATTTGTTATGAATATGTTTGTGTTTGTGTGTGTGTATGTAAATCTCTTTGTTTCCTTCCCTCTCTTATCCCCTTGTCATGTAACATAAGATGCATTGACTTTATATCACAGTATTTAAGAATTGTGAACTTTATATCACAGTACTTAAGTTATAGGATATCAAGAAGCATAAACATCTTACAAGAACTTTGCAACCTCTTCTGTGGAAAAGGTTATTAGATTTTCAACTATATGCAAGATGGTTACATCATGTTAGGTAGAAGTATTGACCTTATTATTGTCTTTATATGGAGATTAAATATAACTTAAGAAGATGCATATGAGTGCCAAACTGACAGAAGGTGAGCTTGTGATAGTTAATTTTATATATCAACTTGGCCAGGCCACAATGCTTAGATATTTGGTGAAACATTATCTTAGATGTTTCTATAAGAGTATTTTTTGTATGAGGTTAACATTTAAATCTTTGAGTAAAGCAGATTGTCTTCCACAATGTAGGTGAACTTTATCCCAACAGCTGAACAGTGGAAGGCCTTAACAGGGCAAAAACTGACCTCCCTTGAGCAAGAAGGACTTCTATGAGCAGACGGCCTTCAGACTTGAGCTGCAATGTTAGTTCTTAACTGAGTCTGCAGCCAACCAAGACTTTGGACTTGACAACCTCCATAGTCACATGAACCAATTTTTTAAAAATAAAAACTCGGGCGCCTGGGTGGCTCAGTTGGTTAAGCGACTGCCTTCGGCTCAGGTCATGATCCTGGAGTCCCGGGATCAAGTCCCGCATCGGGCTCCCTGCTCAGCAGGGAGTCTGCTTCTCCCTCTGACCCTCCTCCCTCTCATGCTCTCTGTCTCTCATTCTCTCTGTCTCAAATAAATAAATAAAATCTTTTAAAAAAAAATTAAAAAAAAAAATCTCTCTATCTCTCTCCATATATACACATGCACACATGCACACACACACACGCAATAATACATATATATGTGTGTGTGTACATGTATATACATATGTACACACACACTCTTAGTTCTGCTCCTCTGGAGAACCTTGACTAACATACATGGAGGTACGTGTAATCACAGAGATCTGAAAACACAGTTACTTACCAACCTGCTACTTGTACATGTACATGGCCACTTCTGACAACGAAATGGTCATTCTACTATGGCTTTAAAAAGTGACCCACTAGGGCTGCCTGGGTGGCTCAGTCAGTTAAGTGTCTGCCTTTGGCTCGGGTCATGATCCCAGGGTGCTGGGATCGAGTCCCACATCACGCTCCCTGCTCTGCTTCTCCCTCTCCTCCCTGCTCATGTTCTCTCTCGCTATCTCTGTCACTCTGTCTCTCTCTCAAATAAACAAATTTAAAAAATGAAAATAAATAAAATAAAATGAATGCTAGGTGCTGCACAACAGGGACCCTTTTATCAAGGCCCTACCATTGTACAGTGAAGGATATTTTAAAAGAAAATAAAGTAGGGGTGCTTTGTAATAAATGTTCATTCAGGCTTTCGGGCAATATGAAAGTTATGGAAGACCTTTACAAGATGGGAAACCCTCTGTGAGGTGGCCGTGTTATCCTGCGTGTCCTCGGGCTCTTGGGGAAACGTTGGCGGAATGACAGAAATCAAAGAGATTATGACAGCATGCTTTTTTATAAACCAAATTCATATGGTATTGTTAATGAAGAGGGGTTTCCCTCCCTTTATTCCTAAGTATCTACAAATACAGTAGGACATCTTGCTACCATCATCTACTGAGGGTGCATCTGCTTTCACAGATTCTGCTGGGCTATCATAGAAAGCTGGGCAGAGACCTTGAGAGCGCCAACTGCACCACTCTGGGCAAGTTAGTTTGCTGTTTCTTTAAACTTTAAAAAAGGGCAGTTCTCCTTGGTCAACTACCAACATCTCGTAAATGTGGTCATTCCACACCTGCAAAACTGGGGAGGTTCATAAAGGGAACAGGCCAGAGGGCCTTTGGTGGAAAGCAGAAGTATCACGGAACCGAATGGATTCTCACTTTAAAATTCTATCTTAAGAGACAGCGAAGAATTGGTGGGGGCGGGGCCTGGGGGTGGGTGGAGGCAATGGAGAATTTAGGGAGCAAGTTTAAAAGGAGATTTTAAAAAAGGGGATACATTTTTCTGACTCGTTGGATGATTATCTGTGGTCCTTGGAATAAGAGGCTGAATTGGCATTTACCAGGCTGGGCAGATGAAAGCCTAGATGGCCACCCACCCAGTGGTTTGATTCTCTTAACTTGACAAAGTATCCATTGAATGTTGTCTGTAAAAAAGAGTATCTACTTCAGTTTTCTCAAAAAATGATTATTCAATATGATTGTTTAGTGACCTCATTAGACCAAAAGAACGGCCTTGATTTAAAAATCTTCATTGTACATCATTCATAAAATTTAGTGCCTCAGTTTTCTGAAGTTGAGTAGCATAATATGTATGTAACAAAATACCTGAACTCAAGAGTTTTTTGTTTGCTTTGATTTTGTCTTGCTTTTCATAGTGAGTTGTAGAGGGATTGCTAAGAAAATGTACCCTTGATTATTAGGTGAAGGGAGGAAAACAAAATTTTGTTGAGAATCTATTGTGTGCCCAGCAATATATAAGGGGTATATTATTAAATCATTTCATTTATTAAGCACTTCTGGGCCACACATTCTTCTGGGCCCCAGCGATACTATGGAGAATAAAACAAATATTCCTATCTTACAGAAACTGCTTTCTAGTGCAAGGAGACAAACAATGAACCCAAGAAAAATGTCAAATAATAAAACTAATACACAGATAATTGAAATAGGGTGAGTGATGAAGGATGGCCAGCTGGTTAGTTTAGGTCCACTGTGTAAGTGATGTTTACTCTGAGATCTAAATGGCAAGAAGGATCTAGCCATGTGAGCACCAAGAGGAAATCATCCCAGGTGGAGGGCAGGGCATAGACAAAGTCCCAAAGGCAGACACAAGGCTGGCTTTGCAAAAAGGAATAGAGCCAAGATGGTACCAGCCTGGAGAGCAAAGGGAAAAGTGGAAAGGGAACGAGAGGAGGGCCTGATTAATGAACATTAGGTATGCAAGAAACATGAATCTTGCTCATGTGGTCTCATCTTCAAGGCACTCAACAGTCCAGAGAGGCACTTGAGATGTAAATAAGCCACAAAATCCCTGACTAAAGGCTACAATGCGGGTGGTGGGTAGAGAAGGGGAAGGTTCCAAAGGATTAGCCACATGAGGTTGTTCTGGGCATCCAAGAAGTTCCTTTTAGATTTATCTTTTCCCAGACAGTATTACAGCTACAGGAGAACTTCCAGCTTAGTCCTCACTTGAAAAAGTAAGTATTCCAAATGGTTAAATTTGCCCCAGGCTATATCTTAATGGCATTTAGGTATAGCTGGGCCTTAGAGAAAGTAGAGGTATCTGTAAGCTTACCTTTGCTTTGGGGAAAGCACTATCCAATTTAGCCAAATACATATGGAGTATGTCATCCTTGAGTGTAGAAATGCTGCCCATCTTGGGTATCTTTCTTACACCCAGGACTTAGCACTCTGCCTGCACAAAAGCAGGGCTCCCTAGAGGTCTGAATGACTAAAACTAACAGGCCACACACAGTCAGTTGGAGCTGTTCTTCTTTCCCTGAGGACAAGCTGAATAACAGAGGAAAAGCATCCTCTGTGCTAGCTAGCCTTCTCTGATCTGCTTTCAGTGACCCTACCTT
The DNA here is from genome assembly GCF_011800145.1 of Mirounga leonina. Classification (NCBI taxonomy): domain Eukaryota; kingdom Metazoa; phylum Chordata; class Mammalia; order Carnivora; family Phocidae; genus Mirounga; species Mirounga leonina. Next base: position 86,510,374 of record NW_023270807.1, on the reverse strand, counting down.
CTCCATAGGCCCAAACGTACATTCGATTGTGTCCCATCCACCCTAAACAATTAAAAACTCCTTTGGGTTAGCTTTTAGCTTACTCCCTGCTTGTTCTACTTAAACTTTAGCCTTACTTGATAAATAAGTATTTATTCTGTTATCATGGTATTTAGTTCTTTGGTACAACCCATTCTGGAGCATTGTCCATAGGGAGACCAAAAGAGGAGGGGGACATCCGAAGAACAAAATGGATTGTCTTCTCAGGCCTTTGATGGAATTCCCATCACACAGGCCTGTCCTTGGCCTAGCAGATTAAGTGGCCCATATGGTTCATGTGCTTAAAGCACAGCACATAACCATTATTGTCTTGAGTTGTGGGAGTCCTTTGTGTTGTATGATATGTTCTGTTTGTAGTTGTGATGTATGTAGGGTGGGGGTAAGGAACACAGACCTGTCATAGTTCCTGTGTGAGATTCCAACTTGAGTGAGGCACTTACTAAATTCTCTATTTCAGTTATTTTTTGCAATTCATATTAAGTTAGCATCCCCATCATAAGGATCATCAAGGTTTAGAGAATCCTTTGTCTAGGATCTCAGAGGTAATGAGCCTCAGGCGTAGCTGACTGACGTGGACCACAAGGAGCCCCACCTTCAGCAAGCTGCCGACACTCCAGAGCTTGCTGAGGGAGGTGACATAAAGGTATATATAGCTTCGGTTCAGGCTTGAAGTTCACTAAACTGCTTTACATTCAAATGAGTCAACCTTCCACCAGCCATCCTATCCCTGGTTTTCCCATGTCGGTTACTGTTACATTTATCTTATTTTGTTGCTGCAATTTGTAGGCAGGGTTTACAGGAAACAATCCTTGGTTAGGACGAGCTTCTGTTGCTTCTTGCTAGGTAAATTATAGGGTCATAAATGGGAGAGATTTAGGGAGAGGTTGATTCTGGGCAAATTAAAGCTTTCAGGCTTCACTTCAGTCTGGCAAAAGATGTCTGCCAAAAATCCAGGTTCCTTATTTACTCTTGGCACTTGGTAGATAGAGTGGGGGTGAAAGAGAGCCCTTTATACTGTCTTCATGTAGGTTACAACTTTAATATGTGTGATCCATGAAGGATTCAGCCTGCGAGGAAATTTCAAGCCCTGTGAGGCTTGAATGTTAGGCTGGCTGGGGGACTTACAGAGAAAGTGAGTGCAGGTGTGTATTCACCTAGGGCAGAGTGAAGGAAGAGGCTCTGAAGGCCAAAGCTCTCTGGATTTCCTTGCCTCTACGCCTGGCATTTTATCATTACAAATCAATATTTTTGAATTGACGGGGCCTTTTAAAACACAAATGCCTAACAATAAAGCTATGTTGTTAACATACAAGGCTTTCAGTAAGGCCATAGTCCTCTTGTGTTTAGAAAATCGCAGATAATATTGAATTTGACTTAAAGAATTTTTCCAATTTACTCTGTGTTATTTTTCATAATCATCCAGAAAATTCTCTGGAAGTCATTTTCCAGGTCAATCGTGTGAGCCAAATATAAAGCTGTCAAATATGTGCTCTTCCTCGCCCTTTGTACTATATTCTGGTTGACAGTTATTTTTTATTTTTATTTATTGCTCATTGGATCATGCTACATTAGACAATGACAACCTCCCAAAGATGAGGATAAGGTGGGGCTCCTGGCTGGCTCGGTCAGTGAAGCATCTGCCTTCGGCTCAGGTCACTATCCCAGGGTCCTGGGATCGAGTTCCATGTCGGGTTCCCTGCTCAGCCGGGTTCTTCTCCCTCGGCATGCCGTTCCCCCTGCCTGTGCTCTCTCTCTCTCTCTAATAAGTAAATAAAATCTTAAAAAAAAAAGGAAAGAGGGTGCCTGGGTGGCTCAGTCGGTTAAGTGACTGCCTTCAGCTCAGGTCATGATCCTGGAGTCCCAGGATCGAGTCCCACGTCAGGCTCCCTGCTCAGCAGGGAGTCTGCTTCTCCCTCTGACCTTCCCCCTCTCATGTGCTCTCTCTCTCTCTCTCATTCTCGCTCTCTCAAATAAATAAATAAATAAAATCTTTAAAAAAAAAAAAAAGGAAAGAAAGTGCTATTTTGCTATTGCAGCTGCCGTAGCAAGGGCCCTGTACATTTTGCTTGTGTGAGAGGGCTGAGTAAGGGCCGTATTTCCAAGTCATTCCAGAGGTGCTACGTAACACCTCAGAGTTTGGTACTCGTGCTCTGTCTTCTGCTTAGAATGACATTCCTCTTTGGTCCCCGGCTGACCTTTCCAGGATCAGCACAAATACTATGTCTTTGTGGGAGACTTTCCTCAACAACTGCATGTCTGTTGCTTCTCCCCAGTAGAAAAGTTCTCTCTGTGCTTCTAAGGTAGATTGCTCAGACCTCTGTTACCTCTGTTTTGTTTTTTTTGTTTTTTTTGTTTTATTTATTAATTTATTTTATTTATTAATTTGGGAGAGAGAGAGAGAGCCACTTAACTGACTGAGCCACCCAGGCACCCTGTTACCTCTGTTTTAACACTCCTCATATCCTATCATAATTTATGTGTGTGCTCCGCACTCGGAATGACAGTCTATGAATTTCAAATAACGGGATTATTCATATCGGTGTCCCTTGAGCTTAATATTCATACTTACTTAATAAATGCTTGTTAAATGCTTGCATGAGCAAATGGAAGGGAGGGAGGAGGAGAGGGAAGGAGGGAAGGAGGGAGAAAGCCTGGGAGAGAGGGAAGGAGAATCAGGTCAATCCCTCCTGTGGCAATTAGCTGAGAGCAGGGTTTCAAGGCCTCTGGCCTTAGCAGGGAGGAGGGGGGAAGGCAATTATTTCCGAGTTTGCAGGACCACAGAGCGCACCAGGGCCGGAGGTGGCAAGCAGGAGAGGCACAGTAGTTAACTTCAGTGACAGGGAAAGGTTACAGGGAGGCGATAAATTCGGTTTCAAAAGCAAGTTTTGCTACTTCACAATTTTGCTTATCATCTGCTCAGCTCAGAAGAAAAATAACAGCAATTGCTGAATCCTCAATAGCTGAAAAGTGCTGTTGGAGAAAACAATCTGAGGCCTCTATACTAGACAGCCATGTGTACATTATGTAGCAAAACCCTATTCCAAGGTTCTTACAGTGTAGAGTCTTGCTTTACTCAAAACCCCTGTCTTGGAAAAGAAATAAGGCCTGCATAAATAAAGCATGTAGTTTTGTGCATTTTAATAACATTGAATGCTGTTATTCGAAGTAATAGTTATCTTTTCAATCAGATCCTTACCTTCTTTTATGCATGTCACTTTTTTTTAAAGATTTTATTTATTTATTTGAGAGAGAGAGAAGGAGAGAGAGCACATGAGAGGGGGGAGGGTCAGAGGGAGAAGCAGACTCCCTGCCGAGCAGGGAGCCCGATGCGGGACTCGATCCAGGGACTCCAGGATCATGACCTGAGCCGAAGGCAGTCGCTTAACCAACTGAGCCACCCAGGCGCCCTATGCATGTCACTTTTGACAAGTAAGAGTACGGAATGTAATAATCACTATAGAACCTGTGATCTATAGGCTCTTATTTAACCACCACTGCTGATTACTTACCTATAATAGCTCTTGTGAATAAACTCATTCTCTGTCATCTTTTTCTGTTTGATGAATACTGTAAAAAAAAAAAAGGCATGCATTTGGTGACAACCTTCAACAAAAACTGATCCATTTAGTTGCTCTCTAGAGTAATAATAATTGTGTTTTTTGGTGTTTCTCTGTACTTTTTTTTTTTTTTTTGGTGATGCTCCAGGAAAAGGATTCTATAAGCATCAATGAATGAATCAATAAGCATGGGAACCTAAACTGTGCACATAATTGTTCTAGAATTTTGGGCCCTTTGGGTAATACAAAACAATTATATTCCCATTATCAATGGAAAGTATTGTACCTTACACAGCTGACACACTTAAGTAGTCGAAGAACTAAGTCCTTATAAAAATTTTTTTGGGGATACCTGGTGACTCAGTTGGTTAAGTGTCTGACTCTTGGTTTCTATGCAGGTCATGATCTCAGGGTCATGGGATGGAGCCCAGATTTGGGCTCCCCACTCAGCAGGGAGTTGACCTGAGGATTCTCTCTCCCTTTCCCTACCCGCCACCCCGCTTTCTCTCTCTTTCTCTCTAAAATAAATAAATAAATCTTTAAAAAATATTTCTCAAAATATTTCCTTTCATATGTTGAGAAATATCAGAGATTTGTTTTCTGAGCCTGCGAATTAAATGAAAAGGGTCCTATCTTAGTAAAGCTTTCAGGTTGCAGTATTTACAGTCCCTCATTAAGGAAAATTAAAGTAGAAGAACTAAGTGATTTTCTGAAGCATTAAAATACACATGCACTGGAAAATGATTTGTTTCAGTGCAAACTTTGTATCTTGGTGAATCATTTCCATTTGAGTGTTTTGATTGCAGCTTCTCCACTCTGAGGCATAAATAAGATTACTGGCTTGGGGGGGGTGTGCGGAGGTAATTAGCCTATCTCCTACCAAGCCATCTGTATTTTCTGTGACTGCACAAGGTGTCGTAGAGAAATTACCTGGAACTGATTAAACCTCAGGAGAAATGGGGGAAATTCTGCATTCCAGAGTGGTTCAACCAGAGAACACGATCGCCCTCTGGGTTGCATTTACAAGCACAATTTGGTGACGCAACTCTGGCCACTTCGCCACCAGGGAGTAAGAGGAAAGGGGCTGGATTCCTCCGGTAGGAAGACGCTCTGGACCAAAGAAAGAGGCTGGCGACGGGAAGGAAGAACAGATCAAGCATTTGAATAGCGGCCACAGGGCAACCCAAAGCCTGTGCAGTTAACAGGCCCGCATCTCACACCGTTCCCCCCGTCTACCAGCCCCCCTACCGCATCCACCCGCCGCTGTGTGTCACCTTCCTGTTCGGAAGTCTTAGTAGGTTGCTGGGACAGAACAGGGGGCGCCTGCTCCACCCTTCAGGTATCCGGTTGGAAGAAAAGCCAGTCTCAACAACTTGATTCTCTACGTTAAATGATAAGTTTAGCAGACCATCCGTCTCCAACTGCCGAACATTAGGGTAGGGGGAGGAAGGAGAACATCAGACGTTCCTTTTCTGTTCCAACCACAAATCATATGGTTGTGCCTCTTCTCTATTCCACTTAGAGCCCTCTAACTTGAATTCCACGTTCCTCCTGGAATGCATGTGGCAGAGCTTCTTTGAAAATATGAATGCTCTGCATGTGTTTTGAATTTTTTCTGGACTGATTTGTGATGATAATCAGTCAAGTTACATTTCTTGTGTGTCTTACTGGGGGTGTAATAAACTCAGGACGCTGATGACTGTAATTTTCTGAGTGATGTTGCAATGGAGAGAATAAATGGCCCAGTGTTGAACTTTGCAGCTTGCTCCCTTCCTGTATGTAAATTGCCTTTATATAAAGTGGGGTACAAAACAGAGCAGGACAGCTGCCTCGCACTCCTCTGCTCCCCCTCATCTCAGCTTCCAGCCTTATCAGGCACATAGCAGGGAGGCTATTCCAGCCATAACTGAGCTCAACCTCCAGCCTCCAGAAAGTAATCCCCGACCTTCAGAGCCTAGGCAACCTGAAGAATGAAAGAGGAAGCTATAAAATCCCCTTTAAAAGGTTTGTGTACTTTTATTACTATAATTTGGAGGGAATGGGTAAAATGAAGGTGCTTTAGAGGATCTGAGGTTCCTTGGCCTGGGGAAGGCACAGGAGGTGGGGATGCAGGGCATGGTGTCTGATGGAAGGTTTCTCAGTTTCACGTTTTAAGAACAAACAAGCAGAAATCTTGGTACAGGTTGGTGTTTCTGGGCAGGCTTTGCCACATTTGTGTTCTCTCTCTCTCTCTCTCTCTCTCTCTTTTATTAAGTTCAATTAGCCAACAGATAGTACATCATTAGTTTTTGATGTAGTGATTCATGGGTTGCATATAACACCCAGGGCAAATTTGCTATCTTAAAAGGGGGCGGGATGGTGTGGGATAAGGGACCGGCTGGGCTAGTTGAAATGGAACACGCAGTATGGGGGGCACTGGCGGTAACAAAGTCGTATTATATGAAGAATCCATGGAAGAGGAAGCAGTAATGGGCCAGTTACTGTGATTTGGAGTTTCCTAAACCGTGCTTGAGTTGGGAGCGTCAGTATCAGGCACTGAGAAGTGTTTTAACAGTGGGTGCTGAGCAACATTTCCCAGCCACTCTCCGGGAGAGATAATGTGTGTTCCCTTCTCCCAGTCTGGGGCTGTTGCAACTGAGCAAACCAAGAAGCCTGGGAGGCTACAGATCATATTAGGGCAAATGAGGTGGCTGTGCCTGCAAAATAAATCCCTGCCCAGGACGAAAGAAAAACCGCTTCACGTGCTATTCTTGGGTTTGACAGCTGGTATTTCGGAGTGTGTCAGACCCAGTATGCAACTCAAAAACGGCAGGGCCCTTGACAGTCAGGGGGCAGGGCAGGGCAGCCACCGCAGAGAGCACCAGCAAGCGCCAGGTACCGGCCCTGCAAAGCTTAGTTAACTTGCAGCCGCCGTCTCCCGCTCCGGCCCCGGCGCTCTGCTCGTGGCTCCCCCGCCCAGCGCTGGCCCGAGGCCCCGCGCCGGCGGTCAGACTGCAGCGCCCAGGCATCTCCCAGCGGCGGGGGGACGGGAAGGCCCCGCACCGCTGCTCTGCCGAGCTACCCTCTCTCCTCCGCTCTCTGGAGCGCAGGCACCCGGCTACTCTTCACGAGGCCGCGAGTCTCAGTTTACCTGGGACTTGCGAGAAAAAGCAAGGTGGTTGAACTGTAAGAAGACTCCTGGGTCAGCGCTGAAATAAACCGGAGGGGTAGGGAAGACGAGGACAAACTGAGGGTTTTTAAGACAATGTAACGCGCCCTTGCAGAGTTTTCAGGTGGGAGAGCGGGAGAGGGAATCGGGGAGTCGCCGCCGCCCGGGGTCACGCCAGGTCGGCGCCTCGCACGGAGCCACCACTCCCCGAACTTGCCACTTCCTCACGTGTTCTTGGCGTGGCGGAGATTAAAGATGCAAGAAAAAAAAATTACATGCAGAACGGACAGAATGTTCTCAAAGATTAGGGGGAAAAATGTGAAACGCAGATTGTACTTTTTTTTTTTTTCCTTTAGTGCAGAGACGAATTTTATTTCCGCCCCCTCCCCTACACATTCCTGACCTCTCCCTCCCCCTTCCCTCTTTCTTTCCTTCCTTCCTCCGCTTCCAAGTTTTGGGATTTTGCAGCCCGGCTTGGCTTTGGCCAAAAGCACAAAAAAGGCGTTTTCGGAAGCGGCTCGGCCGTGCACAAGGGCCATTTGTTTGTTTTGGGTCTCGGGGCAGGAAATCTTGCCCGGCCTGAGTCACGGCGGCTCCTTCAAGGAAACGTCAGTGTTCTCCTGTCGCCCTCGCCCGCTGCGCGCCCGGCGGCCGCTGCCCATGGGGGAGATGCAGGGCGCGCTGGCCAGGGCCCGGCTCGAGTCTCTGCTCCGGCCCCGCCACAAAAAGAGGGCCGAGGCGCAGAAACGCAGCGAGTCCTTCCTGCTGACCGGCCTGGGTAAGCGCCGCGGCCGCCACGCGGGGACTGTCCCGCTCCGCCGCTAGTCGCTCGGCTCCGGCGAGAGGGACCGGGGTGGGTGCGCGTTCGCAGGGCGGAGGGACGGAGGCCTGGGGAGGGGCGGCGGGAGCGGAGGACCCGCCCGGCGTCGCGGACCCACGGTGACCCCGCAGATGAGGGCGCGCGGGGCCACCCTCGCCCGACGGACACCTCGGGCTGGGGGTGCGCGGCCGCCGGGTGCGGGCTGATGAGGCTGCCGGGGGAGTGAGGGGAGAGGGCCGGCTCCGGGACCGGGAGGCAATCGGCAGTCAGGGTTTGACAAACCAGAGCGGGCACAGAGCCACCGGCTGGCCGAGCACCGGGCGGAAAGCGCCCCGGTGCCGCGACTCCGATTTCCCAGCCGGGCGGAATAAATGAGAAAGGTGGAAAATTACCCCGGACTCTCCCTCTCCCCCCCCGCCCCCCGCCTGCGGTTTCCCTCTCTCCGGCCGGGGAGCCGAGAGAGGCAGATTCACAGACCCGCGCCGGGCCTCCCGGGCAGTCCCCGCGCCCCCCGCCCCCGCCCCGGTCTCGACCTCCGGCCGGGGGCCGAACCGAGCGCCGCCGCCCGGGAGGGAGCAGCCTGCAGGGCAGCGCGACCGCCGGAGGCGGGGCTCGGGGCGGGGCCGGGGCGGGGCCGGGGCGGGGCCGCTTCCTGATTGTCGCGTTGGTCCCGCCCCTGCGGCGGCTCAGGGCTTATAAAGCGGGCGGCGAGGCGCGCGGCCAGTGTTGGCTGAGCCGGTCTCCCGTCCCTAACGACACCCTGCGCGCTCTTTCTGCGGAGATGACGGTGAAAGCCGAGGCTGCTAGGGGCACCCTCACTTACTCCAGAATGAGGGGAATGGTAGCAATTCTCATCGGTGAGTGTAGGAATTAATACTGAACTTCTAGGATATGTGAGGTGGAAATTTTTTTAAGGTCGCGCGTGAGATTAGTGTGTGTGGCGTCGGACGTTACGAAGCCATCCAGACGTTTGTTTGTTTCTCCTCTCTTAATTCACAGCTTTCATGAAACAGAGGAGGATGGGCCTGAACGACTTTATTCAGAAGATTGCCAATAACTCCTATGCATGCAAACAGTAAGTTTTGGAGAGGACCGGGAGAAATAAAAATAAGTAGTAGAGTTTCAGTTTACCAGCAGTGAAGACACATTCTCATCAGAGGGTTGAGATCAGAAAGCTGAAGCCTTCCCCGGGGGTGGGAGCCCTTTTCTCTTTTAAGTCCCAGTTGAAGAAAACATTTTGAACATTAAAACTAATGGGCTGATTTGGCCAGTCCTGGAGCGGTAAGATAAAATATTCATGTTTGCCTAATTCACCCCCTGTTGCGGTGAAGGACAACCCTCATCCCTGTATTTAACTGGGTTTTTTATTTCCTTTGGCTATTATTTTCTTAAACTGAGTACTTTCTTCGGGTGTTTTTGGTTGAAACACTCGGAACTGTTCGGGGAGAAGTTGAGCCAGAAACTACTGGTGTTACTGTGCCCCCTTGTGTCGAGTTAAGGAGGTTCTAAGTCGTTCCTTTCTCTGCAGCCCTGAAGTTCAGTCCATTTTGAAAATCTCCCAACCTCAGGAGCCTGAGCTTATGAATGCCAACCCTTCTCCTCCAGTAAGTATTCTCTATTTGTGATGCTTCTGTAGAGGGATCTTGTAAATGAGTCAGTCAGTATTCCTACGTTGATGGATTACAATAGCATTTCTAGAAATTAGTATTAAGACAGGAATGCCTAGTTAATGGCATAACAAGTGACATAAGCACTTACTTAGCTATTGAGTCAGTGAAGTATTTTAAAAGGCCTGTTGCCTCAAAGTTGTATCTGGTTACGACACGATTGTGTACAATTTCCATACTCCCATTTGAAATATTAATGTGTATGGATGAAAAGTAGTCTTGGTTGTGTCTATGATGTGTGGTGGCTTGCCTCAGTCATTTGCAGATGGAGCATCTTTTACATTGCCTGCCCTTGATTGTTGTGTTCCTTTGAAGCAAGGATACTAAAAGAAAACTTTCCTTTTCCAGCCAAGTCCTTCTCAGCAAATCAACCTTGGCCCATCATCCAATCCTCATGCTAAACCATCTGACTTTCACTTCTTGAAAGTGATTGGGAAAGGCAGTTTTGGGAAGGTAATTTCAGATCTGAAGACCTCATAATTTATAGTCTTTCATTCACATTCATTTAACATTCTCCGTGGGTATAGATAGCAAAATGATTTTTTTGTTGTTGAAATTCCAGGTTCTTCTAGCAAGACACAAAGCAGAAGAAGCATTCTATGCAGTCAAAGTTTTACAGAAGAAAGCCATCCTGAAAAAGAAGGAGGTACGAAATGCACTTGATGGACTGGAGCTGGAGATAGACATTCATTGAGTGGTTTTACCTTGGAATTTTGGTACCAAGTCGAAATTTGCCACTAAATCTTTAATTGTCCTTTTTCTAGGAAAAGCATATCATGTCAGAACGGAATGTTCTACTGAAGAATGTGAAACACCCTTTCCTGGTGGGCCTTCACTTCTCTTTCCAGACTGCTGACAAATTGTACTTTGTCCTTGACTACATCAACGGTGGAGAGGTGAGCTAACCTTTAGGTGTCTGGGCATGGCATTCCTGGTTTTAGTTTGAGAGGAAAGTTTTTCAATGATATTTAGGGGGGAAAAGTTACCAGAATTAGCCTTTCCTTCAACCTGAAGGTTGCAAATAGTTAACAGACTATTTAAGGCCACTTCCTGCAATTGTCCCCTTTAGCTATATATGTCGAGACTAATTAAATGCATTGTTATCAAGCCTTGGCAACCCAGCCTAACTTTGTTCTGTCTCCTGCAGCTGTTCTACCATCTCCAGAGGGAGCGTTGCTTCCTGGAACCACGGGCTCGCTTCTATGCTGCTGAAATAGCCAGTGCCTTGGGTTACCTGCACTCCCTGAACATCGTTTATAGGTAAGCTGGAGAGTTCTCAAGGTTACCTTCCCGGGTAGAAAGGAGACTGAGCCCTAGTCTTTGACAGAGCCTTAAAATAATTTGTATTTATTTACAGCTTGGTCACCTAAAACCAGATCCCCTGGCATGTGAGCTGCCTTGACTCCATGCCACCAGGGAACTAGCCAGCTAGGATTGTGCCTAATCCAGAATAGATTAGCAGAACAAGGACTCCCTTTTTTTATTTACTATACAGCTACAGTGAATTGGAAATGCTTCTAACACCCCGAGCTATTATTTCACAGAGGCTTTCTTATGAAGTGAAATTAACTTAACACAACTTTCTTTCTTTTTTTTTTTTTTTTTTTTTTTGCAGAGACTTAAAACCAGAGAATATTCTGCTGGATTCACAGGGACACATTGTCCTTACTGATTTTGGGCTCTGCAAGGAGAACATCGAACACAATGGCACGACATCCACCTTCTGTGGCACGCCTGAGGTAGGAGCACTCTCCACTTAGTGCCTGGTCTGCCCCCTCCTGGGAGAGCCAAGTGCAAAAATTAAGTTCTACCAGAAGGATAGATTGTTCTCGGAGGTTTCTCAGTCCAGTTGAGTGCAAGGAAAATACATTTGCTGTTTGATGCAGCATGAGAAATCCCAAGGCCTCATGTTGCTTTCATTAAGACCAGCTTTTTGCAAAAGCCATGTCATAAATAGGTTGTAAATTCCCACGTAAGCTATCTGTTGGCTGCCCAGTCGCTTCCTAAATACCAGTACACATACCTGGCCGGTCAGCCTTCCAGTCCAGCAGTTTTATCAGGAAGTAATGTAAAGAAATGTATCCTGCAAGTGGATCCAGGGTCTGAGCCCTTTCAAAGTGCATGCCTGGTCGTGGGATTGCGCAGTTTCACAGACTTCTAAACTCTGTTTTCCTGCTTTGTGTTTCAGTATCTCGCCCCCGAGGTGCTCCATAAGCAGCCTTATGACAGGACCGTGGACTGGTGGTGCCTGGGGGCCGTCTTATATGAGATGCTGTATGGCCTGGTGAGTTGAGAGCCATGGCATCTTGCCCCTGGTTTGATCGTGCTGCCTAGAATGTGGTCGTCTTAAAATCCAGACTTACCAGGCACACAAGCCCCATTGCAGATCTGGTCATTGTGTTTTGCCCCTTTATCAATAAGCTTATCAGATGCTGATAAGAGAGGCCTATTGGTTATTTTATAAGTGTTTTGGAGTAAGCTCTTAGTGAATTTTTCTTTTGTAAATTCACGTTTGACTAGATATGACCCCCTTAACCCATGTGAGGGAAAATGTGGCTTATTAGCGTCTACTCCCTGATAAGGGTCGTGAAATAGACATATAAAAATCCAGGGCAAAGAAAACCTATTAAGGGAAAGACTTTGTCAAATCTAGCTTAACCTGGTTGAAGACTTTTTCTCTGTTGGTCGTGTGTGCTGTACAGACCTTCCAACTGAGCATTAGTTTCCCCTCTTCTTCCAGCCTCCTTTTTACAGCCGAAACACAGCTGAGATGTATGACAACATTCTGAACAAGCCCCTCCAGCTGAAGCCAAATATTACGAATTCTGCCAGACACCTCCTGGAGGGCCTCCTGCAGAAGGACAGGACAAAGAGGCTGGGCGCCAAGGACGACTTTGTGAGTACCTTTTTCCTGTTCTCCTGGGCTGTCTGGGAAGGAAGCACACTAGATCCCCAGTGCCCTTCTTGAATTCCACCTGCCTAAACTCCTCTCCTGTTTCTTCTGGACAGATGGAGATTAAGAATCATGTCTTCTTCTCCCTGATTAACTGGGATGATCTCATTAATAAGAAGATTACTCCCCCTTTTAACCCAAATGTGGTGAGTATCTCTTTCTTCTGAGTATAGGAGGGCCCAAAGGACACTTCCTGAAGTCAAGAGTTGGTGGTGGTAGAGGGGAGGGCCCCAAGGAATACACTGGCAGATCCTTTATTCACAAACCATTATTTTCCCAGGTAAAAAGTAGAATTTTTGTCCCAACCAAGCTAACATAACCTTTCCACACATTCATCAATTACAGTATCAAAGGATAAAAAGTGAACACTCTCCTCGTTATTTAAACTTTCTGTGGCCTGTGGGTTTTTTGCCTGAAATAGATGGTTATTATGGGAGTTTCCATATAGTACCCCAAATACTGAGCTCCAGTATTTAAAGCCCCAAATGAGGATTTCCCTGTCCTGTCTGCACACTGAATTCTTGACCCTGAGTGTTTTTGGTTTTTTTTTCCTTCCCTCAATAGAGTGGACCTAGTGACCTGCGGCACTTCGATCCTGAGTTCACCGAAGAGCCAGTCCCCAACTCCATCGGCAGGTCCCCCGACAGCATCCTCCTCACAGCCAGCGTCAAGGAAGCGGCCGAGGCCTTCCTAGGCTTTTCCTATGCGCCTCCTATGGACTCTTTCCTCTGAACAGCCCTCGGGGTGGTCTTGAAGGATTTTGTGTGTGTTTGTAAGCGTTTTAGTTAGCCTCGTGGCAGAGCTGCCCGCTGACAGGACATCTTACAAGAGAATTTGCACATCTCTGGAAGCTTGCACATCTTGGCAGTCTTATTGCACACTGTTTGCTGGAAGCTTTTTGAAGAGCACATCCTCCTCAGTGAGCTCATGAGGTTTTCATTTTTATTCTTCCTTCCAACATGGTGCTATCTCCGCAATGAGCATCTGCGTGCCGCCGTAGACAGATGCAGTAGTCTTATTAGGATGATGCAGTTCTAAGAAGGGTTTTCGGAAGGTCTGTCTGGGCCGTGATAACGAATCTTATGAAATGTGCCTTTTCTGATGAGATCGTGTTAGCTCCAAAGCTTTTGCTCTTGCAGAGTGTTTCAGTTCTTTATTTTTCCTTGTGGATTTACTGTGTGAACAGTGGTATGAGTGTGGTATGCTTGATCACAGATGGGTTTAGTTCTAAGCATCAATGTGACACTTGCAGGACACTACAATGTGGGACATTGTTTGTTTCTTCCATATTTGGAAGATAAATTTATGTGTAGACCGTTTTTGTTTTTTTTTGTAAGATACACTTAATAACTAAAATTTATTGAAAATGGTCTTGCAATGACTTGTATCCAGATGCTTAAAGAAAGCATTGCTGCTACAAATATTTCTATTTTTAGAAAGGGTTTTTATGGACCAATGCCCCAGTTGTCGGTCAAAGCCTGGTATTTTCATTGTTTAAAATGTCACCTGTAAAATGGGCATTATTTATGTTTTTCTTTTCTTTTTTTTTTTTTTTTGCATTCCTGATAATTGTATGTATTGTATAAAGAAAGTCTGTACATTGGGTTATAACACTAGTATATTTAAACTTACAGGCTTATTTGTAATGTAAACCACCATTTTAATGTACTGTAATTAACATGGTTATAATATGTACAATTCTTTCCCCCCTCCCCACCACACAACTTTTTTTGTGTGTGATAAACCAACTTTGGTTTGCAATAAAACCTTGAAAAATATTTACATACACTGTGTCGTGTGTGTTATTTTGTCTATCTGGGTTGGGGCCGAGTGGGGTGGGGAGGGATAACAATGGGTCCATTTAAAAATGTATAACCCTGGGAAACTGCTTTCTTGGCAGCTCAGTGGTTGGCCCGCAACAGTAGCAGCTTCAGACTCCAGGGAGGTATAGAGTGGTCCTAAAGCCAGTTTATCTTCCAGGTCTTAGCAGTGTTTCATGATGTCAGTCAAACAAACTTCTCAATGTACAAATCCGTTTCCCAAGGACAGCCGTGAAGCCATGTTCTCTGTATTGCCTACCCTCTGAAGTTGGCTGTTCGTCCTGGCATTTGGCTTGCCTAAAGTAACAGGTAATTCTTTCAACAACTACTTCGGGTGCCTACTCTGGGCCAAGCCCCGCTCTGGTGTTGGGGATGTAGCAGCGGGCAAAGCAGACAAATCTCTGCCCTTAAAGAGCCTAATGGAAAAGGCAAACTTTTTCAATAAAGCAGTTTGTTGAAATGGAAGCCAAGATAATAGTCTGCAAGCAGAATACTGCTGAAGAGGGTAGGGATGTTTGTCATAAAGGGATATGTCCCCAAGAAGCTGAGCTGGCAGGACTTCTGGTTTCTGAGAGCACCCACAGCTGAATGGAGTCCGGGGCCAGCTCAGAGAAGGACTCCTGAAGAGCCAGTCCCTGTGCAGACCAGCAGTTGCTTAAGGCGGCCCCGCTGACTCTGGGTCTGGTCTGCAGAGGCCACTCGTGGGGCCCATCCCACTGGAATATCTCTACTGAGGAAGAAAGGAAGATATTAAGATATCAAGAGATCATCATTTTGAGTCCAAATTGTACTTTTTCACTTTTCTAGGCCTTTCACACAAATTCCTGGCAAATACGGAGTCCTCAAACAGCTGATGGTTGCTTCCGTAACCTCTAAGCCCACTGCGCTGCCTTCACCTGACCTCTCCGTTTAACCAGGGATTCCCCCAGGAAAGTTGTGATCTTCTTCCCCTATATCCTAGTTCTTACATCTCACTTCACACACACACACACACACATCCTCTCCCCCAACACACCCCCGTTCCTTCCAAGGCTTCTAAGGGCTGAACAGGTATTTGGAAATGACTTAGTTCTTCCCGCTGGTAATCCACTGAAGGAAGGGGACCAAAGTGAGTCAGTGACTTCTTGCTGAATGTGGGCCCCCCTTTGCATTTGAGATGCTATTGGACCTGCAGATGCTAGCTAGCTACATGTTAAATCCCCTCCCAGACACACATGCCAAAGTCAACTAGAGCGACAAAGAGAATCTAAAGCCTGTACTTTCCTAATAAAGATTGATAACCAACTCTGACTGGGAGACGATTTGTGTATCTTCCCCTCATTCTCATTATCAATAAGGGTTACGAATTCCTTCTTGAACAAAGAGTGCTTAAATCACATTTTTATCAGGACACAGTTCTTGCAGGTTGGGCGTCTCCAATCTAATTATAGATAAGTCAGAGGGGCTAGGCGTGGATGACAGAGCTTTTTACTTTTTTAGGGTAGAAATTTGGTTTATTGGGTTATAGTCCATCACTGTAGAGGATCTCATTGTGTTGCTGGGGAATTGATAAGAGCAGAGGAGTCCCAGGGCTTGTCACACAAATATGGGAGGAGATTAGATCAAACACAAGTGGGTGGGAAGGGAACAAGGCAAGAACAAGGAAGTCAAGAAAGAACAAGGGATCAGTTTAAAAAAAAAAGCAAATATTTACTGAGTACTGTGATGGCAAGTCATATACATGCAGGAGTATCTTTTATCTACGAAAGTAAAGTACATCCCTGCTAGCATTTGAAACTACATTTGAGCGTGGTGTTTGCGAAGGGGGACAGTACCCTTCTCCATTGTTCTCTCCCTGTGGATCTGTTCAACAATGGGTTTGGGGGAATGTATTCAGCTATGATCCCCACAAGTTAAAATGGGACTTTGAAACCACTGCTACCATGAAGACTAAGTCAGTCACTGCACTTAGGGCATTTGCCATCGACCTGGGGAGACATGGCACCTACTCATGGTGGCGGGCAGGTGCTGAAGGAGGGATAAAGAGAACTTCAGAAGTCCAGGGGCTTCTGTGGGGTCAGCTGCCTGGAGCAGGCTTCACAGAGGGCATGCCAAAGATTCTTATACCAGCTGATTCTATTTGTAGGAAGTCTAACTGGGTGCAGGCCCTGAGCATTCGAGAACACTAATACCTAACACTGTTGAGCTCTTACTATATACCAGACATTATTCTAAGAACTGTCTAGTCTATTTGAATCTTCAGAACAACCCTGCGATGTCAAAAGTGAACAGACTAGCACAGGCAGGTAACTTGCGAATTAGCGAGTGGTGAAGTAAGAAGGCAAACCATGATGGCCTGTCCCCAAAGCCTGTGTTGTAACCATTACGATATTCTGCCTAACAGGTGACAAAAGGTATAGGAGCAAACAATTGTAGCCATTCACTTACTATTTCATCTGACTTCTACTAAGATACCTTGTAGGTGTCATGCTATGCAGAGAGGGAGAAAGGGGGGGTGGGATTTGCAATTATAATGTAGACACTGTCGGTCGTTGAGGAAGATGAAATGCAGCTGGGAATACACCAGACCTTGCCATGGGAGCATAAATTAGCACAACCACTTTGGGAAAACTGGCCCTATTTCCTAAAGATGATCATACATATAACTTATCACCTAGTAGTTTCCCTCCATGATTTATACCCCAAAGAATGTACATCTATTCAATAAAAATTTTGCAATAATGTTCATAGTAATACTATTCATATTAGCCCCAAATGGGAATGATTCAAAATATCTACCAACAGTAAAATAAATTAGTGCATGGAATGGAATATATATTGGAATACATATAATGGAATACTGTATACCATAATGAAGATGAATGAATAATTGCTACATACAACAACAGGGACGAAATCTCACAAACATAGAAGCCAGACTTCATGGTTTAATTTATATAAAATTTGAAAGCAGACATACAAAATGAATCTTTATAGAAGTCAGGATATAACCACCTTTGGGGAGGAGAGGCAAGTGGGGATAATGATCAAGAGGGTCCAGGAAAGGGGTGGTCTTCTGCCTGCTGGTAATTTCTTGATCTGGTTGGTGGTTTCAGGGAGTGGTTTTGCTTTTTTATATTTCATCAAGTTTTATGCTTATGATATGTGCACTTTTCTCTGTGATGTATCAATAAAAATGTTCATTAAAAAATATGTAGTATAGGGCGCCTGGGTGGCTCAGTTGGTTGGGCGACTGCCTTCGGCTCAGGTCATGATCCTGGAGTCCCTGGATCGAGTCCCGCATCGGGCTCCCTGCTCGGCAGGGAGTCTGCTTCTCCCTCTGACCTTACCCCCTCTCATGCTCTCTCTCTATCTCATTGTCTCTCAAATGAATAAATAAAATCTTTAAAAAAAAAATATGTAGTATAATAAAAAAGGGATGTCATGGGAATGCAGAGGAAGACCACCTTACCTAATTTGGAGTCTAGTTGTCAGGTAGTTTAAGCCAGAGATGCTTAGGGAAATCTGGAGTGTTCAGATAGGCAGTTTGGGGAACTGAATTTTGGAAGTGAGGCAGAAAGAGGGGCATTTCGGGTGCTGGCTGGTAGAGGTCGGGGAGCAAGGGGGCAGCCTGCGTAAGTACAGTGGATGGGATATTGGGAAAAGGAAGGGTGTCAGACAGATCTAGGTCTGAATCCCACCTCTACTAATCAGCTTTCTAGCTTTGGGCAAGTAGTAACTCTCTCCTAACCTACCTCTTCACAGTTATCTGTGGGACAAGGCCAGAAGGAATTGGAATTCAAAGAATGCAAATTAATTTCTTCTTTCCCAACTCATTACATTTCTCAATTTCCCCTCCTCTTTACTGGAGTATAGGAGAAAAAGATATCAAAAAACCATGAGGAATCATTTTGAATAGAGAGACGGACCTTGTCATTGCTGTTCCTGAAAGTCTCACGGAGTTTAGAATTCATAAAGTAGCAATAGGAAGCATTTGGAGGCTCTCCATGAGGAAAGTGGAGTGATTGGAAGGAGCGCTCTGGTGACCCTTGCCAAGAGCTGTGAGTGTGGGGAGGGCTTTGCAATTAAAAGAAGAAGAAAAAAGGAAGCCACCTAGGAGACTTCTGATAGTCATCCCAGTGGTGGTGGTGAGGAAAGGATAAAGAGATGTTTTGAAGACCCCAAATCAATGGAGTTTAGTGAGTCGCTGAGAATGGAGGAAGAGGGGTTAATCCCAAACAAGGCACATTTAATGTAGTTTGTTCATTAATGTAACTGACTTGACTTATTGAAGTTGTTGTCATAGCTGCAATAATAGCATCTAAGGCAAAGGCCACCCACCAGTTTCTTCAACGTCCCCAAGACATAAGGAATCAGATGATCAATTATCAATTAGCATAATTAGCAAGGCAAGATGTTACACACTGCAGTCAATCTCTACCCATCCTGTTAAAAAAAAATTTCTTGCCTCATCCATCAAAAAGCCTCTAAAAACCTTATTCTATATGCCTCAAGCTTTGTCTTAAGAGCATAATGATGTTAAACTTGACCTGGTGTTAATCAGAACAACACTTCTATTAAGAAAAATATACTCATCTAAATTAATTAAGCCCAATTTGAGAAATTAAATGTTTTCCTCTTTTTTTTGTTTTGTTTTGGTACTTTTATTTTTTTTTATTTAAATCCAATTAATTAATATGTAATGTATTATTGGTTTCAGAAGTAGAGGTCAGTGATTCATCAGTCTTGTATAATACTCAGTGCTCATTACATCACATGCCCTCCTTAATGTCCATCACCTAGTTACCCCATCCCCTTACCCCCTCCCCTCCAGCAACCCTCAGTTTGTTTCCTATGATTAAAAGCCTCTTATGCTTTGTCTCCCTCTCTGATTTCGTCTTTATTTTTCCCTCCCTTCCCCTATGCTCCTCTGTTTTGTCTCTTAAATTCCACATATAAGTGAGATCATATGATAATTGTCTTTCTCTGAGTGACTTTAAATGTTTTCCTCTTATTGCCTGAAAACTGTTACCCAGTCACCAAAACCAACAATTAATGATTATTGCTTAGACTTCCCTTATGCTTAGATGTGATCTTTCCTGGTCTACTTTGGTCTTACATACCTGTTATATAAGAACATGTTTCACTTATACATGTTTTTTCTGCTTTCCACATCCTCTCTGTGAAAAACTGCGGCAGCAAGACTTGGGGTAATCCTTGATGTTTGTTTAGTGTTTACCTATAACATTATGTTCAGACAGATAAGTTTGTGTATTTGGATACCTTGGAAACCATGGACTCCAAAGGATAGAGTTCTTGGTTTCTTCTTTTCTGTGTTGTCTGTTCTGTGCTCCACCTAACATATCACAGCATATCATGATGACGATACTGTAACAACAATATACAAGGTACAGACTGTTTCCAAGAGAATATACACACAGACAATCACGACTTGTGAACAGTAGGTCAAGGGTCAGAAGCATAAAAACATAGTGTCACTTTACATACATATATATAAAACAGATGTGCCTCAGCCAATTTGTTCATGATATCTAGATAATCCTAACACACTTCTGCTCAGTATTATTTTACTGCCACTTTGGATAGTCATATCCACTCTTAATGTAGCATTCCAGAGGCCAAAGTCATTGCCCTCCCCAACCAGACCTAAACTGCTCAATTCTAAATGTGTTGCTGTGTTGCTAGGAAAGTGCAGTACGGATCTATTTGGGCAATAATTAATTAAATTAAAGTTTATTTAATTAAATTAATTAAAGGCTAGAAATGATTTGGAGTCCAAATTAAAAACAGTGGTTATATTTTCCTCTGAAAGATCATGAGAAAGAAACATACGGTGATGATCTGATCTTCGAATTAAGTTACATGATACCTAAAATGATGGACACTGTGGGATAAACTTAGAGAAAATATAATTTTTCAAATCAAACATATTTGTGACAGCTCTTTTAAAAACAGAACAAAATAAAGATGAAATAATCAGGGAGGAGGAAAGAATGTGAATTAAATGATGCTTTCCTTTATTTATAAATGGATAACACGCTCATGGTAAAATAAATAAATAAAAACATGATGGGTTAAAATGACTAATAATTTCACAGTTGCCTCTCCCAGCCATTCCCACCCCAATTTCCCCTTGGTGGGAATAACCAATAGTAAGCTTTTGGTGTATCTTTTCAGAACTGTGGTATGCATGTACAAGCATAAAGGCTTCCTTCCAATAACACAGAATTAGAATTTTAAAGGAGGGAGCAGAGGAGGTGTCTTGACTGCTGGTTGATTTCTTTTTCTAAGTTATCTTAATTGTTCGTATTTTTTTAAGAAGCTCAAAATCTCACTTGTGGAATTCTAGTGTCTAAAAAAATGTTGGTGCAACAGAATCTTAACACTGCATGTGGACTTTTTCATTTGGTGGTGAATGAAACACAGCAATCTGGTTTCATGTTGCAGAAAAAACAAAGTGGTAGACTCACTGAGACACAAGACTTGGCTTTCGTGGTTGCCCTTTGCAACTATGTACCATTTTTGCCTTGCCCACAGTCTTTGGAACCTAACAGCTCAGCAACTTGCTCTAGCTATACTCTTTCTAAAACAGCTGAAAACCATCTTGATTTTCCAGTCACTGAAGAGCTGTTTCATGTCTAAGGCATACCTGAATGTTTTCACAGAAGTTACCTGGTTAGGGGATAATACTTGCCCTTCCAACTATTCCCACATTTCTTTAAGTCATTCCCCCTCTCAACTATCCTGTCCTTTCCAATTCCACAGAATCATAAAAATGTCAAGGAGAGAAAGATTACTAGGTCCAGGGGTCATAAAGTCAGTGCCTTTAAGAACCAGACTTGTAAATCATATTAGAATAAGACAAAGGGAGTCACGGACAATTAAAATAATAATGAAGATCAAAAATAAAAATTGTGTTGGCCAAGTAAAACGAGTCTAATGGGCAGAAACATCTGCAAACTTTCTAGTCTAATCTCATATGCAATTATGTAAAATTCAATGAGCCTCCCTCTCTTTTGCATTCTTGTCATTCCTTAACTATGAGCAACACAACAAAAAACAAAACCCCAAACACGGGATTGAAAGCTCTGCTTCTCTCAACTTCACAACAGTGAGGAAGAAATGAGCTTACAAGGACAGGAGTTTGGCATTAGATGACACAGAGTCCATCCCTCAGACTGTCCCTAGCTCCCAATCATATTCACACATCAGGGGTTCCCAACTTCCATCAGAATGCTATAACCGGTTTTGGAAAGGAAGCTGGCAGGCTTTTTAGTGTATGATCTAGGAGCTTTCAAGAGGCCCCCTTTTTAGCAGACCACTCGCTCACAAGGGAAAATGGATCACATATAGTTTTATAATAATCTAAAGAATGTTCTGCCTCCCATAAAAGGATAAGGAACCAGGTTGGCCAAGTTATCCTGAGTTCCAATGAACAGGATGCCAAAAGAAGATTTGTTGAGGGAGACAGCATAGTAAATTGGGAAAAAATCTCTGATTTTTAAAACCCATCTCCACTTCTTAGTCTCCCTGAGCCTTCCTTCCTTCTTTCCCAAATTGGAACTAAAAGCATTTCTTTTGTACTATAGAGGATCTGAGGTAATATGTGTCAGGATACAGAAAAATGTAATTCAACAAGTAAGTAAATAACAGTGCTCTTGGCACTTGACTGGGGGAGCTGAGGGGCTGGGACCACTCAGATCTTCTGCATGCTTCATAACTTAAAGTATTGCTTCCAGTCAACTGCTCCAACTGCGCATCTTTAAAAGAACAGAGAATGACCACGTGCCCTGAGATCCTTAGGCATATCCACCTTCCAGCTGCAATAGGCAGATCACGAAGGGTTACAATACAATATGTAAGTAAATAATCCCATGTCCCAGTTATATGGAGTTCAAGGTGTTCCTAATAGTCCCAAAGGATTATTAAACTTTTCAAATTAAGTTCATTTTATGTTTCTTAAGCATACACCATAAAATAAGCATGAATTGTGCCACATTACTCACCAACAAAAACAGAGTGAGTGGCGCAGTGCTCTATAGGCTGACACCATACCCTGTCAACCTTATCTTTAAAGACAGATGAGTTGAGTCACACACTCATAAAAGCTCTGTTCTTACTGTTTCATTATTGCTAACATCAGTGCAGTCAAATCTGTGGAAGAAACCCAGGGTTGTTGGGGGCATGTCTGGATATAAGCCAGAAGATTTGGGCTCAGGTTCTGCCTTTGTCATCTTGGTAAACTTCCTATTCCATACAATGGGGATACTGGTAACTAATCGTTGTGTTTTTCTTACAGGCCAGTGCAAAGATCCAACAAGACAGATGCTGTATGAGAATGGGCTTCACCGACCAGGAAGTGATCAGTTAGCTTCAGATGCTTCTCACGAGACAGCGTGCCTTGAACTATACCAATTTACATGACTTTTTATTTTAATACTTGAGACCTCTAGGAGTCTGTTCAGACTTTCCTAATAGATTGTCCTACTCAGAGTTTCTTACTTAGTAGAAATTGGTTTTTAAACACATCTAATGCATATGTTCATTTGAATTGCCTTTGAAAAATTTTCCCCTTTAAAAACAGGAAGTTTTTTCAAGGAATTAAATCCCCAGATTCGGAGATGAAGAATTTTTCTTCATTTTGCTAACCCTTAACATGATGAAATCTTATATGTGAGCAAGCAATTTAAAATATAAGGTACAGGGGCAACTGGATGGTCTGTTAAGCGTCCGACTCTTGATTTTGGCTCTGGTCATGATCTCAGGATCATGAGATGAAGCCCCCAGTTGGGTTCCCAGCTGGACATAGTGGAGCCTGCTTAAGATTCTCTCTCTCGGGCGCCTGGGTGGCTCAGTTGGTTGAGCGACTGCCTTCGGCTCAGGTCATGATCCTAGAGTCCCGGGATCGAGTCCCACGTCGGGCTCCCTGCTCAGCGGGGAGTCTGCGTCTTCCTCTGACCCTCCTCCCTCTCGTGCTCTCTGTCTCTCATTCTCTCTCTCAAATAAATAAATAAAATCTTAAAAAAAAAAAAAAGATTCTCTCTCTCCCTCTGCCCCTCTTCTCTCTCTCTTTCTCTCTCTTCCCCTCCCTAAAAAATAAATAAATAAGTTATAAAAGATATTACTAAATAATGAATATCCACATCATTATTTCACTTTTCTTTAAGCTTTATTTAAATGAGAATCAAACATTGGAGAGAGAGAGAGAGATCCTGATAGTATGAATCCTTGTTGCTATTCAATATATCTAACATAGTTTTAGAGGATCTAGTAACATAAAAAGACCAGAAAAAGAAATAAGAGGTATAAGTATCAGGAAAGAAAAGGCAAAATTGTCAATGATGCATATGATGTGATTCCACAGAAACACAAAAAAGTCAACAAACTACGGACCTACTTGGGGAGTTCAGCAAGATTGCCTCATATAGTATCTACCTACCCAATTCAATAATGTTCCTCTACTCAGTAGTAACATAACAGAAAAAATATTTTCTTTATATCTATAGCAAAAATTATAAAGTATCTAGGAATTAAGTAACCTAACAGAATGTGCAACAATTTTATAGAGGAAAAAATTATCTCTATTAAAGGGACTGACTACATGACAAGAAATACCATGTTCATGGATGAGGATGTCATAATTTTGCAAAGGTATTGATTCTCCTCAAATCTTTCTATTGGTCTCAGTAGATTTCTGAGGAAAATTCCAAAAGGATTGTTTTGGGGGGAATTGAACAATCAATTATGAAATGTATATGAAAGATTACATCTTACCATCCACTAATATTTCATATAAAACGTACATGAAAGAGTTGATCCACTATAACAGAAAATGGAGAGTAAAGAAGGGGAAGGGGATCTACTAGATCTTAAAACATATTACAGAGATATCAAAAACAGTGTTAAAGCAGCATGCAGTTGGAGTATGGACAGACAAATGGGCCAAAATAGATGGCATATAAAAATATAAGATTAGTACCACCACAAATCAACAGAGAAACTGTGGATTATTCAGCAAATAATGTTAGGAAATTTAGCTCATTGTATGAAGAAAAAAAGTTGGATCTCTACTTCACATGACATTTAAAAATAAACATCAAATGGATTGAAAACCTAAATAAGAAAGATAAAACTAGAAATCTAATAGAAAAAAAAGACTATCAAGTCATTGATTAGCTACTTGGTGAGCAGGTACATCAAGTTGAGAGAAACCTCTTGGTTTGCAAAGCTGAGAGTCTTCTGTATGAGGTTTGGGGATCACCGTGTAAGCGGGATTAGGGAAGCAGGAAGGATTTTAATGAACGTGGAATAAGCTTCCAGGGAAAGTGGGAGCAACCCACATCCACAGAGCACTTTACACTGTCACAGGCTGACTCGTTTTGTCTTATCAGACGGGAGAGGCAAACAAGGTAATTCTCTTTTTATATATGCTAAAGTTGAAGCTTTGAAAAGTTCACCTGACTAGACACCCGTGGAGTCAATGGAAGAGTCACACCCGAAGCCACTGCTTTTGACACCTGAGACTTCTCTTTTCAAAGCCTCTTCTGAGCATGCTGGCATATTTGCCAGCAGTGAGCCAGGGAGTGGAAGAGCCACCGCCTGCAGTGGACAGGCCAGCTATTTTAGTCTCCCTTCCACAGAGACTGCCAGTTTTTGAGACAGACACTTGAAACTGGAGAAAGGAACCTAAGGTCACCAGTAAATAACTTTGGAATATGCGGTTCAAGTTCAAATGAGCCATTTAAAGTGAATAGCTCCATTAAAATTTGTTACAAATCTCCTGAGAGGCAGTTTCTTCTGCTTAATGGTGTCTAAGGTCTGTGTTAAAGAGACAGTAATACATACTCTACATTCCTCCTAGAACTGCTGTAAGAATCAAATGAGAGGAGTTCTTACATATAAGGAATTACCATCCTTTTTAAATTTTCTGATTCCCTTTAACGTGTGAAATAACCTCAACATCAGTCTGCAGCGCCACCTAGTGGATAAAATGATGCTTGCTATTTTTACCGGTTCTCAGGTGGTAAACTACCTACCTGTAGCAGACCTTTTCCGAACACTCAGTATATTTCTTTCATATTTTTGATTTATAAAAATTGTTTGTGGGAGGTTTTGCCACTGTACTTTATTTTCATAAGTCATGACAAAAAAAGCCAAAGGTCAAAGCAAAACCTATATTTTACTTTCAGTGCTTCCCCCTGTGGCTGTTCTTGTCAGAATTGCAACCCAACTGTTTGTCTAATACATGAACTATTATTTAACACAGGAGGAAAACCCGGGGATGTTGTTGGAGAGGTCTGTTTCCTTCTTGATGTAAGTTGTACTTAAAAATTTCTGAGTCCACACTTGAAATTTTTCTTGTTACAGTTCACTCATTTGTACACATATCCGTGCCTTAATAAAAATCCATTGCATATTTTTAATGTTAAGCATCATGCCCAGTGCTAGAGATACAATGATGAGCAAAAAGGAATGTGGTCCCTGCCTTCATGGAGTTTGCAAATCTAGTGAGAGAAATACACAATAATTCAGTAACCATACAAATGTTGTTGCCTCACTGAGTTCAGAAAATGAGAATATTTGTTTCCTTTTATTTTATTTCCAAAGCAGCAAGAGTCTAATTTGTCCTCACGTATATCTGGGTGTTTGGGGTGCAGTGGGCTCACAAAGGAAGAGCTTAAAGCTCTTTTGTTTAAACCTGACAATCATAGGAAGAAGAAAGGAGTTTTCTCCATGGTATAGGATAACCGTGCAAAGGAGTGGAATTTGGAGTCAGAAACACCAGGGTTTAAGTCCTGTGATCTCTTACTATTCTTAGACATTCAACAAATGATTTTTTTTTAAAGATTTTATTTATTTATTTGACAGAGAGATAGAGAGAGAGCACAAGTAGGCAGAGCAACAGGTAGAGGGAGAGGGAGAGGCAGGCTCTCCGCCAAGCAGGGAGCCGGATGTGGGGCTCGATCCCAGGACCCCGGGATCATGACCTGAGCCGAAGGCAGACGCTTAACTGACTGAGCCACCCAGGCGCCCCTCAACAAATGATTTTATCTCCCTGACACTCACTTTCTATTTTCTGTGAAATTGAAATAATAATAATAATAATACCTCCCCTGAAGAGGGAAAGCCGAGACTATTACGGCACATGGTATATAATAGGTGATTGATAAATACTTTGCTTATAGCATCACGTGATCAAAGGTCACATGGTGTTTAATGCGTCAACTCGTATTCACTGACCCCTAAAATGGTACATGAAGTTTAAAGCAAAGAGAAAAATATTTTAAAGTAAAATTTAAAAGTAAGAGAAAATTAGTAGTTTTGAGACATTAGTGGATAGCATTGTGATGTGGGAATGCAAACACGTGCTATTTATTTTTCAGAGACATTCAGTGATGATATCTAAATTCTCATTTACTAGCCCCAAGAGTTGGGGTAAGGCAGATGTTATAAATCCAACTGGTAAGATGAAGGAGGGAGCAAAGGCTCAATTAGCTAGCTTGGGTCTCACGACTAGTTAAAAGGTGAAATGGACCTAAAATCTATGACAAACTCTCTGGGTTGTATCTCTTTATTTATTTTTTTTTCAGATTTTATTTATTTATTTGACAGAGACAGACACAGCGAGAGAGGGAACACAAGCAGGGCGAGTCGGAGAGGGAGAAGCAGGCTTCCCACCAAGCAGGGAGCTCGATCCCAGGACCCCGGGACCATGACCTGAGCCGAAGGCAGACCCTTAATGACTGAGCCAAGCAGGCGCCCCTGGGTTGTATCTCTTTAAATACCATTGAAAAGACCGGATACTTCTGAATAGCTGAATAATATTGACAGAAAAGACTTCTCAATATTGTTAGAAGTCTTGCCATGCAGACAGTCTTTCAGATAATTCCCTTTTCTTATGTATGAGCAAAGGAAAACATCACATGTTGTTCCAGTTACCAGAATACGTGACACCTTCCTACACACAACTCAGAATATCTCAGAAAGGAGGAAAGTTTAAGGGGCTAACATTTGTTGAAACCTACATGTATGTGAGGCACTGTGGATGCATTATTTTGTTTATCAGGTATGTTGTCCCTGAGCTATAGAAGAGACACTGGAAATAGCAAGGATAAATGACTTTTCCATGGAGCTGGTGAATGGCAAAGACAGAGCTCAAGTCAGGTCTTGCTGAGCCCAGAAGCCCTCGTATTTTGACGGCTTCCCACCCAGGAGAGTGACCAATGGAAACATGCTCTTCTCTGACCAGAATATCTTTCACTTGTATGATAGCCAGTCAACTGGCAGTCCGATTATGTGACATCAGGAAATTGAAGACTGTTAATGTCAACCTCTTCATTTTTAGAGAGAAAGTTGGGGAGCATCAGATCCTTCCCTTCCCTGGACATTACTAGAATCAAAACAGGTGTGTTACCATAAATGCATATTACTTTATATTGTCTGCTTTGGGGAAGTACATGTTTACCAAGCTTTTATTACTATTTCTCTATTCTTGAGCTCTGACCACATTTTTGTAATTTTTCTCACTGCATCACGGACTTCTGAGAAGGGCCCACTGGGTGGTTCCTCCTTGGCTCATGTGCTTATTATTTAATATGATATGGTAAGAAGAAGGCAAATTGGAAGTCAAAGCTAATCTGGAAAAGAGACTGGTCACTAGACCTTGATATTGATTTTCCAGATGACTTTGCAGCTGAGTTGGCATGACTGTGTGACATTAGAAGATTGAAAGTAAGTAATAAGGTCGATGGAAGGCCTATGCCTGCAACCACATAGCGTGTGCCATAAAGTAGGAAGAGCCCACAAGTATTTGCACTCATCACATACACGTACTGAGTTCTAAAAGCAACAGGGACTTTTCAAAAAGGACTACTTCACACTGTTTCTGCAGCAGCTCAGGCTGGAACTCCTGTTCCACGGGTTCTTTCAGATGAAAATCCCCCATGAAATGGGCATAAGAGAGTAATCCAGCATTTGCCAGGTGAGGGCTGGTGAGGGCCGGTGAGGGTGAGGGCTGGGCTAAGCAGCCAGCCTTCTGCACTGGGCTGTGCTCTGGGGGAAGGCATCTCGCTGTGCCCTGGTATGTGAAACCATAAGCAAAGCCAGCAAGTCCTGTCCTGGGGGCCAAGGTGATAGTTGGAACCCGATAGACAGGAACCAAACTAGATCAGGCATCTCGGGACCCAGACATAGTGCTCGGGCTCTTACCTGTCTCAGGGTTTTCCGTTTGCTCTTCCTTCTTTCTGAAAGGCTGCTTCACCTGTTCTTCGTTTGATGAAGATGTGCTCCCTCCACCCTATCTAAAGCATCTCCTCTATAGTCTGTCTCCCTAGCATTTCCTTTAGCACACCACACTCTGTGATTATTCATTTGTGTTTCTTCTTAGAATATAAGTTCCCAGAGGACGGAGACTTTACCTATCTGATCTCTATTAAAATCCTAGCACCATACACCTAGCATATAGTAAGTGCTCACTCAACACATGTTTGTTGGATCATCAAGGGAGTAATTCACTTGTATAATATTTTAGAGCATTTAAAAAAAATCTCTGCTAGAAAAGCAGAGGTGATATTACTTGGATCGATGTCAACTGGTCAGCTGGTCAGAACAAACAAAAAAACAAGTCAGTAGCTTGACATTAAAACTTGAGACTAAAAAAAAGGGGGCTATAACATGATATATGACAGAATCAGAATTCAAGAAGATAATTGAGAGACAAAATGGAAATTGGTAAAAAAGTAAATATGAAGTTTCAGATAAGAGTCCAAAGAGTCAATTCTACAACTATAAAAGTGACAAAGTTGGATTTAATAGTACATATGAAAATTAGACAATTTAATTGATTGCAAACTCAGGATGAGTCAAGGGCAAATGAAGTCTCCCCAGACCAAGTGCACTCTTAGGCTGATTACCAGAAATATTGTATTCTAAAGAAAAACAGTTCTATTTATTTTTACCAATGAGGTGATACCAGGAGAAGAAAGTTGTGTTTCTGGCAGGGTGTTTCAAGAAAACCACCCCAATTAATTGAGCAGGGTGGGAAAGGTACTGAAACCAGTTTACATACGCAAAACCAACGTCTCGCTAGGAAAGGAGGTGTTGTACGTGGCCGTTAGCCTGAAGGGGGCGTGCAGATAGGGAGCTTGATAGCTGTGCACAAATATTTCGTGTGGAGGAGGAGTTAGCCTTCTCTTGCTGTCCTGTGTGGCAGGACAGGTGGAAATCACATGAGGGCAGGCTTCGAAGCAATCCGAGGAGGTAGTGAGATCTTGGGAGTTAACATGACCGCCTTGTGACTTTGTGTGTTAGTCAGAGTTCTCCAGAGAAACAGAACCAATAGGTATAGATATGCATAAAAGGAGATTTATTGCAAGAATTTGCTCATGTGACTAGAGACGCTGCGAAGCCCCACAACCTGCCATCTGCAGGCTGGAGACCCAGGAAAAGCAGCAAAGTAAGTCAGTCTGAGTCTGAAGGTCCAAGAACCAGGAGCACCAATGTCAGAGGGCCAGAGAAGATGCATGTCCCAGTTTAAGCAAAGAGCAAATTCACCCTCCCTCTGTCTTCGTGTTCTATTCGGATCCTCAACAGATTGGATGATGTTCACCTGCATTGGTAGGGACCATCTTTTTTACTCAGTCTACCAATTCAAATGCTAATCTCTCCCAAAAGCAACCTCACAAATGTACCCAGAAAATAATGTTTTGCCAGCTATCTGGGCATCACTTTGCCTAGTCAAGATGACATATAAAATGACCCATTACACTCTGTAACTACTTTGGGGGCAGGTTGTACTGGATCAGAGAGAGACCTGAGCAGGTAACCCCCACATTTTCCTCCAGCTCTAAATGTTTTACACTTCTGATGGTCTCTCCAGGATGTTGAGAATAAAACAAAACCATTTAAAAGTGTATACAAGCACTCTACCAGCATAGCATATTATTTTTATCTACTTAAAATTGTCTGCCTATACATTATTACTCAAGCACAAGTTGATTGGAGTTCTTTGAAATAACTAAGAAAGAGTTCTAGAATCAGATTATAACAAGAAAATGGGAAAGTCATTCAGTTGTCTATCCTTCAGTAATTGTGATATAGAAGTGCCGTGTTTGCAGTTCACCAGCTTGGAAAGGCTACTTCCAGGGGAAACAAGGAGGCCAAACCCCATTCTCTTAGAGGCCTGATAAGAGCTCTGTTGATGTCAGTCACCGATGTTTCACAGGAGAATCCTCAGGGAAATTGGGATTAAGGAATTCTCTGGGAAAAGCCCCAGAACATTTATTTTAAACCACTATTACAACAGCTGCAGATCAGCCCGGGGCACATTCTAGAAAGAG
The DNA here is from genome assembly GCF_011800145.1 of Mirounga leonina. NCBI lineage: Eukaryota > Metazoa > Chordata > Mammalia > Carnivora > Phocidae > Mirounga > Mirounga leonina. Next base: position 86,480,033 of record NW_023270807.1, on the reverse strand, counting down.
ACATTCCCTTGGCCTTTCTCACCGTATCTCCCCCAACCCCACTCCAATTCATATGTGAGAGGGCATGAGTCTCTTTACACAGAAGGATTTTCTAACAGTTTGGGTTGTGGGTTAGTAAACTCTGGAATGCATTCTGGGGGATGGCTAAACATAAAATCCTTCCTCAGAAGTGATAGTTAAATAGGATAGAGTCTCGTTTGTCAGGGGCAATTTAAAGTAGTCATCAGGGTAGGATAACTGTGCCATCCCAAACCCCCAGGACACACCCATGACAAGCACCTACCCGGAGTTTGCTTAGGTGGAAGTTACCCAAACCTAGGATCACTCTGATAGGATAGGATAAGTCACTGCAGATGTAGATCTGTGTTGATGTCTATGTGGTTTAGTTACTGGGCTCAGGTGGAGAGCAGCAGGTCCTCCCCACTTGCGAGCATGTAAGGACATGGTCAGTTCATAACACTTTCTCTGGAGACAATCATGCCAGCCCTTGTGCTTGCCTAAAATTACAGACCAGTTGCACCGAATTGCATCCAAATTCTAGGTAGAGGAAAATAAAATAAACTGTTAATAACCCTCAATGGATGAGAAACAACTTCCAAATCCAAACCTGGAACTAATTTTCCATGAGAAAACATCCAGGAATCTAGAATAAGTCCTAGGGTCGAGGAGGGGCAGACCTAACAGTTTCTGGACACTGTGTAGGTCCCCAGACCTGCAGAAGACACTGGCCATTGTTCTTCAAGCTCAGCTTTTCTGAGACCTCTGTGAATGGATTATTTCTGCTTGACCAGTAAGCCTTTGGTTTCTCTGGCTTCTTCCATCCCATTTTCTCCCTGGACCGCATCAAGAAACCTGGCATCACAGTTGTCTCTAAATTTTGCCAACTCCTTAACTCCATGTCCTTTAAATCAGACTTATTTTAAGGCATTTGACCAAATGGATGTAAGTATTGTATTTTCTTTGAAGTCAATGCTTTTAGTTTTACCACGGATGTATGAACAATTGCTTTGTTTTGCTTTTCTCCATCTCCAAAAATAGGTAGAGGTTTGATTTGAACTTTCTATGGCTTAGTCATTAAATGTAAGCAGCATAAGAAACTGTATTATCTCCATTGCATTTGGCACAAACATTGAGATCAAATAACCAGTAAAAGTATTATTAGTTTAACTTTTTCAAAGGACGCATATTCCTGGTCCATTATCCCAATGAGTAATGCAGAGACATTTTCTAGGCTATTTGCTATCCAAGACTTATAAGTGCTGTGTAAATGCAGCATCGGGTTACATTTGGTGGTGCTATTATCATCCCTATTTTACAAGTGGGAAAAGTGAGAGGTTAAATGTCCTAGAGCTAAAGCACAAGTCATCTCCCAAGCCAGGATTTGATGTCATCGCTATTGGCTTCCCATCTCCATTTTACCAACAAGGTCATTGCCCTCTCCTTGCTATAAATGTTGTCCTGCTCGTGGTGCAAAACCTGCCAAAGGAGCACCCTACAAACACAACAAGGTCTGAGCTTTAATCCTGCATGAGATTATGCAATGGCTTGCTCCCCATTCTAAAATGAGTGCAAGGCTTAACCAACTGAGCCACCCAGGCACCCCTAAGAATAACTTTTGGTTTGCCTATTTTAATTTTGAGGGTTTTTTTCTTTTTTGGTTGTGTGAGAAAAGTTGCATTCAAGTTATCTATAGCCGCAAACGATCTCGGACATTTTGAATTAACTTAATTATATTAATTGATTCTATCATCCTTTTTGCACTCATGGATTTTCTAAAACAGTAATAAGAGAACAATAGTCCCAGGCTGTCCAGGCAATCCAGAATTCTGTCTATTTGTATCATTGCGAGGTTTTTAGGATCTTGCTTCCTGATGTCTTTATCCTAAACATTTTAGTTTTCCCATGGAGGTAACTGCTCTGTTCCCAGAATTTCCCAGGCTACATTCCTGTCTGAGTATTTCTGAGTACCACCCCCGGCTTGTTTTCCAGAATTTTGCTTTTGTGTCCCACTGCCTATATGTTCTCACAAAGCCATGTATTTCAGAAAGTGCCGTGTCAATGGTTTATGGAGTGTCTGAGAAAAGTAGGTCAGTCCATCCCAGTATGCACTGGGGGAAGTCAGTTATTCACTGTTTATAGTCAGAGAGACAGTCTCTTATATTGGTGGCCCTTGTGCTTCCCACAGAGAGGCCATTTTATTAGCTCAAACTGGTTGGTGTGTGCCCACGTTTCTTTTTTTTTTTTTAAAGATTTTATTTATTTATTTTGACAGAGAGAGAGAGAGACAGCGAGAGAGGGAACACAAGCAGGGGGAGTGGGAGAGGGAGAAGCAGGGAGCCCGATGAGGGGCTCCATCCCAGGACCCTGGGATCATGACCTGAGCCGAAGGCAGACGCTCAATGACTGAGCCACCCAGGCAACCCTGTGCCCATGTTTCGTGGCCTCTCTGGCATGGTGTATGCATCTCAGAGGACAGTGTGGCCCAGCAGCTCCCTATTCCCAGCATAATGTCCTCATGGTCTTCCAATGGCAAAAAAAAGGAATTCCAACCAAGAATATCCACCAATTTGCCTCGGTGCTGTAACTATGAAAAGTGATTAGGATGGAATTATGACCACCATTCTCCAGTAATGGAATGTTCCACTTGGAAGAATTTAGCATTATTTGGAGTTATGCTGATAGTCACTTGTGAACTCTTGGGTTAATACTCTGATGGCCAGTTTCTGCTGCAAAAATAGAATTAACATTTTTTTCTTCCACAATGGAGAGACTTTTCTCTGCAGGGAACACTAAATAGGGCAGAATCACAGATAATTTGAAATAACCTTCTGTGCTTTCTTTAAATGCAACATGCTTGAAAGGAGAATAATTCAAATGAAAATAACTGGAACATACAAAAACTATGAACACATCGCATCAGAACATGAGGAAGGTGTGCAGTTCTGTGACGAATTTGTTCTGGGGGGCCAATAGATAAGGCTGGGAAATGGTAACTGGGTGTGCTGGGTTGTTCAGGAGAACTAAGGAGAATCAAGAGAAGGAAGACCTTCTATAGAACCTATACCATGGAAACATTTATTGAGATCAGTCATTGCTTTTTCTATAAGGGAATGGGACCGGGTGTGTATTTCTGTATTTGGAGGAGAGGAGAGGGAAACATGGAAAGAAGAGAGACCTAATCAGGCCAGGAAAAGATAAAGGAAATGCCTCACCCTCAGGGGATCCTGAGGGTAATTTTGTGCCACCACAGGAGAATAGTCACAGGGTCTTGGAGCTAAAATTACTACTCTTACTTAAAATGGCCTCTTCACTTCAAGAGGAGTTCAATTAAATACAGTTCTTCCAGTGCTTCCTGAGTACTTGTTCCCCATAGGAATCCTAATGGTTCCAGGACTTTCTATAACAGGCCAGTGTGTTTTCATGATTCCTCCTCAACTTTCAGCTTCTGAGAACTTTCCTTCATTCTCTTTGTCAAGTGTTTAGTATTACTGCAGTAGCAAAGTGGGAAACAAATTTCCCATGAGATGATAAGTGTTCTAAGAGGATTTAGCTGCTTGTCTTTTGAGAAGTCCACATGATTCATGCAAATCCTCTTACATTTCCCTTTTAGGCCATGACTGCTGTGTTACAGGCCGGAAAGGATGAGGGAGAGGAGTAGCAAGAGATTGAAGCTGAAAATTCTGCTACCAAGATGGTTCCTAAAATGGCATTTGCCTCTTTTTGAGAAACATTGCTGAATGTTTTATGCATAGTAGGCCCTCAGTAAAAATTTTTAGTTTATTTATTGAGGAATCCAATCTTTAAATTGGACCTAAGGTAAAAATGAGGAACCCTTGACCCCAAAATTAAATATATGGTGAATGAAATCGTTATAGCCTGTCCTTTAATTTCATGTACAAGGCTGTTCTCCCAAACCTAAAAATTTTATAGAAATCTTACTCTTACCTTGCCTTTGGACACAATGATGCAGCTCCAGCATATCATAAATGTTCTTTATTTTCTTTTCATCCCTGAACAAACTACCATAGGCCAATGAATATCTGATCAAAACTAGAGATTCCTAGCTTTGGAAATGACTATTGATTTACACTTTTGCTCCAAATGTATTGTTTAGAAGACCTATCCTTTTCTGTTTATGAGCCAGCTTCCTGACTTTCATATTTTCATCTTACAATTAATTTATAAAATAATAAATTCTGATACAATAAAGTATTTTCGAACATTTTTATCCACCCTGCTGCACACACACTTTACAAGGAGTCTGAAACTTCCCATTGGCTGTCAGGTAGTGACCTCATGCAAGAGCTCAAAATGTTTGTTCCTTAAGTAAGTCTACAACAGTCTAAAAGCAGCACTACCATGTGTGGATTAGGAAAGAGTTAGATGTTGCCTTTATAGAAAAAGGTTACATCTGGGACAAGGGAAAGAAAACACTAGACACTATTCATTTGTAACTTCCTTGGGATCCCAGGTATAATCTGAAATCCACCCCCATACACAGAGGGCAGGAAGAAACCAAAGAAAGAGGAAAACCACTCTAGATGGGTAGATGAAAGTTTTAGTAATAAGCAAGGAACTGACTTACAAGGCTTGTCTTGGGCACAAGATGAGTAGTTTTCCACACTCACCCCACCAAATCTTAAAAGTTTATATAGAAAGGCCTTAATTATGTTTAATCACGTATACCATCCAGATGTTCTCAACACCACATTTTCTATCTCAATGTTGTATTCTTGGGCAGCTTCTGGGAAGACGGAAGGCAAGAGGAACATGTATTCTGAGGACAAGGGAAAGGGTGAGAAGCCTCTAATTGCCTGGGTCCATTTCACAGATCAACAGACAGTCATGTCTTTTTGAAGACCACCCCCAAGAGACATGCTTACAGTGTTAAGACCTTTCCAACTCATAAAACCTGGAGGGATATTGTTTTCTCCATTTTTTGTAAAGATTTATTTATTTATTTGAGAAAGAGAGAGCGTATGAGTAGGGGGGAGGGGCAAAGAGAGAGGGAGATAGAGAATCTCAAGCAGACCCCTCACTGAGTGCAGAGCCTGACCCAGGGCTCGATCTCACAACCCTGGGATCATGAGCTGAGCCAAAATCAAGAGTTGGATGCTTAACTGACTGAGCCACCCAAGCACCCTGTTTTCCCCACTTTTTTTTTTTTAAGATTTTATTTATTTATTTGACAGAGACAGAGACAGCGAGAGCAGGAACACAAGCAGGGGGAGTGGGAGAGGGAGAAGCAGGCTTCCCGCTGAGCCGGGAGCCTGATGTGGGACTCGATCCCAGGACCCTGGGATCATGACCTGAGCCGAAGGCAGTCGCTTAACCAACTGAGCCACCCAGGCGCCTCCCCATTTTTTAAAATGAAAAACTTAGACTCAGTGAAGTTTAACTTGCAAGGTCGGATTACAAAAAAATATGTGGCTGATTCAGGACGGGAACTCAGAAGTATTTAGATTTATAAGTTGTGCCCCTCCCAGGCAGAAACAGGGTACCCCAAAGCAACTCTTTTCTCCTTAAATGACACTACTGTGACAGAATTTGTTGCTAAAGCTCCCATTGTGTTGTTGTTGTTGTCATTGTTCTCATCATTTGTATGACCTACACTGAGGAACTTGGGGTAGACCAGATGCTCTGTCTCTCTACACATCAAAAAAAAAAACCCTGGCAGCTCTAAACACCAGCATAAGTAATTGGAAGATGCAGAAACCTTATATCAAAGGTTACCCATGTAAGCCTTCGTCATATATTTTTGACTGGGTTCATTGGCTTCAAATCTGACACTACAGCAATATCAAGTATATGCGAAAGAGAAAAAGTCAGAGAGAAACGAGGTATTTGACAGAAAGGGCTATTTTGGAAACCTATAAACGAAGAACAAACCAACCAAGCTATTTTTCTTAATCTGTTGTTCATTCTTGTGAAAGCATTTGGCTGATGAATCATCTTAGTAATGCCTTTTAAAAATCAGAAATGTGCTGTGCTAGCTTTATAACCAAACTAGATATGGTCAAACATGTCTCTCATGCATAGCTGATTCAGAGAGATTCTGTTTGGCCAGTTGTTACAATGAGATCACTTTATGTGAAAATGTAGAGCAAATCTTGATACTCTAAGTCCCCATCTGTTTAATTAGTTAGAAATCTAGTCTTTTCTTAGGGTTCACCTCCCCAAACTTTTTGAAGAGTCCCTGGGTCTTATGTGTGTCTGTGAATTGGTTTCCTTTGCCATGTACTAAGGAAATGGACGATCACAATTTACTCTTAAGGTCAGACTCCTTAAAGCAAGATGCTATTGTGGGAATTTCCCATTGTCTTCAGTTTATTAAATTTTTTTAAAACTTACATGCAGTAAATTGCACAAGTATATGTATAAAACCACAACCAAGATCAAGATATGCCATGTTTTCAGTGCCCCTGAAGCCTTCCTGAGCTTCTCTCATTCAATTCATCAAAGATAATCACTGCAACAATGTCTTTCTATCCCTAAAGATTTGCTTTTTACTGTATTTGGTCTTCATTTATAGGGAACCATGCAGAAGGTGGTCTCTTCTGTTTGGCTTCTTTCACTCAATATTATTTCTGTGAGATTCACCAATGTTATACATAATCTGATTTTATTCTTTTTTTAATTGCTGAATAGTATTCCATTCCATTCTACTATACCAGTTTAAAAGTAAATCTTCTCTGAGTATTCTTATGCAGGCTGTTTTTGTACAAATACACTCATTTCTCTCAATTATATATTTAACAGTGAAATCTCTGCATATATTGGGAATGTATATACATATTTAATATAATTATATATAAATATTGATTGGTTGATCAATGAATTGCTGGAACATAAGGTTTATATTTGCCTCATTTTGGTAGATACTGCCAGTTTCTGAAGTGGTTGTACCAGTTTACACAAGAGCCCTCAGCTCTATCCTAGCGGCACAGCTGATCTGATACCACAACCACTCTTCAGATGCTAGAAACTCAAATTATCCCTTTCAAGGTGAGAGGACAATGATACACCATCCCTTTATATTATAATCAGGCAAGGGGCCTGTGGCAAAGCTGCCCGATCCTGCATATTTGGGTTCTTTTGTTTTGTTTTAAAATTTATTTATTTATTTGAGTGGGGGTGGTGAGGAGGGGCAGAAGGAGAGGGAGAGAGAGAATCTCAAGCAACTGCCTGACAAGCACGGAGCCCGATGTAGGGCTCAATCCCACGACCCTGAGATCATGACCTGAGCCAAAATCAAGAGTCAGATGCTTAACTGACTGAGCCACCCAGGTGCCCCATATTTGGGTTCTTTTAATTCACACATACATAGCTATTTCCTTCCAGAGTGACAGAGCCAAGCTGGATTTTAATCTCAGCCCCATGCTATACCTGCAACACTCTCCTTGTTTCAACAACTAGCTTTGTTCTGGGTCTGATTTAATGCATCAGGTTCCTTGTTCCTTTTTAGGAGCTCTGTAGTTCTTTTTCTGTAATCTGGAACCATCCAGTCCATAAATCATATAGGTAATACCTAACCCTCAAAGAGCATCAAAGTTTCTATCTCTTTTTCAGGACAAGACTCCTATATAAAGTTGTAGACAAAGGTAGTTGGTTGGAAGGTGAGACAATCTCAACTCAACCTGCCAACAGCCAAGACCCCAAAGCATCTTTCTGAGACTAGAGACTGACAGTTTATAAGACTGACACCTTATAAGCAGAAGGAAACATCATTTCAAACCTGCTCCTAGTTTTCCTGTTTATCTATGAATAGAAGCTTGAATTTACTGCTCTATTTTTTATTTTATTTTTTTATTTTTCATCTTATTTATTTACTTATTTTTTAGGAAAAAAACAATTGAAGAGAGTTGTTGGTTATGCAAATGTAAAGAAAATATTTGCTTCTGAAACCTGAAGCTTGAGAGGATGAGAAACTGTTCAATATATTAGTATGGAAACTGTTCTTGGGTACTGCTACTTCACAGGACTTGTTTCTTTTGTGAATATGCTTTTTACTTTTCTTTCATAGAAAAGGCTTGTTCTTGGGGCGCCTGGGTGGCTCAGTTGGTTAAGCGACTGCCTTCGGCTCAGGTCATGATCCTGGAGTCCCTGGATCAGTCCCGCATCAGGCTCCCTGCTCGGCGGGGAGTCTGCTTCTCCCTCTGGCCCTCCCCCCTCTCATGTGCTCTCTCTCATTCTCTCTCTCTCAAATAAATAAATAAAATCTTTAAAAAAAAAAAAAAAAGAAAAAGAAAAGGCTTGTTCTCTAACTGTCCCAGGGGGTGTGGGAGGGGGGACAAAGCTGCCAGACAACAGGCACAGGACAGCTGGGTGGGAACTAAAGAGCCCATCGATGGCGCAACCCCCCCCCCCCGCCCCGCCCCGCCCTGGCCCAGGAAGCCTGACCTACAGACTCTGGGTGCAGGCTCAGCTAGCTTCCCGTGGTCTTTTCCTCTCTCTCAACTGACATTTTCTGCCATGATTTCTAAGCCTTGAGCAAAGCGTTGTTAAACATCAGAGGGTGGTGCTGGCTGCCCTGTGGGGACTTGGACCAGGGCTGCGTCCACACCGGCTAAGTTGCGAGTGGGAGGGGAGAGGTGTGCTGGTGCTGGGGAGGGAGAGCGTCCTGCGGAGGCAGAGAGCAAATGGCAAACACCATGCATTTATTGGATAAATACGGATCCATCTCTGGAGAGTCTCGGAGATAACTGGGGAAGGGAAGCTCCGAAATTGAACTTCCTGCCGTGGCTAACATCGCAAATTAGAGTGATTGCTACATGGACGTTAAAGCGAATAATAACACCGACAGCTGGAGAAGTTGCTGTTAAGGATTTGGAGATAATTCGTAACTCTACTTGCAAAGTTATCTGAGCCCTAGGCTCCTGCCAGACCCAAACATCTCGTTGCTTTAGGAACCTCGGCCAGTGTCCTCTGTGAGGCTGTCGCAGGTCATCCAGGCTGGGTTAATCCCCCCAATCCACATAACTTAATTTAACTTAGTATTACGATAAAAGATTTACCCTGCTTCTCTTCAGGGTAAAAAAGATGGATTTCTTTTTCCTTAAGATAAGATAGGTTCTGGATTATCAGATTTTGGAGATTTTTTTTTCTTTGTGTTTTTCTGCTGCATTTGAATGATTAAAACTAAGTATTGCTTTTTAGAAAATTAAATGATACTAGTATATGTATATTGGCAACTACTGTTATTAAAGGGCCTAACAAGCAGTTTCCTCAAAATATAAAGTTACTTCAAACCTTTCCAAATTTTTCTGAGGCGTGCTGATGTGTTAGCATGTCAGAAAGTACATACCAAGCATTTGAAAAAAATAGTAAATATCAGCTATATTTGTTATAAAGTGATACTGCCTTAAGTCTCTTGAATCTCTAGGGAAAACTTATCCACACTGAATGGATAAATATAAATTATATAGCTTATTGAAACCCTCCTTATTTTAAAGACTGAAAAAAACTAATATATATACTTTGCAAAATAAATTTTATTTCCTATTCTAGTGATCATAAATAATGTGAGACTATCTTTGCAAATTTTATGATTTACCATATGAATCAGTTTTAAACAACCTTGATAGTCAATACAATGAGCGTCATTTATAAGAATGGAAGGCAGGCTCTATAATTTGATGAAGAGGATTCTCTTTTCTCCCAAATATCTTTTATATCGACTTTCCTAAAATTATCACCATTAATCTATTCTTTAAGATAATGCACCAGAAATCCCTGTTAAAGTACACTAAACTGCCAACTACAGTTCCCCTATAGGAAATTAATCTATCGTAGTAGTTAGGTAACCGCCGGAAGAAATGGATCAAAGGATGAATAAGCTTTGATGAGGTTTAGAAGACTGGAGAGTAAAGTCAAAGTGAAGAAACTGGGATGACCAGGTGTCATCAGGAGGGTCTCCGAGAAAGTAAATGAGGGGAAACAAGAAGGTGTTGTGCTGTATCCACATTTGAATAGAGTTGGTCACATGAATGAAATATATGATTCTCTTCATTTTTTTTTTTAAGATTTTATTCATTTATTTGAGAGAGAAAGAGAGCACAAGCAGGGGTAAGGGTAGGGGGAGAAAGAGAAGCAGACTCCCCGCCAAGCAGGGAGCCTGACTCAGGGCTTGATCCCAGGACCCTGGGATCATGACCTGAACCGAAGGCAGATGCCTAACTGACTGAGCCACCCAGGTGCCCCTATGATTCTCTTTAAGAACCAAATTAAAACCCATGTTCAACATTTCCTTTTATCTTTAATTACTTAGGTATAAAAGCACTAAGAGAATATACTCTTATTATAAAAAATTCAAACAATTCAAATGAAAGTGATTCTCAACCACTACCCCTAATCAGAATCCCTTATAGAGCTAACTACTACTACTAGTTTGGTATTTACCTTTTAGAGTGCATACATTTATGTTTATATTTATATCATTTATGGTTATATTATACCATATATACATGAATGTGTCATTTTTTGTTTGTTTTACATAGATATTTTTATGCCACACATTCTGTTCTGTGACTCACTTTTTCATGTAACACTGTCTCTCTGTGAGCTTTCCATATCAGATAGTTAAACATAACCCTCTTTAAACTGCTTCATAGTTAAGGTAGGTAGATACACTTTGGTTTTTTGTGTTGTTTTTCTTTTTTTAACCTCTGTTAAGTATTTAAGCTGCTTACAGGTTTTTCCTCTTACATACAGGGCTATAAAAACACAACCTTAAATATGCTTCTTTGTACACATGTACAAAGTTTTGCTCCAGAAAGAACACCAATTTAAATTTCTGGATCATAAAATTTTTAACGTTAATTTCAAAATTACACTAAATTGCACTAGGTTTTAAAATTGCACTCTATAATATTATGGAATTTTTACTCCCACCAATAGGCATGAGAAAGACCCTTTATCCATACACTTGCTAATAATATTATCAAATTTTAATACCTTTAATATCTTTTGAAGTGTACTGGGTGAAGAAAGGTATTTCATGAAAGTTTTTGTTTTGGCATTCCCCTGATACATGGTACAATTGAGCATCTTTCTGTATGTTTATTGATAATTTGTATTACCTCTTCTGTGAATTTTCTGTTCAAATTGTTTATCTTTTACTTATGGATTATGAGTTCTTTGTAAAATTTTGGATGTTGGTCCATTGATTAGGTATGTTACAAATATTTCCCCTCAATCTACTCGTTATCTTTTAACTTTATTTGCAATGATGTTTGTTACATAGAAGTTTAAATTTTTGATAAGATTGAATATATCCATCATTTGCTTTATGGATTTTGCATCTTTTATAACGTTTAAGAAGGCCTTCCTTCTTAACTGAGGACTGAATTGTATTTTCCTCTTTTTTTCTTTTGATACTTTTATAGTTTTTCAAGCCTTTGATTTATGTGGAATTTATTTTTGTGCATGGTATAAGATAGAGATCTAACATACTTTTTATTCAAATGGATTGGCAAATGTGATTTTAGACAATTTATTTAATTTCATTTTGCTTAATTTTCTTCAGAAGAAGAAAGGACTTTTCTCTTCCACTATGGGATCAATAAATTCCAGGGAAGCACTCGACCCTCCTGGCCGGGACCTCATGCCCACAAGTGCCCTGACTGACAGCTGTCTTGACTCACGTGGGATGAGTATTTGGGAAAAGATCTCAAAAGAAGAGCGGATGTTGGTCCCAGAGTAGAAGAGGCAGAAAAGCTGGGCAGATGAAATAACAGATGCCAACCACAGCCCTAAAAAATCTCTTTTATCCTTTTTGTGCATTTCTTTCTGATCTTTTGGTTTGCTTCTATATAGAAGATGGTAATAGTCATCATAATAACGAATGCGGAGCCCTTTTCCATGCAGGGCTGTGCTATGTGCTTCACAGGAGCTCCTTTTAAAGATCTCTCTTTGATGGAAGAAAACTTCATCAAGGATTTTGAATACAGTTTGGAGCTGAGACAGAAGCTTGAGCTTTAAAGCTTTAAAGTTAGGCAAACAGGGCGCCTGAGTGGCTCAGTTGGTTAAGCAACTGCCTTCAGCTCAGGTTATGACCTCAGGGTCCTGGGATCGAGGTCCACATTGGGCTCCTTGCTCAGTGGGGAATCAGCTTCTCCCTCTCACTCTCCCTCTGTGCTCTCTCTCTCTCAAATAAATAAATACATAAAATAAAAAATAAAGTTTGGGAAACAAAAGCAAAAATGAATCATTGGGACTTCATCAAGATAAAAAGCTTCTGCACAGAAAAGGAAACAATCAACAAAACTAAAAGGCAACCTACAGGGGGCCCTGGGTGGCTCAGTTAGTTAAGCATCTGACTCTTGATTTTGGCTCAGGTCATGATCTCAGGGTCATGAGATAGAGCTCCATGTTGGGTGAGATTCTCTCCTTCTCTCTCTGCCCCTCCCTCTACTTACGTGCTCGCGCATGTGTGCTCTCTCTTGCTCTCAAATAAATAAACAAATAAACAAATAATCTTTAAAAAAAGGCAGTATATGGAATGGGAGAAGATATTTGCAAATGACATATATGATAAAGGGTTAGTATCCAAAATCTGTAAAGAACTTATCAAACTCAACACCCAAAAAACAAATAATCCAGTTAAGAAATGGGCAGAAGACACTTTTCCAAAGAAGACATACAGATGACTAACAGACACATGAAAAGATGCTCAACATCACTTATCATCACGGAAATACAAATCAAAACCACAATGAGATACCACCTCTCACGTGTCAGAATGGCTAAAATTAACAACACAAGAAACAACAGGTGTTGGCGAGGATGCAGAGAAAGGGGAACCTGTTGGTGGGAATGCAAACTGGTATGGCCACTCTGGAAAATGGTATGGGGGTTCCACAAAAAGTTAAAAATACATAAAAAGTTAAAAGTTACAACCTAGCAATTGCACTACTAGATATTTACCTGAAGGATACAAAAATACAGATTTGAAGAGATACATGCACCCCGATGTTTATAGCAGCATTATCAACAATAGCCAGACTATGGAGAGAGCTGAAATGTTCATCAACTGATGAATGGATAAAGAAGATGTGGCATATATACACAAAAGAATATTAGTCAGCCATCAAAAACAATGAAATCTTGCCATTTGTAATGATGTAGATGGAGCTAGAGTGTATTACGCTAAGTAAAATAAGTCAGTCAGAGAAAGACAAATACCATATGATTTCACTCATATGTGGAATTTAAGAAAAAACAGATGAACATATGGGATGGTAGATAAAAGGGAGCAGGAAACAAGCCATAAGAGACTCTTAATGAATAGAGAACAAACTGAGGGTTGATGGAGGGAGGTGGATGGGGAATGGACTAGATGGGTGATGGTTATTAAAGAGGGTACTTGTTATGATGAACATTGGGTGTTGTATGTAAGTGATGAATCACTGAATTCTATTCCAGAAACTAATATTGCACTGTATGTTAACTAGAATTTAAATAAAAATTTGAAAAAAATAAAATAAAATAATTGTAAAAATTAAAAATATATTTACACTTGTTATAAAAAAACTAAAAATAAACAAACAAAAAACAACAAAAAAAACAATAAAACCCTCCAGGTGATTCTAATGTACAGCCAGAGCATTTGTGATTACTGGATCAGTTGTCATAATACAGTCTGCTTAACATTGCTAAAAAAATAAATAAATAAAGCTTTAAAGTTCAGTTATCTTGGGTGCCTGGGTGGCTCAGTGGGTTAAGCGACTGCCTTCGGCTCATGATCCTGGAGTCCTGGGACAGAGTCCCACATCGGGGTCCCTGCTCAGCGGGGAGTCTGCTTCTCCCTCTGACCCTCCCCCCTCTCATACTCTCTCTCTCTCTCTCTCTCGTTCTCCCTCTCTCTCTCTCTCAAATAAATAAAATCTTTAAAAAAAAGTTCAGTTATCCTTTTTTCTAGTTAAAAAAATGTAGCAATCTAATAGGCATAGGAGATGCTTATCAGAAAAGTTAGAGGACATGAACCCACTCTGCTGCAAAACATATATTATTTGTGGTAAACAAACAAATTGGCATCCAGGTTAAAAATTCAGCAAAGTTATGTTTACAAAAACCAGATAATGGCACAGAAAATGACATCATGCTGAAACTGTCTACATGCTTGGGTTTGGGTTCTGGTTCTGCCATTTGCAGTTGTGAGATTTTTGACTAAGGTGCTTAGTCTCCCTCAGTTTCTTCATTAGGAAAGTGGGGATGCTTACACTTCCTACCTCATAGAGGTGTCAGGAATTTCAAATGAGGTACTGGATGTGAGATGCTCAGTCCTACAGGTGGAATGCGGCAATCCCTCTATAAAGGTCAGCCACTGTTACTGTCTGTAAGTACGGTGAACAAAAACCTATGCATGGAAAACAATCAGAAGGAAATGCGCGATATGGGACTAGCCAAAGTACTAGTCCTAAAAGCAGTGAAAAAGAAACTCCAGGTACTTACAATGAAATAAGTATCCCTTTAATAGCTGAACTAAGGCTTAAACACCTTAAATTTAGCGACATCTGCTGGGAGAAAGGTGAATTATTCAAGTCACATATACTAGATAGTAAGTGCCTATCCTACTGCATTCAACTCAACAATTCATTGAGCATAAATTTCGCATCCGATGCTCTGCTAGATTCTGTGCAAGGCAAATAATTCCCTTGCTCAAAAAGTTTAGTGTCTAGCAGCCCAACTCTAAACTGCCTGTGTCTGAGAAGGCAAAAGAAAAAAAAAAGGACGCTGTCCCCATGGACCTTTTTTAAGCTTTATTTATTTATTTTTTAAATTTTTTTATTAACATATAATGTATTATTTGTTTCAGGGGTACAGGTCTGTGATTCATCAGTCTTACACAATTCACAGTGCTCACCATAGCACATACCCTCCCCAGTGTCCCATGGACCTTTAAATTCTGCTCAGAAAATGAGATCTATCACCCAGAAAAACTAAATTAAATTAAATACATGGTTGGTATGTTATGAAATGCTAAAATGAAAACTATCAATAAAAGAGCTGTAGGGTTGTTGGGAGAGAGAGGAGGAGACCAAGTAATGGACACTTGGAAAGTCATTCAAAGGGGTGAATCTGGACTTTCTTTTAATGACACAGGGCAGGAGGAGCTCTGGATGTCTTGAGCAAAGAAGTGATGATAAAGTAGTATTTTAGGAAAAATAGTCTTCTGGTGCTGTATAGGATGGGTTGGTTGGAGGATGGACAGAGAATAATTGGGATGCTATAATGATTAACAGCTAGGATGATAAAGATCTGGACTGACTTGATTCCAAAGTAGGTACTGAACAATCATCTCTGCAAAAGTGATTATACCAGACTTCGATTTTGTGACAGACACATAAAGAAAATACGTGTTTCCATAAAAATGGACAAATGAAGATGTGTGCCCATAACCAGCTTGTGTCCCACAATCAGGCAATCTCAGTCACTCCTTTATGTATAACTTAGGCTATTATGAAATCACATTTTTAAGTACTTTTATCTCCACCTATTGAAAAATTATCCTTCTGAATTGGGAACGAGTTCAAGATACTGCAATTAAATATTTTACAAACAACAAGAAGCGGCTGTTTGTAGTTCCCAACTCATGTGGAAGACAGAATTCGAACAGAATCTTGACCCCCCACACTACAATTCAATGAACACATTTACTCAAGTCTACAGGAACTAGAGTATAGTTGTTCTCGCTGATTCAATAGTCTGCTTAAGAAAAGATTAAACTTCCTAATTTTGAAACGTGTCATTGACAATTTTCCGAAGGATACTTTTTCTAATTATGCTTTTCAGTCCTGGACATAAAGTGAAGTATATTTTTATCTTCCTTCAATTTACTAACAATATCTCAGGTTTATAATAAAGTGGACCATATAACCTATTGTTCAGATTGAGACAAATCTGAAAGTGAAAGGAGATGGGACAAACCACACGCAGGACTCCAGTGGTGGGCTAGTCCACCCCCAACCCCAGCCCAGCCCAGCCGCGGCTCCAGGTGATGCCCCTTCAGAAGCAGTGTAGGGGGCGTCCGGCCCCAGGGTTCTCCCTCTGGTTGCTTGTCCTGCCCCTGAAGTTAAAGACCAATGCTGCGTTCTCCCCATAGCACGAGTCTTGTTTATTCATACATTCCACCCCGCTCGGTTTCTTTGTATGCTTCTCTTCTCTGTCACTCACTGTGTCCATTCCGGGCCTCAAAGGAGGGGCTCTGTTGGGCTGAGTGTGTCACCATCAGTTGTGGAATGCTTCCACCTGGGCACAGCTGCGGTGCCAACCATTTCGGAGACCAGGGCCTGGATGACAGAGAGCTGCTTCAGGTCACATGCTGCTGCTGTCACAGAGATCCTACATCAGTCTGAAGCCACTTTCAGCTCTTTGCCCTGAGCGTGGTCCTGTTCCATGGATCCCTAAACTGTGCCATTGCATGCTGTCTTAATTCTCTTTCCTTTAAGACTTCAGTTACATCACTTTATCTCATTTATTCTACACTTGAACGGATTTGATAGATTTAGGTGTTAGCAATTTCATGCTCGCCACACAATTCATAGCACCTAAAATAATCAAATGTATCATCTCTGAATACGAACACTCTTTCTAAAACAATAACAGAGATAATTATAATTCAGTTCCCACTATGCCACACATTTCATATATATATTCATCTCTCATTTAATGGTCACAACCTCAACACAAAGTTGATAAACTTCATTTTGCAGGTAAAGAAAGTGAGTCTTAAAAAGAGTAAATAGGGGCATCTGCTTGGCTCAGTAGGTTGAGCATCTTGCTCTTGGTTTCGGCTCAGGTCATGATCTTGGGGTCCTGAGATCAAGCCCCCACCTGGGCTCTGCCCTGAACACAGAGTCTGCTTGAGATTCTTTCTCTCCCTCTGCCCCTTACCTGATCTCCTGCATGCTGTCTCCCTAAAATAAATGAATAAAATATTTTTTAAAAAATAGAGTAACTGGTTTACAGTTCTAGAACTCAGATTTCAACTCCATTCTGATTCTAAAGCTCATGCCATTTCTTCTTTACCCATGGTGACTTCCAAATTTCTTATTCCAGCCTGTCTTTTTTATTTTTCCTTTTTTCTCTAACTTCTCCTGAGATTTTTTTTCCTATTTTGTATTATTGTATCAGAATATATGCAATGCTATAATTATATAGAAAGTTTCTGAGACCCTGACTTAGTGTAATAATCTGTATTTTTTTGGTGTTTCACTTTCATTTTTCCATCAAATTTTTGTGTAAAAATATTAATTCATTATCTATCTTATCTCCTCCTCTACCTCAGTCTTTAACCTACTTCCTCTTTAACCTTCTAGGTACAGCTGGGTGAATGCTTCTGGGAAAAAATTCTGTCTGAATCTTGTTGGTGGCATGTACATCATCATTTCCAGCTCTAAACTCTACTAAGGCTTTCCCTTTACTCTTAGTATCTGTAAGACTGTAAGAATCTTTGGAACTTCTGGATATCTTTAAAGTTCTTGTAATTTTGGCTGGGATTACTACATGACCAGGCCTGGGTGAGAGGTAGTAAGAGGAGGCTAGTTTTATCATAGAAAGGTCATCCTGATACCACATTTTATCATCTTCTCCTTGCTAAGGTAGGACATAGGGAAGGTTTAAGTGGTGGGCTCCCCAGTCGACAGGTATTCATTGGTTACCATTCTTTTGAATATGTTTAGAAACCTAACTCAAACTGACTTGAGGAAAAAGGAAAAGAGAAAGAGCGTCTCATAACTTACGTACCTAAAAAGGTCATCAGATAGAGCTTGAAGCAATAGCTTGAAGAATGTCCTAAGGACTCTTCTCTAACACTGTGCTCTGCTTCTGGCTCTGAGGGCTTTTACTCTTTTTTTTTTTTTTTTAAAGATTTTATTTATTTATTTGAGAGAGAGCATGAGAGGGAAGAGGGTCAGAGGAAGAAGCAGACTCCCCGCTGAGCGGGGAGCCCGATGCGGGACTCGATGCGGGACTCGATCCAGGGACTCCAGGATCATGACCTGAGCCGAAGGCAGTCGCTTAACCAACTGAGCCACCCAGGCTCCCTAAGGGCTTTTACTCTTATGCAAAGTATCTCCCTGTGTGATGGAGATCTAGGTTTAAATGCTCTGAGCTCTAGGTTCAAAGAAAGGAGAGAACTTCTCTAAACTTTAAACAAAAGTCTTGTCCTGGTTGGTTTGCATATCAGTGAGCAAATTGCTGCAGTCAGAGCGTTGGGAAATTTTGTTGCGCTTAAGCTGGAACTTCTCCGTGACTCTTTACTGGGTTTGCTGGATGTTTTAAAGGGGAGCAATATGAAAAAGGAAACCAGGGGCTTTTTGAAAGGAGGGGAAGAATACCATAATCCCCTCTCTTTGAAATATTAAATTAAGGTTTTCTCTCAGGGTAGACAGATGGCCTGTGGACAGGAAGGTCACCATGGGCCCCCACCTGGGAACAAATCTTGGGGGGAAACTTTGACTGGGCTCAACAGTAGTACCAGGAGGTTGCTGGCTAAGCTTTGGAAGCTCCTCGGGACTTCAGGATGCTTTGGGAATAATGGCTAAGCCAGTGGTTATGAACTAATAGTTGTCCTTAGAGCCTGTAATGAGTTGAAGGGTGTCTCCCACCAAGATTGTATATGTTAAAGTCCTAAAACGCCCAGTATCTCAGAATGCAACCTTATTTGGAAATAGGTCGTTACAGATGTAACTAGTTAAGATGAGGTTATACTGGAATAGGGCAGGCCTCTGATCCAATGTGACTGACATTATATAGAATGAAGAAATCTAGAAATGGATACACACATAAGGAGGCTGCCATGTGAAGACTGGAGTTATGCAGTCACAAGCCAAAGAACTACGAGGCCTGAGATACCTTCAGAGGGAGCCCTGCCGACACCTTGATTTCATACTGCTGACCTCCAGAACTGTGAGACAATACATTTCTGTTATGCTAAGCCACCCAGTCTGTGGTCCTTTCTTATGGCAGTTCTAGGAAATTAATACTGAGGCCAAGTTTTGGCACCTCTGTGACCTGTGAGAGACTGAGATTTAGAACCAGCGGCCATGACTGCATCGGGGATAAAGGTCCTCTGATCTATGCACAATTGGTGCTTAACAGGTACCCCATGGGACAGAGAATCTATGGTACCTGCGGCCTAAACATCTGGTGTTTGAAAGATGGATGACCTCTTTTACAATTAAGTAGGAGGTATTGAGGTGAGGTGATTAAATTGGATTATATTAACTGGAAAATTGCATTTCCTTGTCAAAATGTTTGCTTATTTATTTATTTATTATTGAAGTATAATTAACATATGGTGTTATATTAGTTTCAGGTGTACAACATGATTTCAACAATTCTATATATTACTCAGTGCTCACCATAATAGAGTCACCATCTGTCACAAAAAATGTTATTACAATATATTGACTATACTCCCTATCCTGTGCTTTTCATCTCTGTCACTTATTATTATTATTATTATTATTATTTTTAAAGATTTTGTTTTATTATTTATTTGAGAGAGAGAGAATGAGAGAGAGAGCACATGAGAGGGGGGAGGGTTGGGAGGGTCAGAGGGAGAAGCAGACCCCTTGCTGAGCAGGGAGCCCGATGCGGGACTCGATCCCGGGACTCCAGGACCATGACCTGAGCCGAAGGCAGTCGCTTAACCGACTGAGCCACCCAGGCGCCCAATGAAACTTTATTTATTTATTATTTGACAGAGAGAGAATGAGAGAGAGAGAGCACATGAGAGGGAGGAGGGTCAGAAGGAGAAGCAGACTCCCTGCCGAGCAGGGAGTCTGATGCAGGACTCGATCCCGGGACTCCAGGATCATGACCTGAGCCGAAGGCAGTCGCTTAACCAACTGAGCCACCCAGGCGCCCCTGTCACTTATTATTTTATAACTGAAGTCTGTAGCTTTTACTCCCCTTTATCCAATCATCCATCTCCCTTCCCACCACCCCTCTTGCAACCACCAGTTAGTTCTCTATATTTAAGAGTCTGGGTTTTTTTGTTTTGTTTTGTTGTTGTTTTTAAAGATTTTATTTATTTATTTGTCAGATAGAGAGTGAGAGAGCACAAGCAGGGGGATTGGCAGAGGGAGAGGGAGAAGCAGGCTCCACCCTGGGATCATGACCTGAGCCGAAGGCAGGCCATTAACCAACTGAGCCACCCAGGCGCCCCACTTTTAAAATTTTTGATCTGATTAACTTATCTTTAATTAGTCTAGGCTAGTGGTTCTTCATAAGCAGCAACAGAGTCCTATGTGGACCTTTAAAAAAGACAAAATGCCCAAATTAATTCTTATGATTTGTTATCTCTTAGCTGGGGGGCAAGAAGAGAGGAAGCAGACATCTGTAGTTATTAAAGCTTCACAGATGGGGCTAATGTTACCCCTAATTAACTACTCTTCTAAGCCTCACATCTCAACCTTGACTGCACTGGAATCACCTGGAGTGTTGTAAAACTACTAACCTGGGTCTCATTCCCACCCCAGTCTACTGCTGCGAGCTTCTGATTTAATTAGACTGGAGTATGTCTTGGGTATCAAAATATTTAAAAGCTCTCCAGTTGCTTCTCATGTTCAGCAACACTTGAGAACCGCCATTTTAAGCCATAGAAATTCATAAGTATTTTTCAGTTGTGGTTGACAAGATCAGAACTTGGTTTCAGGGAAATTAATTTGGCAACAGTATATAGGGTGGACTGAAGCCAAAAGAAGTTTCAGGGAAAGGACAGATAGGAGACTAATGAAGTAGGATAAAATTAGATAGTGAGGGCCTGAGAGGACAGAGTGCAGCTGACATTGCAAATGGGCAGATAGTGGAACTTTGGAACTGGTCTCAGAGGAGCAAGTCTAATCATTGAAAGACCTTTTTGATTCAACAATATTGCAGTGACCTGTGCATCTAAATGGGAAGATGCTTTTTCAACTGATACACTGATGTGCATCTTTAAAGTAAATTTCTTATACTCTTAATGCCTAAGCACAATTTGACATATCCTAATGCAATTCAGAGAATCTGCTCCTTGTTTACTACACCAGAATTGTATTGCTGAGTTCTCAACTCACATCTACAAGTATTTCCATTGTAAGTGATGTGACTTGACTATTAATAATCAATAAGTGAGAATTAAATAGACATAAATTAAAGATTATAATATAATGATATGCTAATTATAGCCATTGGTTTTTGTTGCTATAGAAATTTCATAATCATAAAAAAGTAAATAAAATTATTTAACATTATTTAAAATTGAGAAATTATTAGGAGGGGAAATGCAGAGTTGGTGTTTAATGGGCATAAAGTTTCCGTTTGGCAGGATAAAAATGTTCTAGAGATCTGCTGCATGACAATGTGTATATGCTTAATACTTTTGAACTGTACACTTAGAAATGGTTAAGATGGTAAATTTCATATGTATTTTTACCACAATTAAAAGTTTTTAACTGAAAAAATACAACAAAATCTAAACTAAAATACTAAGCTTTTATATTCGTTATCCTCCAATGTTAGAAAGAAAAAAATGTAAATGTATATATACATATGTTATTCTGTATAGATAATTAGAAAATGGAAAACAGAAAGCCATTGGAGAAGAAAATGGAAAAAAAAATTTATTACTGAATGAAATTTTGGAAAAAAATTGTAAAATTTAAACTGTGGCAGTTAGGCTCCAAAGATGGCCACCAACAAACCACACCTCTTAGAGTTTTCTCCACGTTGTAGTCTCCCCCTCATATTAGATCTGGGCTGTCCTGTGACTTGTTTTGACCTGTAGAATGTGGCACAAGTAACACTGTGTAAGTGATCTGCAACTTCTGCTTTCTCCTCTTGAAATGCTTCTTCTTGGAAATTACCACATTCTAGCCACCATGTTGTAAAGGAAGCTTAAGGAACAAGTTAGAGAGGGTTACAAAGAGGAGAACAGAGGCCTCCAGCTGACAACCACAGCTAAATTCCCAACCAATGGCCAGCACCAAGAGCCAGTCATGGGAATGAGATAATTTGGAAACTTTCTCTCAGCCCAGCACAATCTACCACAGCCTGCCTTCTGGTACAACATTCATGTATCTCCTATGTAGAAATATACTCACTCCCTCCTCCCACAGTTTCTTCCCATTATGGTATCAGCTTAAATTCTAGATCTCATCATCTAAATCAAGGATCTCCTCAGGTATTGACCTTTAGATATAGCTCTTCAGGTGAGGTTTCTGGGTCATAGAGACAGGTGAACTAAATACACAACCTACATGGTGAAGAAGTGATAGGATAATTACAATATATATACCCATTCAAGAAGATGAGGAGAGATGGGAAGCACATAGCAGTTACTGGTTTATAGCAATTCTAAAGTTCAGAGAGACACATGTTGCCACTTTTTCCAACTCTAGGGGCACAAAACAGTTCTTAATTTAGGTCCAGTCCTTCTCCTTGAGAATAGTTCTCCTTGAATCTTGAGGTTACCCTTTGATTTATTCTTCCTTTTCTTTAGAAATGGCTTGTGTTTGGGGCGCCTGGGTGGCTCAGTCGTTAAGCGCCTGCCTTCGGCTCAGGTCATGATCCCAGCATTCTGGGATTGAGCCCCGCATCGGGCTCCCTGCTCGGCGGGAAGCCTGCCTCTCCCCCCTCCACTCCCCCTGCCTGTGCTCCTCTCTCACTGTGTCTCTCTCTGTCAAATAAATAAATAAAATCTTTAAAAAAAAGAAAGAAAGAAATGGCTTATGTTTGCAGCTGAGTAACTCTTTCTCTGCTTCTTACTTGTACAAAGTTGGGGGCCTAAATGCCTCTTCTTATTTTGAACTGACTTTGTTTCCTATATTCCAACCTCGTATAAAACTTTGTGGACTTCCAGTGTAGTTTAAAACCTATGTGGGCTTCCTGTATATCAAATTATAATGCACTCCCCTAGCAAAAGCCATATTCGCAAATCTCTTTGACATATACTTCCCTGTCTTCTTTGGGCTGAGACTCAAGCTGCTGAATGAGAAACATCCTTCAGAATATCCGAAGCCCTATTGTCAAATTGAGGATCTTGACAACTGAGAGGGTTTCATGGCTATACCTTTCATCTGATTTTTATTTTTTATCCTGAGAACATGTTTTATAGGGTGCTCCATGAATTAGACTTTTTTCCTCAGAGGCCATTTCCTAGTTCAAGAGTCTTTTGCTGTCTAAATAACCTGAGAATGAGTAATAGTTTGTTTCCAACCCTACAAATCCCAGGATGAAAATATTTTCTCTAAATTATTTTTGAAAACTAAACATACCCTTCTTCAGCTCAGCTCACCCCTCCTGTACTTTATCATTGGCAGCCAAAAAATATCAACTGACATTTTCAACATTTTCTTTAACCATATCCACCCTTATATAGTCCATATTGCTGCAGATGACAGCTTTGCTAATTTCTTCTGTCTGTACCTAATTTGTATCACCCTTTTCTTGCCTCTGGTAGCAGTTTCCTCAGTGCCCTTTTAGTCTTTGCTAATTTTCTAAAGCCTTTACAAACTTCCACCCATTTGTTCAATCCCAAACCCAATGTCATATGTTTTAAAATTCCTTTATGGGAAACTCAGCTTTCAGGCATTAATTTTGCTTCGGATATCCATTGCTATAACAATATCAAACTATCAAATATCACAAACTGTTTCAAATATTTAGTGGTTAACTACAATTTATTAGTATCTCTCACAATTCTATAGGTTGACTAGATTTAATCAGGTTATTCTTCTGCCAGCCTCACTTGGAGTCCTTCAGGTCGGATGGTTGCTGGGCTGGAGAGTCCTCTGAAAGCTTAGCTGGGCTGGGCATCCAAGATGGCTTCTTCAGTCATGTGCCTTGGTGCTCTTCCTTATGGCCTTTCTCTCCAAGTGGGATCCCAGCCTCCAGGGCCTCCATGTGTGGCTTCTTTCTCTTGAAGAATAGGTGTCTTCTTATATGATAGTTGATTTCAAAGAGAGCAAAGACAGAAAGTGCCAGGCCTTCTTAAATGTTAGTTCTAGAACTAGCCTAATATCATTTCTGACACATTCTGTTGATTAAAGTGAATATTAGAATCAGCCCAGATTCCCAGTGGAATTCATACAAGATGGGATCCTGGGAGATGAGATTCATTGGGGGCCATATTTTGAGACTAGCAAAAATTGAAAAGACTAAAACTGCTAGTTTCAACAGCAGGGGGCATGCTATATAACTGAGGGGGCAGAATGTAAATTTACCTTTACTTTCATGTCAACCAGAAATGAATTTCAAAAGATTTGAGGAGGCAAAACCTGAAGAATCCACTAAACCTAATATACTGTCCCCTGATGCAGGCATATAACCTTGTAATTTAAATAATAAACAATAGCACGCTACTACAGAAAATTAATGCTATCAGTTAAGAAAATTTATTTTTCCAAATTACAGATACGATGTTTTAGAAGCCTATTACACATAAATCTTTTAAGTATCCAAAAACCTACCACACTTTGGTTTCTTTATTTTACCTCAAAACATTTTGCTAAATTGCAAATTCCTTGAGGATGGAAAAAAATTAACTGAAAAATAAGAATGTATAAAAAGATAGTCACCATTTATCATAAAGTCTTAGTAATCACGAAGAAAGTAAAATGACTTAGTAGAAGGCAGAATTCTAGATAGTCTCCAAGTTTGCTGCCTGGTGATATACACCCCCAGTATAATCCCCTCCCCTTCCTTTGAGTGTGAGCCTGGACCATGAATGACAGACTAGTCCCTCCATCATTAGATTACTGTAGCTAACTTCAGGAAAAGGAGATTGGTTCCCCTGATCTCATCAGGTGAGCCCTTAAAAGGGACTGAGCTCTTCCTGGAGATGGAGATTTGAATGGGAGGGCTATCTCTACTGATGGCTTTGAAGACAGAGGGGACCACGGGCTGAAGGACTGAGAGTGGTCTCTAGGAGTTACACACAGCCCTGTTTGACAACCAGCAAAAGAAGAAGGACCTCAGTCCTATGACTGCAAGGAACTAAATTCTGACAACTTCAGGGAGCTGGAAGAGGACCCTGAACTCCAGAGGAGAAAGCAACCAGTCAATATCTTGAGTTCAGCTTTGGGAGAACCAAAGCAGAGAACGCAGGTGTGCCATATCGGAACTCCTGCCCTACAGATCTGAGCTGATAAATGGGTATTGTTTTAAGCCACTCAGTTTGTGGTAATTTGTTATGCAGTGGTAGAAAACCAATTTAACAATTAGTTTTCATAAGACTTCAATAATAGTGGTATGTATTTGAAGTTAAATCTGATGTGAAAGCACATGAAAGCTGCAGAGACTATGAGGACCAATATTCGGCTGTTCTTGAATGTACATACAGACAACACAGATTTTGGCAAAAAAAAAAAAAAATGTGCAACATAAAAGGATCATCCAAGGAACGTCTTGAGTGTGATACTGGGAATTTTATTCCTTTGGCAGAAACTATATTTGCTAACATTATAGCAGAACATTTACACAGAAAATAAGCATTAACATCAAATATTGCTACACATGGCTTAAGAGATGAAATGCAAAACCAAGCAACTAAAGTTATAGTAGAAGTAGTGAATAAAATAATTTTGAATAAGGTGATACATGCTAAATACTGTTAAATTGTTTTTTTTTTTTAAAGATTTTATTTATTTATTTGACAGAGAGAGACACAGCAAGAGAGGGAACACAAGCAGGGGGAGTGGGAGAGGGAGAAGCAGGCTTCCCGTGGAGCAGGGAGCCCGATGTGGGGCTCAATCCCAGGACCTTGGGATCATGATCTGAGCCGAAGGCAGACACTTAACGACTGAGCCACCCAGGTGCCCCTGTTAAATTGTTTTTGATAAAACCCCTGATGGATGGAGGGGTTAATCCAGATAATACGTTTGGATTTGTGGATTCCTAAAGTGTAAACATTTCTATATTTGAATATCTAGGGAATTGTGTCTGGTAGATAATATGGTTAATAATATGATGTTTTGATATTCCTATAATTGCCTTAAATTTGTTGATTCACTAGAAACACAAGACTCAATAGCAGGTTGTACTTGTGGCTGAGATTTATTATGACGATAAATACAGAGCAAAAACAGCAGAGAAAAGATGCACTGGGGGAATACAGTTAGGCCGGGAAGGGATTCTGAGTCTCTCCTCACCTGAGGCCACATACGGTGTACCATCTCTCTGACGGAGAGCTACCATGACATGAGTGGAGAGTCTATGCCCAAGAAAGCCCATTTGAGTTCCAGAGTCTGAGGCTTTCATGGGGTGCTGAACACATAGGTATATCCTGCTAGTCAACCAGCCATAGTAACTGATACTCAGAACCTCAACGATGAAAATAGGTAAACCTTATCCATCTTGCTCTTTGTGCAAATCAACCTGACAAGCTAGGATGATCCACTGCTCCAGATGTAAATAACAAAATCATCAATCACTAATATAAAGAACATTCCAAGGGCCACATGCCCGGAAGTTGGCCAAGGGTCAATCAAGATTCTAGGTCCCCTTGAAGGCATGCAAAGTAAGCAACCAGATCTCTGTTAACTCTTTCTTCATACATAGTTATATATATGTTATATATAAATATATAAAGTAATGCTTTATATATATATGTTATATATATATATATACATATAATGCTGGAAATATGAATGGAATATATAATATATATATACAAACACAAAATCTATATAATGCCGGAAATGTGAATAAAAAAGCAGATTTCAATAGACCTTTTTTTTTTAAAAGATATTATTTATTTATTTGACAAAGAGAGAGATAGTGAGAGCAGGAACACAAGCAGGGGGAGTGGGAGAGGGAGAAGCAGGCTTCCTGTCGAGTAGGGAGCCCGATGCGGGGCTCCATCCCAGGACCCTAGGATCATGACCTGAGCCGAAGGCAGACGCTTAACAACTGAGCCACCCAGGCACCCCAGAAGATCTTTTTTTAAAAGATTTGTTTATTTTAGAGAGGGGGGGAGGAGCAGAGGGAGAGGAAGAGAGAGAATCTCAAGCAGACTCCCCCACTGAGCATGGAGCCCTACGTGGGGCTGGATCCCAGGCCCCTGAGATGATGACCGGAGCTAAAATCAAGAGTTGGGTGCTTAACTAACAGAGCCACCCAGGTGCCCCTCAATAGAAGATCTTTAAAAAGTATTAATTTAGGCTACAATGAAACAATCTATTGTATGAAAACACGTCTAACAAACATACATTTAAAAACTTAAACCACAATTGGAAAGTCAACACAAAAACTCAAATAATGGCAGTATGCAACAATCTTTTAGAAATTATTGATGCATTAATAAATTCTAGAATACAAGCAAAAAGTATACCTTCAAAAAAATAAACGTTGGGGCACCTGGGTGGCTCAGTCATTAAGCATCTGCCTTCGGCTCAGGTCATGATCCTAGGGTCCTGGGATCGAGCCCCACATCGGGCTCCCTGCTCCACAGGAAGCCTGCTTCTCCCTCTCCCACTCCCCCTGCTTGTGTTCCTCTCTCGCTGTGTCTCTCTGTCAAATAAATAAATAAAATCTTAAAAAAAAATAAGTGTTATTAAATTCATTTTATCCATATTAGTCTGACATGATATTTTAAGTGAAATTAATGTTACAAGCAAAAGAGGGCAGAAAACAGAATTCAGGGTAACAAAGCCTTTGAAATCATCAAAGGTACTAAGAAAGTCTTTCTGAAAAACAAATTGTGTTTATGAAAAATGTGTAATTGGTATTAAATAAAGGACAGAGTATATCGATTTTAATGCCAACTTCTCTGCATTGAAAACACTAGAAATATTAAGAAGATTTATCCTAACTCTAAATCACAACTAAACTTCAAAATCAATTCTTTTCCTATATTGGATGTAAAAGCACTAGTATATTTTTTAAAGATTTTATTTATTTATTTGACAGAGAGAGAGAACACAAGCAGGCAGAGAGAGAGAGGGAGAAGCAGACTTCCCACCTAGCAAGGAGCCCACTGCGGCGCTCCATCCCAGGACCCCGGGATCATGACCTGAGCCGAAGGCAGCCGCTTAACCAACTGAGCCACCCAGGCGCCCCTAAAAGCACTAGTATTAAAAGAAAGGGTCACTATATCAAAAGAATGTCATGGCTTTTTCAGGCCAGATTACCAAAGTAATTTGCAGAATTACTGTAACTGTGTAAACATTTCTAATTTAAATAGAATACCGATCATAGTAAGGAAGGTGATCTTGATGGGCAGCAACATGTAAGTTTTTTCCTAAAATCTATTTTAAGTCCTATTTGTAATACAGCAAAACTGATTTGGGTTATGTTTGACATAAAACATTATGTCAGTTTAAGGCATACAATGTATTGATTTGATACATTTATATTGCCTAATACAGCAAAATTTTGAGAGATAATTTCCTGGATGTATTTCTGAAAACCTTCTTCTAATATTACAGAATATATGTAACTTTGCCAAAATTGGTCAGCAGTGGAGAATGTGGCTCCTCAAAATGAAAATTTATCAAAAATGACATAATGTCTACAGCATCCCACGAATGTCCAATCTACTAACTATTTCTTTAGGGAACCCATAGCTCCTAGCCTCTAGAAACAGGCTTAGGAACAGCCAAGGTCATGAAAGAACTGGGCACTGGGTAGTCTCCTCAACCCACTCGCCTGCTACCAGGACAGACTGGATATACAAACAGACAATGGCCAGGTCATATTTAAATATAGAACTGATCCGCAGTTTGCAACAACTTGCCCAGGAAACCAACCTCCTTATCTACAGTAACCAGCCCAGGAAGCCAGCCGGCTAGAAGGCAGACTTGGAGGAAGTTGGACTGCTATGTTTAGTAACAATCCAGGAAGTGGACTAATAACTTCTTTACCAATTGGCTCAAAATGGTTAGGGCATGAATAACAATTGACCGCTTCCTTAATTTTTGTTCCGTTTCCAATTTAGGATCAAGCAGAGAAAGCCAAATCCGTACCCCCAACTGATCACCTAGGATGCCCCACTTCTAGTTAGCCGGCGCACTGTTTCCCCAGTCCAACCACCCCCCATCAGGGCACATCTGAAGCTCTCTCTCTCTCTCTTTTTTTATTATAAAGCTTTCCCACTCCTGTGCCTTAAATCTCCGCCGAAACACACGTGTGGGTGGCTGACTCCCTTGCAGCTCTGAATAAATAGCCTTCGTTTTTCTCATTGGGTTGGTCTTTGTTTAATTCCACAACCCCAAAACAGCTTTTGAAGAAAAGCGGGTGCCTGCTTCAGAGAGCTCCCATGTGGGGGCCAAGAAATGTGGATGAAAGCCCAACTGAAATTTCAACTCTACAACGGTCCCAGTGGGAATAAAGGTAAGGACAGCTCCATCCAATACTGGATGCTGTACCTCCTCCACTTGAGAGAAGTCTCCCTTTGGCCACTGAGAGCTTCGTCTTCTTCATCTTCCTACTCGTGGGCCATGAAGGCATCATGAAGGCGCTTCCGGCCTTCGGCTCAGCCTGCCCACGCATCCGTGCAGCCTGGGAGCTGACCGTACCACGGAGACTGCTCCATTACTTATAATTTCCCTTTCAGTGCTTCATCTTGGAAAGTGTGATATAGGAACGAAGTAGGAACACTTGAGGGTCAGTTGACATTTGAAGTGTATTTTCCCTAATCAAGAACACACACTCCAGAAGTACTTAGTTAACATTTGAAACTAATCAGGAGACCTCACTCCAGAGGCGACTGCTCTGTGCTTGACTATTTCTAGCTGCCCTGTAAGAATTGTTCATCAGCATAAGAGTTGTTAGGATTAATTGTACACTGTGAAAATGGATGGTGTTCAAGTTAGGTGATTTGCTTAGATCTATTGCAGAGGAACGTTTGCCCCCATATAAACTGGAATACAAGACTCAGATGAGCACCACAGCCTGGACCCTTTAAAACTCTCATTCTAGGACTCCAAATAAAACCTGGCTGCACCATTTCACAAAATCACCCGATCTGACTAGATCAGCTCAAATCTGCTGCCAGAATATCATCATATCCAGTGAATCTATGGCACAAGGTAGTCACAGCTTTTAAAAACAGATTGCATGGCTGTTACTGCGCCAACTTGCTCAAAGCTGTTTGCAAAGCATAATTCAACCTGAATCTTGCTTTCATGGTAACTTACACTGATAATTAGGTTGCGTGGTGATCCCCTAACTCTCTCTTCTACCTCATCACTAGACATGTCCCAAAAGAGAAGCGTTCTCAAACAGACAGTTTAGCTTAGACCAGTTTCAATCAAGGGGAAAGGAGTCTTTTAGAACCATATCTACACAATGTCTGAGAAAATCTATTCCATTTATGAAATGACCAATAACTTTTCTTAATTTATGAAAATTCATAGAAAAACAAGGTTATCAGGCAATTGAGGAAAACACATAGGTTTCTTTTAGCATTACTATAAGGATTAAATCAGACTACATGCATTAAGTGCCTAGTGTCACATCTGTCACTTGGTAAGTTCTCTGAGTGGTAATTATTACTTTTAATTATCAAGTGTAATATCTGAGAAATAGTCAACAGAGACTCTGAAGTTTCATTTACTCAATAATTCTCACACAAATTTAACACATTTTTAAAAATGCCTCCTATGTGGTAAGCACTGAGGCTGAAGGAGTGAACAAGAGAAATGGACCCTGCTGAAATGCACATCTAAGGATGGAGACACATTACCTACAAATAGCTCTAAAATGCAAGGGAGTGGTCTGTGCTCCAATGGGATGGAGAGCAGTGGGACAGGGATGAGGAAAGGAAAGGGCGGTTGCTTTAACTGGCGTGCTTGGGGAAGCCTAGCTATGGAAGTGACATTTGAGCAGGGGTTTGACTGATGTGAGGGAGTGCATCGTTGCAATATCTGGGGAAGAGCATGCTGGATGACTACAATAGCAAGTGCAAAGGCTCTGATGTGGGAGTGTGCTGGAATGTTCAGGAAGAGCTGCAAGGCAGGTGGGGCCAGGCACAGTGATGGGGGTCCAGATGGAAATGAGTAAGGTCATCATGGGCCAGTTTCTGTAGGGCAAGAGGACATGGTGAAGAGGTTTTTTGGGTTTTCTTATTCTTATGTTAATCCCCATACATTACATCATTAGTTTTAGATGAAGTGTTCCATGATTCATTGTTTGTGCATAACACCCAGTGCTCCATGCAGAATGTGCCCTCCTCAATACCCACCACCAGACTAACCCATCTTCCCACCCCCCTCCCCTCTAGGACCTTCAGTTTGTTTTTCAGAGTCCATCGTCTCTCATGGTTCATCTACCCCTCCAATTTCCCCCGCTTCATTCTTCCCCTCCTGCTACCTTCTTCTGCTTCTTCTTTTTTTTTTTTTCTTAACATATATTGCATTATTTGTTTCAGAGGTACAGACCTAAGATTCAACAGTCTTGCACAATTCACAGCGCTTACCAGAGCACATACCCTCCCCAGTGTCTATCACCCAGTCACTCCATCCCTCCCACCCCACCCCCCACTCCAGCAACCCTCAGTTTGTTTCCTGCAATTAAGAATTCCTCATATCAGTGAGATCATATGATACATGTCTTTCTCTGTTTGACTTATTTCACTCAACATAATACCCTCCAGTTCCATCCACGTCGTTGCAAATGGCAAGCATGGTGATGAGTTTTGATCATACCCTAGATAATATGGTAGGATGCTGAAGAGTTAGAACAAAGAAGAGGCATGATCTGGTTTATTTTCTTAAAAGATCCATTCAAAGACATTTCAGTAGTCCAGGGAGAGAAGACTGTGGTTTGACCCAGGATGTTAGCAGTGGAGGAGATTTTTAAAAAGTCATATGCATTTTGAAGATCGAGCTAACGAGTTGTCTATGGACTAAATTTGAAATGTGAGAGAAAAGAGAAATTAAAAATGTCTCTAATATTTGGGGCCTGAGCCATGAGATGAAAGGTGGTATCACTTATGAAGATGGGTCGAGAACAAAGGAAGCTGCTGTGGGTAGGAGAAGAGGGTGTGTGGTAATGCAAACACCAGATCTGGATGGGTTGCAGGAATTCTCTGCAATTAGTGTTAAAGTCTTGATGCAAAAAAATTGACCATTCAGATTTAACAAGAGTAAGTGTCAGAAAAGGAGACAATGTGAAAGTCAAATGACCAGAGCATTGGATCCTAACAGGACTAAGGCAAAAACATCTGGTAGCAGTTTTACCAAGTCTCTGATGAGGAGGAACATGAGTTATTATTTAAACTGCACTGTGCTTTAGTTGTGATTGTGATTTATAAAATATGTATGTGGCTGGTCACAGGAATTGCATGGAAGCATCCCCAGCGCCCCTCCCCATGACCTTCAGAGGAGAATTCTGCTGGTCTCCTGGGCCTTTTTGATATTGATCAGGGTATTCGATGAAGAAGAAGAAGAGATTTGGCAGGAGCTGAGAAAAAAGAGGCAAATTTACATTGGAAAGGGCATGAGCCTACAGAACAAATCTGAGAGCATAAAAAGGGGACAAAGCTATCTCTTGGCAGAAAAGAAGCAGGGTGGGAATGTCACAGTGGCCCTCAGTGAATTTCCGGTCCGTGACAGCACGGAATGATTCGCTGCTTGCCTTCTGTGATAATACCCACATTCTAGATGCTGTTTTTAGTAAGTCTATGCAGCATTTCCAAAAGCATGACTCATTTTTTATTTGCTTATAGTTGTCTTTTGCAAGTTTTGTCACCATGATAAATTGAATTTATAGAAAAATGTGAAAATTCAAAATAAAACTACTGCTTCCAAAAATAGAGGCTGTCACCCGAAATGTCTCTCAATGAAGTAAATTTTAAGTAGCTTAAATAATTTCAAGAGATGGAAATAAAAACTTCAGTAACATTTGAGACTTTCTATTATGTTCTGCTATTGCAGAGCTATTGAAACAAATGAGCAAACAAATGAGAAATATCTTAGAAATCAGGAATATTCCCAGAAAGCAATCAAGAAGCTTTCATTCAGTTATGCTTTAAGAAGGAAGTAATGATAATCGCTGATGTTCACTGAGCACAAGTAAGTGCCAGGCACTGTGCTAAGTATGTCCACCTTATGGATGAGAAAGACCCAGAGAGCTTAAGTGACTTTCCCACACAGGTGGGAAATAACGCATCCAGCGTCCTTAGTCAGTAAACCAAACTGTGAAAATCTTTGAGAAAGAAGATTACTTCCCTTTCCATGCCAGGTTCAATAAAATTCAAAAAACAAACCAAAGCAAAAGCAAAAACAAAGCCTTCACACTTTATCAACCAAAATTACA
This sequence comes from Mirounga leonina, assembly GCF_011800145.1. Lineage (NCBI taxonomy): Eukaryota > Metazoa > Chordata > Mammalia > Carnivora > Phocidae > Mirounga > Mirounga leonina. Next base: position 86,446,790 of record NW_023270807.1, on the reverse strand, counting down.
TTTTGTAAACTACCACAGTAACTTCACCAACAGATGGCAGTATTGGCTCGAAAACATCTGACCAGCCCACTACAAAGGATCCTTACAGAAAATTCTGGCCCTAGAGCAACAAGCAGCTCTTTATGGCTTTTTCAAAGAGGATTTTTGCTTTTGTTTATATAGGGATGCTGTCACTTTATTACTTTATGATTTCTCTCTAAACTTCAAACATTAAATTTAGACTTGGAGCAAAGGAATGTTCTAGAAACTTTAAATTTACAAGATTTCTGAAGTAATATTTTGGTTGAGCTCACTTTATCAGAGAGAAACAGTGCATGCGTGAAAATAAAAATTAAGTTTATCATGTTGAAAACTTAAAACATTTATTTTTAATCTCATTTACTTTAAAAGAGAAGTGAAGGGGCGCCTGGGTGGCTCAGTCTGCCTTTGGCTCAGGTGGTGATCCCAGGGTCCTGGGATGGAGCCCCGCATGGAGCCCTGCATTGGGCTCCCTGCTCGGCGGGAGGCCTGCTTCTCCCTCTCCCACTCTCCTGCTTGTGTTCCCTCTCTCCCTGTCTCTCTCTCTGTCAAATAAATAAATAAATCTTAAATAATAATAATAATAATAATAAAATTAAAAAAATAAAAGAGAAGTGAAACACATTTTCCCCAGGATTGAAGAGCTATAAAATCATAGAATTTAAAAGCTAGAAGGTAATTAAATGTTAAATCCCTCATTGTATCGCAGATTTACTGAAGTGAAGCGCCATAAAATAAGATAAATAAGATCATTTAATCATTTAATCCTTTGTCTTACATAATATTGTTTGTAAATATCTACTTGCCTGATTGTCCCAAGGGACTTGATTTTATTGTCCAGCCTGTATTTTCCACTAACAGTAGTTAAAAATACTCTGTAATGAACACACGTCAACATTGCCATAAATGCTGAATATTTGAGTCACTTCACCAAAATTAAAGGAAACTTCTCTAAGCGGCTTTGTTTCAGGGCTCAAGTACTAATTTAAATGGAATTATCTGCTGTTAATGCCTGTCATGATTTTTTAAATCATGAACAAGTTTAGACAGGGAATATTTCCTTTGACTTAGGAATAATTTCATTTTTAGCTGATTATACCTATTTTGAGCTTCATCATTCTGCGGTTTTAATTACCTGTGTTGGGGGCCTGGGTGGCTCAGTCCTTAAGCGGCTGCCTTCGGCTAGGGGCGTGGTCCCAGGGTCCCAGGATCCTGGGGTTGATCCTTGCTCAGCAGGAAGCCTGCTTCTCCCTCCCCCACTCCCCCTGCTTGTGCTCCCTCTCTCGCTGTGTGTCTCTCTCTGTCAAATAAATAAATAAAATCTTTAAAAAGAAAAAATTACCTGTGTTGATGCCACCAAATGATAAACTTGTAGAGTGACTCATCAGTTTCTAATACAGATAACAGTAACCACTGATTAATTTTCCAAAGAGGATGGCAGGGAACTTAAGTCTGGGTGTGACTTAATTGGCTCATTCACTAGTTCATTCATTCATTCATTCATTCATTCATTCAGTAAATGTATACAAGCACCTAGATGCTAGGGCTATAGGGTTGAAGAAAACTGTTAAAGCCCTACCATCAAGAAACTTACATTCTGAGTGACTTACAGTAAAAGCCAATATTTAAGTTAAGGGTAAGACACATTTGCTGTTACAGTGGTATTGTGCTGGTTGCTTTAAGCAATACTCTACATTTCACAATAAACTTATGAAGTTTATGGTACTAATTTATATCAAGTGAATTGTGAATTGGCTTCATATCTGAACAGCATGATATTTTGACCTTGGAAAAAGGTATGGAATTCCTTTCTCAGTTGCCCAAACCCGCCAATTGGGTAACTAAGGATCATCTATGGTTTAGATCACACTGATTTTATCCATCAAAGAAAATTTATTGAACTACTATGTGCTGATGCTATGCTATAAATTAGTTAAGAGATGTAAAATCAGTCTCTGCCCATAAGGAACATATACTCTGGTTATATCACTGTATTCATTTGTAGTCCATAATTCAAAATGGCATCCAATGAGGATCCTCCAACCCATCTTCTTTCTACTTATTAAAATTCTTAGGAAAAGAGAAATATATGGCAAAAAAAAAAAAAAGAAATATATGAAAGCTTACAACACTAAAAATTAAGACTAAGGGAAATTTTCCCTAATTCCATGGGAATTCCATTTCAACCTGGGTTGAAATGCCTTGTCCATACTGTGAAGCTAATACCTTGCAGACCATGTGCCCTCAAGCCAGAATGCAAGGCCCGATCTAAAAAGAAATCCAGACATCGCTCCCTCTCCCCTGTGGCTGTTGCTTTTCTAAACTCCCAAATTGCCATTCTCCCCCCTATCCACCACTCCCAAGTTCCTTTTAGTGCCATTCTTCATATATCTATTTAGGGACTATGGCTTAAGGAAGATAACTGGATAAGGAGGGAGTGCATTGAATCTGGGGATGTGCAATTTCCATAATTCAAGTGCTATCAGCAAACAGTGCCAGATCCAGAGGGAATCACTTTTTTTAATCTTTTTGTGTTCAATGTCCGAAAACTGGCAGAGGGGTAGAATAAAATCCCATCAGTTCCACAGAACAAAACTAGATGAATGTGATTTGTAAACTGCTAGAATTTGAGCTAGGGGTTGAGATTACTAACCTATTAAACAGTTACAGATCTAAACAGAAAATTTAGCTAACACCCAATTGTCAGAAATTTAAACCAAGGGCATGCATCCACCTCGTTTGGCAAATTCTAGATCTGGATACAGTAGGTATCCCACCGTGCAAACAAAGAAATGAGAAAACATGGTGCATCCATTTGCTATTATTGCATAACAAACAACAAAATCTTAGTGTAGTAACATGCAACAATAAATATTTATTCTCATGGATCTCTGGATCAGCTAAGGGTTGGATGATCCAGGCTGGACTCTATTGAGTGTATTCCTCCATAGAGGTGAATATTCTTTAGCAATAATCGAATCTAACATATACACAAACAGAAAATATAGAGATTCAGGAAATGTATTTCAGAATAAGAGAAGAGACTCATGGTATTTAAGATGCAAAAAGAAAAGAGGAAACCTGTGAAAATGACTTTTTGTAGAACCCACTCCCAAAAGTTGAGAAAACTGTTTGAAATTTTCAGTAAGATTCAAAATGACATGGTCTATATCAAATAGGGCCAGAAAGTTATAAGGAGAGAAAAATCTGAAATTTAAAAAAAAATAGGTATGCCAAGATAATAAAAGCAGGGGGCGCTTGGGTGGCTCAGTTGGTTAAATGACTACCTTCAGCTCAGGTCATGATCCTGGAGTCCTGGAATGGAGTCCCACGTTGGGGGGCGGGGGGGGATCCCTGCTTAGCAGGGAGTCTGCTTCTCCTTCTGACCCTCCTCCCTCTCACGCTCTCTGTCTCTCATTCTCTCTCTCAAATAAATAAATAAAACCTTTGGGGCGCCTGGGTGGCTCAGTCGTTAAGCGTCTGCCTTCGGCTCAGGTCATGATCCCAGGGTCCTGGGATCGAGCCCTGCATCCGGCTCCCTGCTCCGAGGGAAGCCTGCTTCTCCCTCCCCCACTCCTCCTGCTTGTGTTCCCTCTCTCACTGTGTCTCTCTCTGTCAAATAAATAAAATCTTTAAAAATAAATAAATAAAGTCTTTTTAAAAAAAGATAATAAAAGCAGAAAAATAGTGAAACATTTTAAATGAGCTTAAAAATGAAGAAACAGTTAAAAGTCCACATTTAAAGCAATAAAGAGCAGACTTGATATCAGGTAAAATCCAACTGGAATGTGTAGGAGCCTTTGTATAATATTGAGACGGTGGTAGAAAATAGACATTCATGATACAAAGTTAAGGATTCCCTGAAGAAACAACTCAAGCAATTGAAACAAGCAATAATTATACACATATTGGAAAAAGCTTCCTGAGTTGTGTCAATGCCCCTCAGTCAAAGGCCACCAGGAATTCACTCACAGTTAAGCAAAGTGTGTTTTTTTTTTTTTTTTAAAGATTTTATTTATTTATTTGAGAGAGAGAGAATGAGAGACAGAGAGCATGAGAGGGAGGAGGGTCAGAGGGAGAAGCAGACTCCCCGCCGAGCAGGGAGCCCGATGCAGGACTCGATCCAGGGACTCCAGGATCATGACCTGAGCTGAAGGCAGTCGCTTAACCAACTGAGCCACCCAGGCGCCCTAAGCAAAGTGTGTTTTATTGGTTTGTTGCAGGAGGGAAAACACACATGGTGGGGAACCGTGGTAAAAGGATATATGGAAAAAACTCAGAGGACCAAGGCTTGTGTTAGGTAATTTTGAGGAGAATTCAAGGAAGTAAAATTTTGCTCTGGATTTGATTCTGGGGCGGGGGGGGGGGGAGAGGATTATTCTATGATTGGATATTCATTAGTTTCCTAGTGCTGCCATAACGAAGTACTACAGACCTGGTAGGCTTAATCAACAGAAATGTACTGTCTCAGCGTTCCAGAAGCTAAAAAGTCCAAGATCAAGGTGTCAGCAGGACCAGCCTCCCTCTGCAGGTGCTAGAGAAGGCTCTGTTCAGACCTCTCCTGGCTTGTAGGCAGTTCCTTGTCTTCAGACAGCATAATACCAGTCTTCACATGGTGTTCTCCCTTGTGTGCCTGTCTGTGTCCAAACTTCCCCTTCCTACAAGGACACCAGTCACATTGGATTAGGGGCTCAGCATGATCCCATTTCAACTTCCTTCCATGTGCAACAACCACATTTCCAAACAAGGTCACAGTCCTAGGTGCTGGGGGCTCGAGTTTCAGTATATGAAGGGTGGCACAATTCCATCCATAAGTGGTATCTTAGTGAATCTTACCTTGAAGGAGAGAACAGAACAATGAGGCTAAGACTGTACCTGGTAAAGAAGCCCCAGTCACTTTTATTGATCACGCTAGGAGGATGTTTGGTCATTTTTGTGGTTTGGAGAATGTTTGTGTTTCTCTGTGCTCAGGCATGATTAAAGAGCAAACTTGTTTTTCTCCTGATCCATCATGGTCCCAGTTGGTCTTGCCTGGTGTTGATGTTCTGTGAAGCTGTTTTTGTTTAGCAGAAAGCGACAAAACTTAGCTAGGAGCACCAGCTGTGAGTGCTAGCAAAACCAAGACCTAATTAGTAGTACAGGCCAGCAACCTGCTACCGGGGCTCTTTGCCTCATTCCTACCCTACCATTTGGGTTTTTTTTTTTTTTTTTTTTTTTGTCTTTTAAAGATTTTATTTATTTATTTATTTATTTATTTATTTATTTATTTATTTATTTATTTGACACACACATACACACAGAGCACAAGCAGGGGAAGCGGCAGGCAGAGGGCAGAGGGAGAAGCAGGCTTCCCACTGAGCGGAGACCCTGATGTGGGGCTTGATCCTAGGACCCTGGGATCATGACCTGAACCGAAGGCAGACGCTCAACCGACTAAGCCATCCAGACGCCCCTCCACACACACTCTACCATATTGATCAAGGGTAGATGAAGTGAGGTCACAAGACACTAACTTAATGATTTCCAGATCTTCACCATGGCCAAAATTTTGCTGATTAGGAGGTATTCCCGAGAACATAGTGCCTGTTTCTCTGTTTGAACTATTTAAGACTTCAGAGTTAGCTCTTATATAACTCTCCTTTAGTGCAGAGTGGAGTTCTTCTTCATTCTTTCCCCCAAAAGCCAACTTTACCCTAGTTGAAAATTTGCCAGTAGAAAGACAAACTAGAAAATGTACTATCAGAATATATGAAGTAGTCAATCCCCATGTTTTATATATAAAAGCAGATTTCATTCCATGGAGAGTCAAGGGCAGAGAGCTGTGCTTATATCCCTTGGATATATGGAGCTTTCGAAAGCTCCATATATTTTTGTTTCATTAAAGAAGTTCTGAATTACTGTGACAGTGAGAATTGTTTCTTTCTAGGGTTTCAGCAAGGGTGAAGGTACAGATGTTAGCTTTGGTCATTGTTGAGAAACTTTTAAATCAAAGCTGTGCAAAGCTCCAGATTTATCAGTAGCCAAAGGATATATAAATCTATTCTAGATCAGAATTAGGAGAATGAGTTTTATTTTATTACTAAGCACTAAACCAGCTGCCTCATCACGTTTCAGCTGTAGATTGGACAAAAATATAATTCCTGACAAAAGTCTCTGGTTTGATCATGAGATATATCAACATGGAACATTTTATGAACAATGGCCAAGTTTAGGATTAAAGAACATTCATAAGCAAGACAAGTTTTCTGGAGTAAACTTCATTGTCTGTTGAGTTGTGCTTAATGTTCCCTTTGTATGTGTGTGTGTGTGTGTGTGCATATATATGAATATATATATGAATATATATATGAATATATATATATAGTGAACTTCATGAAGCTCTAAAAATCAGTTCACAGTCTTTCACTTATGTTGTATTCCTTTCCCATTATTGCTAATTAAGAACCCAGTACCACTTTAGTAAGATGTAAAATAATGGCTTGTCTGTGTAATCCCACTGCCCCCCATCCCTCTAGGGAAGTTCCCTGAGTTTAGAGAAGCCATACTGCTTTTTAATCTTCTCAAATGTACTTCTGTGGCTAATGAATTTAAATTCCAAAAAATAAAGCAAGATCCTGAAAAACCCTAACCCCTTTCCCTTTCCCTTTAATTAATTTTTAAATTGAGATATAGTTGATATCTAGTATTACATGGCTTTCAGAGGGCTAGCCTTAAAAATTACTTCCTGCTTTTCTCTTTCTTCCCCTCTTCCTTTTTCTCTTCCTATTTTTTTCTTTCTCTCCCCTCTTACCAAAACATAACTGCCTTGTGCTCTATTTCTTGACAGTCAGTCTCATGATTAATTTAATTTAATTAACTTAAACAACCAAATTTGTGGTGGAAAACAGCTAAAGATGTTACCACTTCTTTAAACATTTTTCTACCTACTTACTGGCTCAAATAATATATTTCATAGGTCCGTGTAACTCAAAATTTCAAAAGTAGGATAGGATTGGTTTGATTTATAAGTACAAAGATGTTATTAAGAAGCCAGCATCTCTCGTTTTATTATTTTAACTGCATAAATCTGGCTCTGCTTTGTGTTGCCAAGATGGTGGCAAAAGATATTTGGGCGACCTGTTTCTTCACTCATGTCCAGGGAGAAAACTTGCCCGTGCTGTATTTATAGTTCTATCATGATGCTGGCCTTCCTGGAGGCAGATCTGTTTTGAAGGACATATTGACTCAGGCATATCTTTCAGCGGGAGGCTGCCTCGACCACCAGAAAGCCCACTTTGAAGGGGAACATTCAGAGTTGACAATTTTGCAACTGGCCAGAGCTCCATCCTTCCAAAAAAGATTTCTTTCTGTCAACATACAATTCCTGGGCCCTGGTGCTAAATCCTCAATGGCGCCTGAGGAGAAGGAAGAGTTAAACTTTGCTGTCTTTCATCTTCCTCATCAGTGCTGAATTTTAAACGATCCAGGCGAAATGCCTATGATTTAAATAGCAATTACAATTTTTAAAAGGTGAAAAGAACACATTTTTAGACAATTTATTTGCATTTTATTCTTAATTCATAGGAAAACTGAAGGAGAATTGATTTTCCCCCTTTCTCATCCTAAGAAACTAGATTCTGACTGTGTGCTCCATGGCTTCAGGGGTATATATTTTTATGGCAAACAGAAAGTAGGAGGCACTCAGAGTTGGCCCTTCCCTGCCCCACCAACCCTTTTGTTCCGGGAAAATGGTCCACCAAGGGAGGCGGCTACTGCGGGTGGAGAGCCAGGACCAGCCAGATAAGGATGCGGGAATGCTCATTTCAGAGCCTGAGGAGGAGCAGGTAGTTTGGGGTTCACAATGGGTGGGCTCTTGTGCCCCCAGGGGACATAAGACCTCCCTTACGAGGTGGCTCCTAGCTGATAGGGGAACTGAATACTGATGTCAAGGGGAATGCACTTATTCCCTTTCCTGATGTTTCCTCCCTTGTGGAGAGACCTCCACAGAAGTCAATAACTTGATCTCTGCCCCACCTCCCCATACCTCCCAGTCTTCCCAAGGGAGGAGAAGCAACCGCTCTGATGAATGGGATGGGAGAAAGAGGGGCCTGCGCACCCCAGCTCTTCTCCATTTGTTTCTGCTCTGCTTTGCTGTCCATTTTCCAGGCTCTGCCTCTAGTGGAGGAGGACTGCCGTTGCCCACAGCAGCCTTGGTTTGGTGAGTGAATCAGTCTAGTCGGGTGGGTGAACCAGTCAAGCTCTGGAGTCTAGTTTTAGCAAACCATTTGGCCATTCTCTCTGACGTAGCTTTATCCATATCTGAAGTGGCCTTTCGATCTCCTGTACATTTGCTGCATCTCCCAGTTGGTCCTGAACTCAAGTGGGAAGAAAAGGGGGTGCTGTGTATTGACCCCTTCAGATACCAACAACTAAGAATCATGGCCTTGGACACTGAAGTTACAGAGCCTCCTGCCCACTTTGAAGAACCTTTCAAGCATTCATTCATCTGTTTATCAAACTTTCACTGGTATGCTAGGCAGAGTTCTAATGGGGGAGGAGGGATGTCCGGTGGGTGTCTCAACCACAGCAATGATGTTGTGAAGACTGGAAACCTTTTCTATGTTTGAGGGCTCCATGAGAGTCTTCAGATCCTTAATGCCACCCCCAAAATATGACTGATGTATTTAATTTCAAATAAATAATACAACCTTTCTCACATGTAAGTACTGTAGATCACATTCATAACTGCTACTAATAATTTAAATATATTTTTGAAAATATGGAGGGTAGGATGGGAAGGGAAAAGATAGGGCCTTCCCTCAAGCTATAGGGCAGTTACACAAACAGTGTAAAAGTTGACTGTCTTTTTGCACAAAGCTACTCTACTGCTTGGGGAAAAAAAAAAAATCCCCTAAACTTCAAGTAAATTAGTTTCAAAAAGATAAAGGTTGAACGTTAAAAAAAAAAAAGTAAATAAAAGGCTAACTGTAGTTTCTCTGTTCTCTCCATACCAAGAAAAAAAAAATTCAGGTTATTGTACAGAGAAATAAATCCAAATACGTTAATCCAATGAGTTTCCAATTTAATGTAATCTGTAAATAGCTGGATGGCCAAAATATCATATTTCCGAGGAGTGAATGTTATTTACTGTGACAGAATGATAGCAGAAAAAAAAATTATCAACCTTAAGACCTTTGAAAAAAAATTGCAGTCCTTATACCTTGCTCACTTCAGAATCTCCAAGGAAAAAGATTTGAAGACCTAAATGCTAATCATTATTGTTATTCTCACTTTTCATTCTTATCTTTGATGCGGGCTAAATGCCACAAGCTTTTAAAATCTTTCCATTTTCTCCTCGTTCACCACGTTTGCCAAATCCAAAAGTGGTGTGCGAGGAATAGCTTTAGCTTTTTGAAGATTTTTTTTTTTTAATACGTGAAAAAAAAAAAAGACATATCACTGTGCCAATTCCCACCATGCTCTAATCACAGAAAGTTGGGTTTAATTTGTATAATAGCTGTCACAAAACTTGTTTCCTGGCAAGGAGCTCTGGCTTTCAGCAGAGTCATGAAGTGGGCAAACACTCTTTGGGCCGATCCAATTCAACCTTTCTATGGCCTGGGCCCCACTCCACCCTGGATTCCATTGTGGCCTCCCTACTTCCCTGCTAGGAAATTCCACATTTAGGGTTAGTGGCTCTCCCCTAGTATATTTTAATTTTATGATGATGCAGATAAGAAATGCAAATGAGCAGAATGAGCTATGAAGAGGCTTCCATATAATTCTGTGTCTACGTCTGTGGTATGATGTCACATTGTGCCACAATTTGTTTACACGTCTGACTCTCCCACTGGACTAAGAGCTGTGCAAGCTCACTCTTATTCACGTTTGTATCCCTCATGCCTAGCTCAGGTCAAGGGGCACAGTAGGTGATCCTTTTATTTTTAATGAATTAATAACGAATGGATATTTTCACATTAGGAATTTTGACAACATGCAAGCTGTTTATATTCATCTAAACTGCTACTTCTGATTCCAATTTCACTTTTCCTCAAAAGGTATATTTGAGAGTTGGATCTGAGTGAGCAGAATGGAAATGTAATTTCCATGGGGTGCAAGCAGAAAAAACATTTTTATTCTTCCTCTTCATTGCCCTTACCAATCTGCCCTATAGAGGTATTTCTTCTCTGTTGGATAAAATCTGAGGCAGGCCTTAAGAATCTTATAATAACTCTCAGAAAATAAAAAAGACCTCCAGTTACTTCTAGCCATAGTAACAGCTTTATTTCAATCATCAATATATCTACTTCCATGTGTTGTAAAAATTCCAGACTTTATCATGTCTCCTTTCTTAGCCAGCCCAGGCTGCCTCTGGGCTGGAAACCCGCAGTGAGATAGAGGGACATGGTCAGTTTCCTTTCTATTTCCTCGAGCTTCTTTCTCCTTTCTACCAACCAATCTGAGGCTCTAACTCAGGACGGGTTATGGGCATTCTATGTTCCAAGTTGACCTTGTTGTTTTAGTGCTCCTGTGGGGGTCTTCAGAGGCACCTTATGAGACCTCACATCACACGGTCCTCTGACATGGGTGATGCAGTCCCTAACTGATCTGTTGTGTCCTCTGACATGGGTGATGCAGTCCCTAACTGATTTGGTGGGATTACCTCACTCAGTAGCTCTTCTGTGTAGGGCTCCTTCCAGATGCATCCAGGATCAGTCCCTACTGTCCACTTGGTCCATGGTATATGCAAGCATCCTTGAGTGTACCACCTGCCCAACACAGACCATTTTCCTTTCCCATCTCAACAGGTGGTTTCAGCTTAGCCTTTTAGCTTTGGTTCTATAGGAATGGCTCAAATTGATTCCTAAACACACAGACACTCATCAAGTTTTCCAAGTGTGTCTCTGAAACCCTTGTCACCGGCTTCAGTAAAGAAGAGACAACCCTCTCCCTTCCGCAACATCTAGGGTTGGGAAAGGAAAAGAGCCTCAGCTTGCCAGCATTTTTTCAAAGAAATTCCTTCTTCAACCTCTACTTCTCATACCCTTTGGGGGATGTTAGGGTGGGCGGGTCATGGAAACAGCTTTGGATCACCAACTTTGCCAGCCCTGCATAGGAGGTGCAATACCTCACTTGAGAACATGGGAACATTTGCTACCGATTAGCCTCTACTCAACCTTTTCTTCAAAAGAATATAGCCAAAATTGAGGGCAAAAGTGTCTACTTTAACATCCTATATAAACACAAAAGGCAGGGTTCATAGTAGCCTGTTAGTTCATATCCAGATTCTTTAAAATAAAGGGGTTGGGTTTCTGGTTCAAAAGTTTGGATGAAAATATATGTTACACCTAAGAAATACAGAGAGGAAAAACAAACACAACAGGCAAACCACAGTGGTGGTTTTGACTGATTTCTGGAAAATGGAAAGAAGGTTGGGGAGTACTTCCCAAGCACGCCCAGGAGAAGGCTGCCGGAGAGGTGGCAGCTATTCTCATTTGCAAGCTCCAAGGACATGCTAAGCTTAGCATAGGCAGGTTCCAAGGAGTGGGAGGCCTTCATTTATTGGAAGGCTTTCTCCAGCACAGTAGTACTTGTGGCTGTCTTCCCATCTATCATCCCTCACCTCACACTTCACAAGTAATTAGCTGCTGTCTTTAGCCCAAGGGGAAAAAAAGCCACAGAGATGTGGTAGCTAAAGAAAGGGAGTGATCTGTTACACAGAGTTTAGGGCAACAAGAGTGGATGCCGGCAAATCAAAGTAAAGCCTTAGCCTTTTTGTTGACAACATGAGCCCATGTGTTCCGTGTAGGGCTTCCACCCAGAAGTAAACCCTGTCATTCAGTCTTGTGCATGCATGCACAGACACACACAGACAAACACACACCTCCCCCTGACAGTATGCTGGTTTCAGGAAGATTCTCATTGGGAGAACAGTCCTATGGAGTAGCTTTGGAAGCCATGCCAATCTCCTCCATTAATCAGTCTAGCCCTTCATGCGAAAATAAGAAAAGACAGCCAAGGACTCTTGCCACAGAGATCGAGGCAAACACCAGAGGCTATTCATGGTGCAAGTTGAGAGGACCATGGTCTCTGGCACCTTCCAGGGAGGCATGCTTGATCTGGGAGCAGCTGAACACATGGTGGGGCTGGTCTCCAGCAGGAAGACCCCGATTCCTGTTGCTCTTGCTTTGTATAAAGTAAGCTTGACAGTCATCTTGGATGAGAAAAATAAACATTCCGGTCTGCCGTACAAAGAAGTCTGAACGTAGGTGACAATTATTTAGGACCCTCCTAGGAAATGCCATTGTTCACGTCTGGAGATTTTGAGGGCACCCGTTATTGTGAAAAGTTGAATTTCGGTACCAGTCCTCCTTGTGAAGGCCCTTGATTACAAAGGAAATTTCAGACTCCGCCCCTGAGAAGCATGAGCCATCATTCTCAACTAGCTTGTTGCCAAGTAACCAAGAACAATTTCCCCAAATTAGTCATCAAGAGAAGGACCAAGAGGAATAAACAGAATGACTAATCCTGGGGAAATCTAAGTTCACCCAAGAAACCCGAAAGGAAAAAAAATTAGAAAAGATATTGTGCCCACCACACTCCCACAATAACACCTGCCCACCTACCTGCCTTCAGAGTAGAAGGGTTCAATTGTCAAAACAAACTCGCTTGAATACTAGAGCTCACCCAGTAGCACACTTCAATGATAATTTGAAGACTATGGACAAGAACTAGGCACACATGTGGCATTTCTTTTGTGAGGAGGAGCCCAAATCTGTCAGACTCAGCTTTTTTAAAAATGTCTCTTTCTTCTTCATTAGAATGCATTTTGTTTTCAGATTAACAACTGGTTTCGGAATGGTGTTTGTGGTACAAGGCACTGTCTGCTCCCCAGCCTGTCAGGCTGCATAACTCCCTTAAGTTCCAGCCTTCTTTACAATAAGCAATCTTGATCTGATACTTGTTTCTTTCTTGGGTTCATTGTAAGTTTGGTTGAAGTATAGCTTCAATGTTCTTTTCTCAGAAGGATAAATGGTAGAAAATCTTCTGAGATACCCATGTCTAAAAATGCCTTCATTATGCCTTCATGTTGAAGTAATAGTGTGGGTTGTTATATAACTAATTCTAGGTTGTCCTAATTGACCACCTTGACACTTGGCAGCTCTCTTTCTGTGTGTGTGTGTGTGCCCATCTAACAGTAAACATCATTAACATACTTATAAGAAGGTCTGGTCAAGGTCAACCATCCACCTGCCATGTCTCCTCTGTAGGAGGAGGTCACATTTCTAGTAACTTTTCCCTTCCCAACTCTTATCCTGCCTTTTACTACAAACTGTCTACACAGCTGTTTAGGGCCAACCTTTCCACTTGTGCATCAGATCCTGTTGTTTTTTATCTATTAAAAGCTATTGCTCTAGCTATTGTTCCCTTTCTCTCCTGTATCCCTTTATATTTTTTCTCTGTTCTTCTAGATCACTGCCATGAGCATATAAGCATGCAATAACTTCTCATATGTTAAATAATCTCTCTCAATCCTGCATCCTTGTCCAACTCCTGCCCCATTTTCTCAGTTTCTCTTAATAGAAAAACTCCTCCAGGGGCGCCTGGGAGGTTCAGTCAGTTGAGCAGTCGACTCTTGATTTTGGCTCAGGTCATGATCTCAGGGTCTTGGGATTAAACCCCTCCTTGGGCTCTGCTCTCAGCAGGAAGTCTGCTTCAGGATCCTCTCTCTGCCTCTGCTCCTCCCCTGCTTGTTTAATCTCTCTCTCTCTCTCTCTCTCAAATAAACAATTAATCTTTAAAAAAAGAAAAAGAAAAACTCCTCCAGTATATCAATTATTTCTCAGTAAAATTGGGAACAAACTTAAAAGAAAAAAACAAAACTCCATAGAGTTTTCTAGTTCCTACTCTAGTTCTCTCCCTCCCATTCTCTTTTGAACCTACTCCAAATGGCTTCTACCTTTATCATTCCACCAAAACTGTTCTTTCCAACCTCACAGTGATGCCATGTTGCTAAATCCAATAGGGAAGTTATCAGTCCTCATTTTTCTTGACTCATTAGCAAATAAAACATAGCTTTAACATTGTTGATCACTCCCTTCTTTTAATCATATCCTTCACCAGACATCCAGGACATCACACTATTGTAATTTTTTTTTTCCTACTTCATGGTAAGTATTTTCAGGAAGAACCAGCAAATAAAGAAGAGGAAAGCTTCCAGAGTATAGATTAAAAGATGAAAAGTACTAACAAATGAAAACTGCAGGGGGAAGAAAAGGCAGGTGAAGGGAGACTAAGGAACATGGGATGCAGTGGATAAATGATAGGATGGCTCCTCCATGATCCCCACATCCTGGTATTCACACTCTGGTATAGTCCTCTCCCCTTGAGTGTGGACTGGACCTATGACTTTCTTTTAGTGACTTGACTATGGCAAAGGTGATGGATGTCACTTTTGTGGCTACACTACCTTATACAAGATCCTTTCTTGCTAGAAGACTAACGCTAGGGATTCTCTCTCCCCAGCTGGCTTTGAAGTAGAGAATAGCCATGTTGGGAGGTCTATGTGGCAAGTATCTGAGGGTGGCCTTGGGGAGCTGAGGGCAGTCTCTAGCCAAAAACCCCCAATAAGCTGGGGCCCTCAGTCTTATAACTGGAAGGAAATGAATTCTGCCAAACTTGGAAGCAGATTCTTCCCCAATCAAGCCTACAGATGAGACTGCAACCCAGCTGACACTTCGACCCTGAGCAAAGGACTCCACTGGACTCTGCTTGGAGTCCTGACCCATGGAAACTATGAGATAGTAAATGTGTTTTAATCTGCTGAGCTTGTGGCATTTTGTTTCACAGTAATAGATAACTAATACATGAGAAATCAACCTAAAGTCTGGTTAAGGGGAGTTCTAGAAATAAACAAATACAGAAAATAAAGGGGAGGAAATAATAAATTACACAATACAAGAATTCCAAAAATATAAAAAAAATTTAACAACTCCAACTTAAAACTGCTGAGAGGGATTAATAGGTGCAGAGAAAAAAAGATTTACACCAAGGTATGAAATTCCAAAAATCCAGGAATAAATAAAAGCTTAAGAAATTTTGACAGGGAGAAGAATACCAGTTTCTCTAAAAGGAATGAAGATTAAGTGGGCAGCCTATTACTGGATGCCTTCAGAGTTCTGAGGAAGAGTTATTTTAACCTAGAGTTATATATCAACCCACACCATTACTCCAACATGAAAGCAAGACAAAGGTATTCTCAGACATGCATAACTCAAAAGGTTTTCTACTATTTACTCTTTGGGGAAGAAATGAGGATTTACTTCAGGAAAACTTAAACTGAATCCAAGAAAAAAAGTATGAGGTCAAGAAAGAGGAGACTAACCCATGATGAAGATTACACAGCAAAGCTGAAAAGCGACCTATTCATATTAAAACAAATAGTCAAAGGAGGTCAGTGAATTCACCTCCACAAATATCTTTAAGAAGCTAGATGACCTTAGTGAGAAATATGTATATGCTTCTTTTAGGAAAATATGAAAACAACTAGAAACTAAAAGAAAAACAAACATCCATAAGAAAATCAAGGTTCAAATATGAAGCGATAAAAAATGTGGCATAATTCTAAATAATTGTTAGAGTATAAGAAAATAAATTATCTGATTTTGATATTTGGACATATTTTTTTCTTTTAGTATTACAGCTTTTAGTGACACATGAGTACATTTCTGTATATATCCCACCACATTAATTCAATTAATTCTACAGTGAATAATGTACTTATAAGCAGTATCCTGTTATAAATGTGGTATGATTTTTAAAAAACCATCTATAGGCAAAGTATGCATAAATTAATTAGAGCTAAAGACACTACAAACATAAATGCTATAAATATTGATCATGTAAAAATAAGTTTAGTTTTAGAAGTTAGAAGGTGATATAATGAGAATTGGAGGCATGTGGAAAAATCCAATCGAAGAATTAAAAATAACTATAATGAATTAGGAACAGAGACTGGGACTGACAAGTTTGTGTGAGTGAAGGAGCCAGTAGGAACAGAAATCCATTCTGCACTCTGTTTATCAACCCCTGTGTGTGAGGGGGACAGCTTGGGGCCTAATTTCCACAAGGCCTGGCTAGGGAGAAGAGGAGCCACCTCTTGCTGAACCTAGAATCCATCCGTCTAAGCTTCCTGACAGCCCTGCTCCAAAATGCTCAAGACAGTGTGGATATGTTGGGACAGGGGAGTGTTGCTTCTCTAGGTGTAGAAGTCACAAAAGCCCCCATTTCCTCCCCAGTTCTAGAGCAAAGCTCTGGAAAAAAAAAATAAAGTTCCTCCCCTATAGTTGTTTGGGTCTTTTCAACCCTGAGCACTCAATTCTCTTGATCTCCCTCTTAGGCAGCATAATTCCCCTCCAGCAGCTGAGGCCTTGGCAAAACAAAAACCAGGAGAGGGGGGCCTGTCTTCTGGGTGCCTGGCAACCACCACTTCCTGCAGCGCTGCAGAAAAGCACTGGGTCTGGCTGGGAACACAAAGGCCTGGCGATCTTCTGGGATGGGGGGATAAACCCTCCCTAGCAGCCAGACCGAAACCCAAACTGATATTTTCAAAGAATGATCTTACCACATTCTTCTCCACCTCCCATCTCCCCACACAATCTTGGAGTCTCTGAAAAGAAAACATTTCCCTATCCTGTGGCCCCTCCAAGAGGACTAGATCTAGGTTTCCCAGGAGGTTAGCTCCCCAGTCTGAAGCAGCTTATCAGGTGGTGAGGGATCTTCCCCACGTTCTCTGGACTACTAGGTAGGGGCATCTGGGTCCCCAGCAAGTGGACCAAGAGGCAACTCCCCAACTCATTATGTGCTCGAGGCATAGAATTTTCTTAGGCTCTGAAGCCCCTAGTAAAACCTCAAGTTTGGGGAGCAATATTTGGCTTACATCAGCTGGAGAGGAAGAGAGTCAATTTTTGACAAAACCAGATCCTGCCTCCTAACTGGGGGTTGTGCCCTCCTCTTCCTCACTATTCTTTTCCCCATTTTTAGGACCTCTATAATGTGAAGTAAAAGGGAAAACTAAAGAAGCCAGCTAAGCCTAATTTCTTATTGTTTGTAGTGTCTCCACTCCTTGCTCCCTCCCAGATTCTCCACAGTTACTATAAACACAGCCCAGTTTCCTCTCTCTAGGGGTACATTCATTCCTGGGTAGATTCCACCATAAGAAAAGCAAATACAAGCCCATTGGGCTTCCCTAAACCCTTGGTGCTTGCTTCGGATCTTCCCACCATGGGGCTAAGAAGGGCTCCTTGTCTCCCCTGGAGTCACCGGGGGGCCTACTGCATGTTTCAGTGGCTTTGCTTCAGTTCCAGGCTCCATCAAGAACCAGGTTAGAGCCATTTGATGGGGTACCAGACCAGAGGGTACTCTCTCTAGGGTGCCTCAGGACCCAGCTCTCTAAAAGGGTGCCCATACCAAGTTCCCCAAAGCTTGCTCAGGGAAGTTAGGGCTTTTTGTTGCTATGGTAAATTTTCATCTATTACAGCAGGCAAGATATGGGCCACTGAAGTCAATTTATTCATGCCTTGCTCTTGCACTCAGGTAAGTGAGCAACAGCTTCCTTATTCCTTACCTCCCCCCTTTCCTTCACCCATTTCAGTGGGTAGGAGAGAAGTTGGGGTGGGAGAGTGGGTATACAATGTCTAGTAAGAGTGAGGATGCAGCAAGTTGAAGCACTCTGTTTTGCACATACCCTCCTTTAAATGAGCAAATTCCCAGCCACAGGTGTCTAAATCTCCTGGGCTAACTCCTTCTGCACCAGAAACTCTAATTTCAGTACAAGCGCAGACCCCAGCCTCTTCGACAGCCTTCAGGTGGGTGTTTAGGAAATGGACCTGCAGTGTCCTCTGGCTTTCAGTGGATTCTAAATCCTCTTCTAAAGTTCTTAGACATTTTAAATGCCATGTCTGAAGAAAGGTTGCTCTGTGAAGAGTTCCTGTTGTGCCCCCCTAAATTAACCTAATCCCCAGGACCTCAGGATGTGACTTTATTGGAAATAGAGTCTTCACAGATGTAATTAGTTAAGAAGAGGTCATACTGGACTGGGTTAGTTTCTAATCCAATATGACTGATGTCCTATCTTTATAAGAAGACGGACAACACAAGGAGAACCCTAGGTGAGGATTTGAATTATGATGCCACAAGCCAAGGAACTATCAGAAGCTGGCAGAAAGTTCTGAACAGAGCCTTCCCTAGTACTTCAAAGAGAGCATGACTATACTGATGACTTCATCTTAGACTTGTAGCTTCTTGAACTGTGAGACAATAAATTTTCATGTTTAAGCCCCTCAGTTTATGGTACTTTGTTACAGCAATCCTAGCAAACGAATGCACCTGAGATATTTCATAGGTGATATTATTTCCGGCCTTGGACACCTGTCACTGTGAGACCATTTACTTACTATCTCCACTTGTTTCAGACTAGTAGATACAGCTACTTATTTTCTGATTGATTTCCATCCTGGGCTTCCCCCACCCAAATCCTAACAGCTTAGCCTGTAACTCAGGTGGTATGGCCAGGTTGGGATATGCTGGGGTGTCCTTAGAATTCATACGAGGTGGGGAAAAAATATGTTCTTGGATGAATTTTTAGATGTGTATTCTTCTATCTCCAGATTTATTTGAATCCCACATTTCTGGTGTCATCACCCACTCAAACTCAGTTTGAGGGCTCAAACTCAGAAATAAGCACCAAAAACTGGCTTCGGCTACTCAAAAGAGATCTCACAAGTCTATGTATATTACTCACCAGGAGAGAGATGGAGTTACCCCTTCCTTCCTCAGGCACAGAGCCTATTCAATTATGTAAATGTTTTTGGGGGGAATTGTTTTCCTCTAGCCTGGAGTTCCTTCCTAGGTTCCACATGGAGATGTAGAGAATGTGAGATGTGGCAAAAGAGGCGGTGAAGAGCCACAGCCTATCAGACCTCCCAGGAGCTCCGCAGGCTGCTCAGGGATCAGAATTTACAAGGAAGGAGAAAAGACCGCTCCCCTTTCTCTGCCTTGGTCCTAAGCAAGGGCACAGACCATTGCCTCAACTCCTCACAAAGTAGCTGAGACCGGCCACCACCTTTTGCCGAATCTGTGGACAGTGTAGACACAAAGGACAGCAGCTCAGAACAACAAAGAACAACAGCTAGCCCGATGTTCACTTGGCTGTACACCTGCCTACCTCCCCGTTCGGGAGCCAACTCTTCCCTGCTGGGCCTCCCGCAGGGTTTCCCGGAGTATTTTCCTGCCTCATCCCTGAGCCCTTCTTCCTTGAAGCCTCGAAGAAAGAACATTCCCCTCCCTCCCCACCCAACCTCATCCCAGACCTCAAAGTTGTCATTTTTGGTTTCCAGATCTGCCGCTTTCACGGGAGTGCCTATGGAAATCTCCACTTGCTTCCTGGAATTGTATCCCTAGTTCGGAGGGGTTGGCCTTCTTCTTTGACCCTGGCAAGACAACAGTATCCAGACAGAGCCGACCAACATTAGCACAGTTCGCCAGGCCAGAGTGATTTAGTCTGGTACCACAGCACCTGCCAGATACCTGCAGATCAGTTCAGACTGAGCTTGGTCAAATCTAGTCCAGTTGCTTTTTTTTTTTCCCTTAAGGCTTTATTTTTTAGAGTGAGTTTAGGTTCACAGCAAAATTGAGCAGAGGTATGAAGATTTCCTCTATTCCCCCTGGCCCTCCTATCAACATCCCCCACCAGAATGGTACATAATTTACATTAGTGTTCAGTGTTGCTGTTATATATTCTATAGATTTTGACAAATGTATAAAGACATATTATATAATCATAGAGAATAATTTCACTGGTGTCAAATTCCTCTTTGCTCCACCTGTTCATCTCTCCTTCCCCTCGAACCCTGGTAACCACTGATCTCTACCATATTGACTTTCCCAAGGTGTCGTATAGTTGAAATCATACCAAAAGAAGCCTGTTTCTATAGCTTCTTTCACTTACTGATACGCATTTAAGGTTCCTCCATGCCTTGTCATGACTTGACAGCTGTAGTTGCTTTTTAACAATTTCTTCATTACGAGATGGGTGTTGGGCCTTCCTGCTCCTCATGCAAACTTCAGGTCTCCAGTTCCAACTCGTGGCAAAGATTCTTTTTTTCTTTCCATCTATCATCAATCTATTTTCGAACAAGAATTCAGAAATGAGAAGACTGCCACAGAAAGGTGCACACTAATGTGGTTATTTGAACTCAAAAATGAGCTTAAATATTTCCTGGTGGAAAATAAGTATTATTTGACTGTTTGGTTTGGCACTGAGGCCTATCGTGATATGTGACAGATGTTGTACACAGAATCTATAATCTATATAGTTCCTTGCTTTTAATGAATATATCCAAAGAGTATATATATTATGCAGTATCCTGGAAAATACAGACATTGCAACTATTTAAATTCATGGTAAAACATTTAGATGTCAGCTTGGAAATGTACGAAGAGCTACAGAATTTCTCAAGAGTTTTTCAAAATTTTTACGGTATCCTTGAGCAAAGATGTTTGAGGGCCACCAGCTTGAAGCAACTGAGGAAGGAGCAAGGGGGGCTCCATATTTTCACGTTAGTTACTCTTCAGGACATCATTGCAGGACAACTGAATACAGTCATTACCCAGGATAACCCAGGAAACATTCCATCTAGTTCCTACCCTACGTCAGCTAAGGCAGGGAATATAATGCTACCAGCCTGATGAGTCAAGTGAAATGTCTTTCAGAATGCTCATCCAAAACTTCATTCATCATCTAATTGCCTAGCCACCTCAAATTTGGCCATTCTTTAGATTTCTTTTTTTTTTTTTTTTAAGATTTTATTTATTTAAGAGAGAGAACTTGAGAGAGAGCACAAGTGCATGAACAGGGGGAGGGGCAGAGGGAGAGGCAGAGAATCTCAAGCAGACTCCCCTCGGAGTGTAGGGCTAGATACCAGGACCCTGAGATCATGACCCGAGTCCAAACCAAGAGTTGGACGCCCAACCACCTGCGCCACTGAGGCGCACCTCTTTAGATTTCTAATTGCCCTCCATGGTGTTTAAATGTTTGGAAAGGTAGAGAAGGAAATAGAAAAGAAACACCTGAGAGAATAAGGACAAGGAAAGTTATATTTACTAGGGCTTGATGTGAATCTTTGTCCTGTTCCTCACCAGCCCCTTGGCCTTGGATAAGACTCTCTCCTTGTCAGTCCATTGCCAGGGGTGAGACAAAGGGAGAGTTGCATCTGCAGGGCCCTGAGCACAGCAGGCCCACATCAGGCTCAGCACCCAAAGTGACCTGGAGTTAACTAATGTTTTTTGATAATTTTAAAGATTAAAGATGACATGAAGTTAATAATTCTACCATATAATAATTAACAGCTTCATTTATAAACTAAAGCTGTTTAGTAGGTCACAACATAGTTAATTACTTAAGCATTTAGGGTCTCCATTTCTCTACTTGTCAAAAGGGCACATTGAACTTGATAGTCTCTGAGGTCGCTTTCAGTTCTTACATGTTGTGGTTCTTAGTAATGTCATTATAAAGCTGAAGAAAAGAAATGGCCAAGGATCAGTTTACTTACTCAATAATGATTGTGCATCAGGGAGATCTCTCCTGAGCCCAGGAAAGATTAGGCTGTGGGCAGAACCCTTTAAAAAAGTGCAAATCTCCTAGTCTTCTAGAAATAAATCAACAAAGGCATCTGGATGTTGCTCATCTTCTGAAAGATACTTGCTCTTTGAATTAACATATGTACTAATTCAATTTTATTATGTTTCTTATACATACAGATCTTCAAACTTGGGTTTTCTTTTCTTTTATTCTCACATGTCTGCTTAGGAAGTAGGGGATCCACTAAAGAGTATCGAGTAGGTTACATGGATTGTGGAAAGATTGAAGTTGAGTTGTGATGCAGCTGAGGTTTTGGAGAGAACCCAGACTCTGCTGGCTGGTGAGTCCGGTGCTGGGGACAGGGTCTGGGGTGGGTGGTGCCATGGCTGTCCTGCCCATCAAAATACACGGGGCTTAGTTCTTCTACCTTTTTCAGAGGGCAGATATAAGTTCTGGCAAAAGTTCTTAGAGCGATAAAATAGAGCTGTTTTCTTCCAGCCAATGAATGACACAAATACCATACAATGAGGATGACTGAAGTGACAGTGTCTCAGCCTATCTGGGCTACTCTGTGGTGCTCTGCAGGGGGGCAAGACTCTAGAATTTGCCAGTAGGTCCTTCACTGTCACTTAGAAGTTTCTATGAGGATAGAAGCAGCCAGGAAAGAGATGGAGGGGCTAGAAACTGCCTCATGAATGTTCCTTATTTTTTTCAAGAGAAATTTTTAAACGTTCCATTTGTTGTGAGCCATGCTCAAGATGATGACACATATCTCTTAAGAATTCCATTCATATTTCTTCCCAAAGTGAATACCTTTTCACACCCAGGGTAGCTTCCAGTAGACTCTGTGACCCAGATCCTGCCTCAAATATCAGTACAAAACAGAATAAAATAAGAGTTCTGGAGACAGAGAAAATTATATGAACCTAAGGAGACCATTTATGACTAACCAGCAAAGTGTCCTTACTGAATAGCAGCTGGGATCTGGAAAACTGAAAAGATGGCTGTTTTATGTGATAACAAAGAAGTCTCCATCAAAGGCTGCAGTCTTTGAGATTCACATAGAGAAAGGAAGGATATTGGACTCAAAAGGAAGGCCAGGTCCAAGCACAATGAATGCAGTCACACAATCTGGAAAAGTCTCTAGTTCTTCCACAGGAGTGTCCTGTTCGTGGTTCTATCCCTATCACTTTGTACCGGCTTATCACTGCTGTATTAATAAGCACACATTGGTATGGACGGATGAATGAATTTTTTTAACGATTGCCCATATTCCTTTCCCTCCAGGGCCCAAGGACCCCTGGGTGGGCATAGATGCAGCGTGAACAAACAGCCTACTGGAGCCACAAAACCCACACAGAGCAGCGACAAGAGCAACTCCCATCATTGGTGAGGAGCTCTGTCTTTTCCCAGAAAACACCGGGGGGGTGCAACTTGTTGCAATCTCCTCAGCCCCTTGCGGCGGGAAACCTGCTCTTCCCTCTAACTACCAGGAGGGGACAGCAGAGAAGAGCAAATTCAGGTTCGAGGCCTCTGCAAGCAAAGCCCACCTCACTCCCACAGCTACCTCAAGGCCTATTTTCCAAGCTGTGTCCTTCTGAAAGGTAATGTTTTTTTGTTTAGTGGAGAAATTACAGATCTAAAATGAAAGAAGTTAGCAGAAATCTGCGTTACAAGTGCTTGGTGACTATACGGAGACGTTTCTTAGAGTGTTGGTGTTCTAAGAACAGCATACCCTGGGGACAATTTCTCAAACTTTCTGGATAATGTAAGACCCCTCTCATTTTGAAAGTCCTCAGAATACCTATTAACCTCTCAAGGGACACCAAAACTCTGTAGAACATGAATTAGGAAGCGCTGTCCTAGCAAATCCATTCTGTCTTGATGCCCACGTTGATTCTCGGCTTTAAAGGTGAGAGAACCTTTCTTTGGCAGCAGGGAAGGAAAGACTACAGTGCTGCCCTTGCTATTTCATAGAGCGAATCTAAAGATGGAGCCTGAAAAATGTAGATACACCCTCAATCCTTTATACTTGGTGCTTTCCCTTCTCACTTCTCTCCTGGGAAGTCAGGCCAGCCCCCAGATTTTCATCTGAAAGTTAAAGATCTCACCAGGGGCCTCCAGTTGGGCATGCGGCTCTGTGAACTGTTGAGTCAGGTCATGCTATTGTAAAGGCTGGGGATTCATAGACTTTTCTGGTTTATCACCACTCTATCCCTTGCCAGTCTACTGTCATATGCTGTTTCTGTCCTTATTTAGAAACGGAGTGCATGATTTGGATGGATAAACAAATAGCTTCTCGTCTACAGTTACTATTACTATTGTGTTGGTGAATAAATTATATTTAATATAGCACCTTAACAGTTTTAGAGGCACTTTCAAATACTTCACTAATTTCAGTGATTTTATCTTCACTAAAATCCTTTTAGAGAGTTCGTGTCAGGAATTTTAGACTCTGGCCAACATTAGCCAAAAATGAATCAGTTGCTTGGTTTTGGAGTGGTTTAGAGAACAAAGGGGGGCAATAGGGAGAACAAAGTCTTGGGAAGAACCAGGAAAGTTCTAGAGAAATGGGTGATAGGAATTAGCGAATGGTCTTTTCTGAGTTCTGTCATCGGGAATGACTGACTGTCCCATTCAGCTATGTGTCATCTCTGAAGACTCATATCCCAAAGACAAAACATCTCATTGTCACAGCAGGCAGTTACAAGCCTACCCCTTGGCCAAAGGGTGGTGTGCATTAGTTGGCAGTTCCACCAAAACAGCATGTAATTTTCCCAAAAGAAAATTACAAGGATATTGCCAAAAGAAGGGAGCTTGGCTGTTTGGCAAAAGCAGCTTTGGTCAAAGCAAACATATGTCTCCCTGCCCAGAGAAGGAAATTAAGCCTAAAGGGATGGTGTGAACTACACAAAGTCAGGTGGATATTAAAAAAAAAAAACCAACATTAGAGTTTATATGATCCTACTCTTGAACTAGTATTTTTTTTCTATTATTGCCCTATATTTCTATGGAGTCCCTTGAATGCAAATAGCAACAACAGCTATGACTTATTAAGGATCACTGTGATCAGATACGGTTCTAGATACTTTCTGTATATTAATTCATTTCATTCTTATAGGAAACCTAGGAGATGGGTGCTATTATTATCTCATTTTAGAGATGAGGAAACTCGGTCACGGTTCCCAGACTTCCTTGCAATCAGGCTCTAGATGTCAGTTACATGCATCTGCATGAAGGTAGATACAATAGGGAGGCTCTTTCCTCTGCCTCTTCAGGGAGTTTCTGCTAGCCTATGGGATCAGGCAGATGTGAGATTTTCCTGAGGCAGCATTCCAGCATCAATAGCTTCCTGAAGAACACAGTGATGGGGGCAGTTATGGTCTGACCCCTAGATTTAAGCAACACATTCTTGAGCTCACAGCTCTGTTCGGTGGCCTTGGATATAGGAGCTCAGCTAAGTCAGTTCTGTATTATTCTGGGAGTCATTTCTGTGTGCTTGGAATCTGATCTTTCAGGCCTTCTAATGATTTTATAAGCACTCATTTCCCTGTGTTAAACTCCTTCCTGCTTAAAATTCCAGCACTGAACTCTGACTAATAGGAGCAGTCCCTAACTTAATTCAGAGAGAGAAGATGTGAAAGAGGGGATCCTGGCCCAGCCTGTGGGCTCCCTGGGCAAGACAAGTCTACTCCTGGTTTAGTTGGTTGTGCTGAAGTAGGAATGGAACCACCACAGTGAGGAGTGAGACAAGACCCCATCTGAGAGGGGAAATCAAGTCAGGGAGGCACTGATTGTCTGGCCCACTGTAAAGTCCGCGATAGGAGGAGATTGCAGAGTTCAAGTCCAGCAGGGGCAGGAGATGGGTCTGGAGATGTCAGCTCAGCTCAAGCCAGACCCTGCAGGGTATCTTAAGTCTCATTAAGAAACTGAGACCAATCCTCAGAGCACTGGAAGCTGATGAAAGGTTTAAAATAGCTGGAATCCATTTAAGGGTCTAGATGTGAGAAAAGAAATCTAATTGGTGCCCCATGGAAATGGCCTCGGGGAACAAGAACAGTCAGGGGAACCTGTTAGAGGTTCTGCCCACAGGGGCAGGTGGTCAGGGGGCCTGGATTCAGAGAGCAGCTGTAGAGAAGGGGAGAAGGGGAGAAGGGGAGAAGGGGAGAAGGGGAGAAGG
>NW_023270807.1:86390303-86420963 GCF_011800145.1 Mirounga leonina | reverse complement strand
GAGAAGGGGAGAAGGGGAGAAGGGGAGAAGGGGAGAAGGGGAGAAGGAGAGGGATCTGAGAGATGGTTAGTAAGCATGTTCATCTGGACAGAACGCTATTTCCCAAATTCACGGAGTCAGATCCAAATTTTGTGCGGCCTGGAAGTTTTAAAACTTGGGGGGCTCCTACTTTAAAAAAATACAAAATTAAGTATGAAAGTGAATATTTATTTAGCTAAATTACAAATACTAAAAAGCTGCCAAGTGTTACAAACAACACAGGATCACAGAATTGCCTGATACATCTCACAATACTTTTTCCCCATCTCCTCTTCATACATGTGTTTTTGGTGACCTTATTTTCTGCAGAGAGAATGCAAAGAACCCAGCCCGTCCTCTAGCATGGCCATCCTCCACAGCCCGCATGCTCCTGGTGCCGGGAGCCGTAAGACAGGTTCCCATCGAGAGACTGCTTCTAGCTCTGCCCCCTTCCTCATTGTGTCCCATGAGTGACAATGTGGAATATGTGCCATGTGAGTTGGCACAGCGGGCAGCAGGAGAATTTCTGGAAGTCCTTTTATAAGGAGAGCCAGCAAGAGCTTAACTAGACACCAAAGGGCCTGTGAGCCATCTCAATGAAGCCCCAACCAAGTGTTTCTCCAAATTAACTGCCCCTAAGCTGGATCCCAAACATTCCAGGGCCGCTATGTCACTGACATGAAGAAAATGTGACAATGAGGATGTCAGTGTCATGGTGCAAAGAGTTAGTGGTCTTAATTTACGGAAGTATTTTACTTTTGCAAATGTTACGAAAACACATGATCATATGAATGCATTGCTGGAAGGGCCAATGTGAGTGAGAGGCGCTGAAGCCCAAATTTTGTTAGCTTTGTCGTCAGTCTGCTTCTGCACACACGATCTCCCCCTAGACGAATTCAGGAACCAGCTCCGACTTGGAGACTCTGCAGTCAAAAATAATCCCCAAAGTCCTGGTCGGAGCTGCCCCTGGGCCCAGAACTCACAGCACAATATCTAGTAACCTTCAACACCGGCCCTGGTAGCCACAACAACCGACCACCCCCATTATCGCCTGAAAGAGGCGTGAGATTCCTATGAGTTCCTGCCACCAGCTTCTGAAGGAAAATCCAGGGTGTGTGATCTGCTCGGCAGAGTCTGGCCCTATGTGGAAAGGTAGCCAGAAAGGGGCCTTCCCAGCTTCTGTGCAGTTGATTTTCTATTCAATACCCTCCTTCGGTGACCAGCAAATGAGGAGACATGTGATGTAGGTAGACCAGAGCGTCCAAGCCAATAAAGCCCGCTGTTGTCCCACAGGACTGAGCAACTTTTTCTGACATCATGGTATGAAAGGAAGGATAGCCTAAAGGAAAGGCTGAGTCACTGAAAAAATTTGGTGGATGGCTCCATCCAAAGACCATGTAAGAGTACTGAGGAAGATCTAAAAATTAGAAATAACTTATTTGGAAAAATTGCTGATCGAATGAAGAAGGGGGCTCGTTTATACAGCTAAACAGGATAAAAGCAGATGTAGGCCTGACAAATCAATAAGACAGTGTCATTTGAAGGCAGATTATAAGGGGTATAGCCCTCTTAGTTGCTCAAATGGATCATTGTGCAAATTAGAAAAAGCTGCCCCTGCCTCGTGACATTCTTAGTATCATTTTCTGGAAAATTTGTTTTACAATTAAACAAACCAACCTGTGCTGTCTGTGAATGGGAACGGTCCGCCTATAGTTGTGCAGTGTATAAATTGCACAACAGTATATGGTAGCCCTAAATTCGAAGAATTTTTCTTCAGATTCATACTCATTAGATACACGGTATTATAACAACATTAAGAAAATATTTTTTTCTGAAAATACTTTTTACACATGATTTACATATGATTAGGATCGGTCTAAATTTCTTAACATGGCCTAAGATTATCTTTCCAACATTATTAGTGATTTTCAATTTTTCCAAGTTCCCTTCTAGTCACTACCAATATGCACATATGTTTTTAAAAATTACTGTAATGGTAATCAGCATGCAATTTTCTACTCTGATTTTCCCATTTATAATAATAGTATAACATTTTTTATTGCTATACTCTTTCTTTTAATGATTTATTCTATAGTTTTATATCAAGCAAACATATAATAAATTCAACCATGCTTCTTTTGTAATTTGAGGAACTTTAATCCACATGTTGTGATTGGTAATATTCTACATATAGGAAACAAAGTTATATTGAAAACTTTTAGAGAAAGAAGTTATTTAGATAGTATAAACAGGCAAAATGGTAACTATCCTTCAAAAAAATCATACCAAGATGAATATTTTATTGGACTATGGGTAATGAAGAGCTGAATTTCTATTTGGGTATTTTTTGTCTAAAGATCATATTTCTCCACTTGTGTTTACACTGTAATGAACCATTTTGGGATTAAAAACTCTGGAGGTACATTCCACATAAACATAGTGCAGTAAGATACACTGCCGAGAAGCAACGGGGTGTAGTGGAAAACATGTGGGTTTT
The DNA here is from genome assembly GCF_011800145.1 of Mirounga leonina. Taxonomy (NCBI): domain Eukaryota; kingdom Metazoa; phylum Chordata; class Mammalia; order Carnivora; family Phocidae; genus Mirounga; species Mirounga leonina. The sequence goes on along the minus strand of NW_023270807.1, from coordinate 86,418,448 downwards.
GGAATCAAATGAACTTGGACCGCTGTGCTTGAAATTTTATGTTCCACAAAAAAGACTTGCACAGGAATGCTCAAAACAGCTTTATTTATAACAGCCCAAACTGGAAACAGCCCAGGTGTACCTCAGTAGGAAAATGGATAAATAAACTATGGTATATTCTCCCATGGAATACAATTCAGCAATAACAGAATGAACTTCTAACCACACACACAAACGTGAGTGAATCTGAAAACTATGCTCAGGGAAAGAAGCCTTACACAACACTACATACTTTATGATTCCGCGACGTGAAGAGCTAGAACAGGTGAAGTTAACTCATGTGGAAAAAAAAAAAATCAGAACATTGGTTGCTTCCAGAGGTTGAGGTGGGAATTTACTCAGAAGAGATATAAAAGAACTTTTGGGGATGATGGGCATGTTCTGTAACTTAATGGGGGTTGTATGTGTTTTTCTGGAATCATGTCATGGGACCCTTAGGATTTGTGCACTTCATTGTATGTAAAATGTCGCAAAGAAAATAAAAGAACTTAAACAAATATTAAACTCTAGTTAATGACACACATGCCGAAGTATTTCAACTTACCTTGAAATTCATAAAAACTAAGATGGGTCGATGGCTGGATAAGAGGGATTGAGGTATAGACAGGAAAACGAGCAAGGATGTTGTAATGTATTGATTACAGATTCCTCGTTTTCCCGTGTTATTGAAAATGTTCATAATAAAACATTGGAAAGCCTTTTTTGATCTTGGGCATGCTCATGAACTTCTCAAATTCAATTTCTCAAAATGGGGGTGGTAGTATTTACCTCATGAAGTTGTGAAGTTAAAAAAAATTGCCACAAATATAAGCTCGTTGTATGGTAGATGTTTCTGCACCTGGCAATGCTCCTTGCCTTCTTTCTGGCCCCCTCTTACCCGTCTTGCCAGTTTATAATATGTAAAAGATATGTCTTCTAGGATTCTGTAGTGCTGGCTACGAGCAGGTAGTCTAAAATGGTGTATAGCACAATAATTGGTGTTATGGCGAATGACCTGTGCGCTGACCGTGGAAGATAGATTTCTTGAGTGGAGGGACAGCTTTTATGAATGGCGGTGGCTCAGGGACAACCTGTGGTGATATTTGCTCCACACAGATTAATGGAAGGGAGAGACGAAGGACAGACTGTTACAGGCAGTCATCAAATGGGTTTTGATATTTAAAAACTAAATAGTTCTTCAGGTCACTAAAAGCTCCATTTGTGAGCACTCACTTATTTCAGAAATACTAATCCAGGGTCTACAGCATGCCTGGTATTGTGTCAGGAGCTGGGGCTGCAGAGATGGACGAGACACACAGACATGGTGCCTGTCCTCTTGGAGTTTACATTCTAGCAGTGCTCAAGTTGGTTGGACTTCCAGGAATCCGTCTGTTAGCCAGCAAATATTTCCTGAGTATTCACTCAGTGCCAGCACTTGGAATGCCATACTGAACCAAACATGCTCCACACTCGCATAGAGCTTACTGTCTAACAGAAAAGCCAAATTTGATCAATCCACACCAATAAATCCACTATAAATTAGAAACGTGCAAAATACTCTGAAGGAGAAGTACAGGTTACTTCAGGAAATTCAGGCAGAAAACTATTCCCCTGTCGCCTGGGTGAAAAGAATTTCCCCTGCTAAAGTTTGCTTAGAGTTAGGAGAGTAAGGTGAGCCCAGAACGGACTGGAAGAGCCATGGCTCATGCCAGGTCGGCAATGGAATGAAGAACAGAATTAGTTATCCCAGGAGGCGATGTAGTCAGTCACATTGTTTGCTCATTCCTTTTGATTTCTTGTTGGTTTATGCCTTAGGAGTCCCAGTATAGTTCAGCTACAGAAATCAAAGTGAGAATGGCCTTTAGCCATACTGAGGAATTCTAGAATTAAGTTTGTCTTCTGTCCCATCCAAGACTACAGCAAACACTCCGACACTTGGAGGGTGCCAACAAGCTGCTGGAGAATACACAGGGTCTGGGATCATTAAACGAAGCAATTATAAAAGAAGCAATTACACGATCCACCTACTGCAAGAACATGCCCCTCCCCCCCCCCCCCCCCCCCCCCTCCGCCCCAGTTGCGGTCACTGGCTCTGAGCAGAAAAGGTAGCAGCAAAGAGAACTGATGAGAGGTGTGTGTGTGTGTCACAGACAAAAACCGCTGCCCCTACAATCATAACACATTCTGGGAACAAATAAACACTAAAGCATCACTGCACTACACATTCTTCAGTGGGGATGAGCTGATCTGGGGGATTCCGAACTTCTCACCTCTGAACCAGGAGGGAGCTGGGCTACGTTTGGAGAACTTCCCTTTCCAGCACTATCAGCAGACATACAACAGGTGCACAATCAATACTCGTTGAATTACTACAGGTTTCTTTCCATTTGCTCCCCGATTCCCTGGACGGAGAAGAAAAATTTAGAAATATCTAGTGATGGGCAAAGGAAATATACAAATGATGAGTTCATTTACAGCTGTGTTCTGATCCAGCCAAGAAGTAGAACTAAGTCCTGAGTAGTTCGGCTTCTGCTTACGGCACAAATCTGCCTCTCTGTCCGGGGAAGTGATTAGGACGAAAGGGCATATTTCATGGCCTCCTCTTAAAATCAAGAAGGGCTGAAAGGGAAGGAAGCCAAGAAAATCGGAGAGGGACAAGGCTGGGAAATTAGGCTGTAGGAGAGCTACAGCATTAGGCTGCCTAGCTTCACAGTCTCAGCCCCTCCACTAACTGTTGAGCTATGAAACTTCAGGCAAGTTACTCAGCCTCCACTGTCTCTTCTGTAATATGGGGACCTGTTCACAAGTGGGTTTTTTTTCCTTGAAAGAATCATCTCAAAAAAAAAAAAATCATCTGAGTTAAGGTCCTTAGCACAATTTCTGGCATATAATGAGTTCTCCATAAATTTTAGTTTTTACTCTTAATAATTTTCTAAAATGATCCCCATTTCCTCTCTAAGATTTTTCACTAAATGTGATTTGCTAACTATATAACTGGAGGTAATATATCACAAGTCTGAAAGACCTTTTGTATAAATATTTCACAAATCGGGGGAAAAAAATCCTTCTCACTCCCTGATTTTTGCCTCGGCTCTCTGTGGCCCCTAACACGCACACACAATGGGTCTGGTCTCTCTGAATTGGAATTGCCCTCCTCCCAAAGCAGGCTATCGTCACACATCACACAACCTGACCGAAGATTCAGGGTTGGTTCCTCTCTTAAAGACAACTATGCTTAGATAAACGGGATTACTTTGCTATAATCTCAGGGTGTAAAAAGTCCAAAGAATCTCTGCAGTCTGGGTGGGTGCGCGCTTGGTCTCGGGCCTGGATTTGTCTGCCAGGCCTTGCAGAGAAAGAGGACAGACCGCATTCACCTAGAGCAAAATCAGGCTGACACAGGAAAGATGTTTTATGCTTTGTTTACATGGTAAGTGTCCCGACTCTTGGAAGAACAGTCGTGCTGAAAAATTGACACGCTTTTCCTTCTGGTATGTCTTTGCATGAATTGCTCCCCTCTCTGCAAGAGTAACTGATACCATCTGTGAGCATTCTGGGCCCTTCTCTCTCCTCATTCCCTTTCAAGCTGCATGTTTCTCTTCTCTGCCTCCTTTCAAAGGTGCAGGCACACAACCCCCCCCCCCCCAGCTAATTGCCAAAAACACTAGATCTGAGCTCTGTCCCCAAGCCTTTTAACCCCTCGCTTCCAGCCCCGCGTCTGAAGGCGAAAACAATCCTGGGAGCCCGGCCCTCCCACTGCCTGTGATAGGCTGCCTGGAATAGCAACAGCCTGTGTCACCGAAAAGGGCAAAGCCTTCGGAAATAGAAACAAAGTTGGTTACAAATCACACTGGGTTGTTTTTTTTTTTTCACCCTTCTTTAGCAGGCGACCATGGGGAAAGTGACCACTGCTGTCAGAGCGGGCAGCCGGGGCGGCGCGGTGCCGCGGGGGCGCCTGTAACTTCTACGCGACCATGGTACCTGTTGACAACCGCGAGGGCCCCGGGCTGCTGAGCCCCAGGGGGAGAGCGGCCGAGACCGAGGGCGGCGGCGCAGCCGGCGGCGGCCGGCATCCTCCCCGGGCCAGAGGTAAAGTGAGGCACGGGCCGGCCGCAGCGGCGAGCTGTACTCGGCTCTCGCTCCTGTGTGTGCGCGCGCGTGTGTGCGTGTGTGTGTGTACACGTGAGCGGGCGAGGGGCGTGGAGAGAAGGGGACAGGATCCGGTGGGAGCAGGAATGACAAGGAGCTGTAATGTGAAGATCCAAGTCCCACTACTGGCAGGATGGGTCCATTGACTGTGTTGGCAGAATGTAGAACTCGTTCATTTGGGGACAGTGACCGGCAAGAGAGTCCCATGTGTAAACATACACACACACACACTTTTTCATTTATTGTCACAAATGGGCAATCTGTAACAAGTGGACATTTGCAACCATGTTTTAAATCAGTATTTTCAGTAGGCTCCAGGAAAGTATTAGTTATGTAATCACTGAACACAACTTTCTTTTTTAAGTTCCCAGCCTCCGTGTGTAATGAATTTGTAAAGAATTCAAGCCGAAAACATCTGCTTGATTTGCTCCTGCTCTCTTTCCAACTGGCCTTTCCAACTGAGGTTCCTTTAATACTCTTTCTTTTAGGTGGTGAAATCTGAAAAAGTTTTAATTCATTTCAGTGATCTTTAATCTGCCGAATGCTGTTCTTCACTTCCACATTCACAATTCCCACAAACATGTTGCAAGCTTTTGGCCATCCTTTCCTACTCTTTTAGCTGGTTCTCAAAGGAATAGAAACTAATCGTAATAGGAAATTAAATCAAACACAAATAATTCTCTAATTCTCTCTCTCAGCTCTGCTCCCCTTCACCATACCATAGATTCCCAGGCCATAGATTGGAATTTCATGAATAGTCCAGAACACTAAATGATACAAAAGGCATGTACCTTTCACCTTGCGATGGATATATAAAGTTATGTTTGCGTCCTGGGTTTGTCTGATCTTGGACTTGAATCCACAACCCCTCTGTTGGAGGCGCAGATTGGCTCCTAGGCAATGAGAAGCTGTCAGCCTTCCCTTACCCTGAACCCTGCTCAGCTTTTCTCCCGCTTTCCCACTTCTGCTCAAGAATGAACGTCTGGGGCCATCCTTCAGGATGGCTGAGTCCCTCTCTTAAGCAGAGCTGCCTTTCTCCCAGGTGCTCTCTGGCTCAGTCTCAGAGCAGCCCAGGGAACCTTGTATTTGAGGGTTCATGGAAAGAATCGCAATGTTCTCTCCGAGTTCTGAAAGATTGAGCCGCAGAGCTTGCTGAGGTGGCCAAATCAACAAAAGTTCACTAAATAGTCGTGATAATGTCACAAAGAAGAAAAGAAACTTTGTCCTGAGGGGGCTCTACAGCAACAATTAAAAATGGACTATTTAATTTTGATACAGCTTTGAAAGCATGGTGTACTCTTAATAGGTTAAATTGTGCAAGTGCACAATTATCCTGAAGTAAGGTCACAAGTACTGTGTTTGGAAAGATTGAATATACGCACAAAATGCAGTTTAAAGTGCAACTGTTTGTGTTCTGAAGAAATGACAAATGGATAAATACTGTAAGTTATTTTTTAAATTTAATTCTAAATGAACCTTTATTATATACAAAAGGAAGCCGAAATTTTCCCTAAAATCCTAAGTGAATAAAACTTTGATCTGTGCTATAGTTTACATTTAGATGAATATAAACATTTTAACATTACTTGTGTAAATTTTCCTAAATTTTCTGAGACATCTCTTGGTACCCAAAGGCAATTATATATATATCTACCAAATGCATAGTGCAAGCTCGCTCTTTGTTTTGGGATTATACTTTAGTCTGTTTTATAAAGATGTTGAGGCTTAATGAAATAATGCTTGTCAAATACTTCTTTTGACTTCTTTGTATTTTAAACTTTCATAGTTTCATCCAGGAAATTCAGAGTATTTAAATATGCTCAATAATTATCATTCTATTCCTACATTTGAAGACACAAGTTTTTCTATATTCCTAGATGGGAAAATTAAAGCACAAAGAGGAACAAGTCATACAACCCAGGGGAAGATAATTAAACCATTCGAGATACTGAAAACCAAATCAAAACAAAAATTCCTAAACTCCATGATTGCACCCTCAAATACTTTTATGCACAATAGAAAGTGCTGGCAGATCTTGCTCGGCCATCCCTTCTTCAGCTGGAGAGAATGCTTTGTTCCAATGACTAGAAGCTAATGAACTTAAATTCATTTTCAAGAAGCTATGATTCAAAGTGTATATATTTTCAGTAAATTTTTTAGTGTTCACAGACATATTATAATTGATCTCCTAGGCAGGGTTGAGCTCAATCCAGGTGCCTAGAGCCGACCACGGTGTAGGTGATATTAGAAAAGTACGCCGCTAGAACATCTCACACAAGGGAGAGATGTGTGGTTGGCCCAAGTTCACTCAATGCTGGTGCAAAACTGACCGTGGTGTCTCTGGCCTGGGAGGCTGGATGCCTCCTCCTCTATCTCAGGAGATGGGTCTCCTAGGCTCTTCTAATTTCATGTTTCAGATGACTGGCTAAGGGGAGGGTTTCCTTAAGGCCCCCTCTACCCTACCAGCACCCACCCAAACGTTCCGAAACCAAGAATAGTATTCATTGTATGAATGCAGGTTCTCAGCACAGCAGATCCCGCTGCCGAATGTACTGGAACCCAGGTCACTAGAACTGAACTCACTGACCCAGTTGGGAAGACTGGGCTTCATCCCCGCCAAGACCCTTCTCAATCCAAGATGCCACAGCCTGAGACTTAAGAAATGCACTCTTGGGCTAACCAGATGAGTAGCCAAAGGCAGTTCTCAAACTTGTTTAAATCTGTGAAACTCCTTTTGACAAAGGAAAAGCTGAAGACGTGATCAATATGTAAGAGAAGTCATCATGGCACCTCTCTAGGGAGAAGAGGGGAGGTAGAAAAAGGAAAAACCTGAGGCAGGTGTCTCCCTGCTCCATTCCTATCCCTTGAATCCCTGAGCAGACTCCTGCCCGGGTGGGGCCGCAATAGCAAACCACAAGTCCATCACTCCTCTGCTTATGCAGGCCGTGTTACTGAGGTCAGGGCATTTTTACTATGCTCTTACTGAGTCTTGGAGTCCCAGGGTAGGCCTTGTCAGAGAGCTGAGGAGACTTTTAGAAGCAAGCTTATCCCCAGAGAAAAGTAAGTCAGGCCAACCAGCCTGACCTCATAACAGAGCCTTGGTTGTGAGAGGAACAGTTCTAACAACGAACCAGTCATTTTGGGAAGACCCAGGGCCTTAGCCATTACCATTTCTCCAGGCTTTCCATATATCAAAGAGTGACTGTGTTTGATTGTGTTTTAAAAACACACATATTTAATAAATTAATGGCTGATAACAGCAAAAAGTGATGGTATGCAGCTTGATATTGCCATGGGAGTGACGGGATTTATAGACATGTGAATCTGTGAGGGGCTGTAGACTCTTGTCTGGAAATAAGACTAGATTTAAAGGTAACCACCTCTCTTCACTTCAGTCAGCTTATCTCTATGATTGTGCATTTCACGTCACTTGGAAATCACACCAAAGTCTAAATTTGAGGCTTTTTGTGACTGTGAGGCTCCAGCAAGTGGCTCCTCCGAGATCTGGAAAGAGAGAAGGCCCTAAACAAACATGGCAGCACCTGTTTCAACACAAACTCTGGGGGGTGTCTGGCTCGGGCAGCCAGGGCTCTTGCTTCCCTTGGAGATCACGGTGACCTAGAGAGGGCAGAGAGGTTGCCACTTGCCACAGACTGGCTGCCGGCAGCCCCCGTAGCAGCAGAGAGGCATTGGTGGGAGTCTTCCAGTGGCAAGGCCTGGCAGACACCGACGGGGGCTTCATGCAATGAGGCTGACCTGGGGAGGATGGAATTAGTCAGCAGGCACTAGTGGGCTGAGCTGGTTTCACAGCTCACGTGTATTCGAATCGGTCAGTGCCCCTTTCCCGGTCATTAAATATTTTTAACGTCATCTTTCTGTCTGGTAAGACTGCTAGCAGGAGTGGAGGTCTCAGAGATCCCAGGAACAGGCCTGGTGGTAGCCCTTCACTTACATTGTTTGTGAATTTTCAACAAGATACTTTTTAGTGGGCTGGATCTCATATTAGCTTGTAAAACAAACAAACAAACACCCTCAAAATACAATGAATCCACCCTGGAGCCACCTAAGGAAACTGTGATTTACATGTATAAATGAAAGGTGATTCGGCCAATTTTAAAATGCTGTTTTTAATTGCTGTAGATATGTGGGAATCTATTGTTCATTCAAGAATAGTTAGTTCTTGAATATGGTTTTATAGGTAGCATTTTCTCAATAGTAGGAACCTAAGTAATATTTAGCCTAAGGGTGTGAGATGTTCTGAGAGCTCCCAGTGGCCCTCCATTAGTGCGCACTTAGCTTGTGCCTCTAAGCGTTGAAACAATTATTTACTCAGATTGTGTGAGTGAGCACTGGTTGTCTGTGATTCTTTTTTTTTTTTTTTTTTTAAGATTTTGTTTATTTATTTGACAGAGAGAGACACAGCGAGAGAGGGAACACAAGCAGGGGGAATGGGAGAGGGAGAAGCAGGCTTCCCACCGAGCAGGGAGCCCGATGCAGGGCTCGATCCCAGGACCCTGGGACCATGACCTGAGCCGAAGGCAGACGCTTAACAACTGAGCCACCCAGGCGCCCCTGTCTGTGATTCTTAAATGGAGCAGAGTTGGGGCTCCCTAGTTCAATTTTTCTCATGCACAGTTATCCCCAAAAAGATGAGTTATTGAATAAAATAGGGGATGAAAGCCATGTAAAAAGACACTGAGTTATGGTGGTGAGTAAGGGGGAAAGTTGGAATGGGCTTCTTCCCAAGGGGCTGTTTGACCAAATACCAAATAAGGATAATTTCTAATCCATCTTCCTTCAGAAAGTACCCGATCGCTGTTAAAGGCAAAAGACTTGGAATTGCCCCAGATATTTCCCAGCCGAAACTTTGAGTCAAATATATAATCTTTGTAGTAAATCATAAATTCATAGCGTTCTTTGAAATTTAAGTTTAGTTTGCTTTGGCTCATTGGTATCATTTTACTTCCTATGTCACAGCAGAGTCATTTATGCATTTGCTAAATGGCTCTGCCTCAGTGATATACTAATTTTTCTATACAATTTAGGTAGAAGTAATAATAAGACTAGAATAAATGATCACATCATTTTATTTTTAGTAGCTTTTATTCTTTTTTGAACAATTACTCACTTTATACTGTTCTGCCAAAGTATCGGGGAGAAAAATGCAGTCCTTTGTTTGACTTAGAGGAGTATTTTTTTCTTTGAGTAAATCAAGTGTAATTCACCTTTAAGCTGCTACCTGGTGCTTTCGTTGGAAGTAATTGTTTCTCAGGAACACTCATGACTCAGGTCTGCCGGGCATAGTGAGGCTCTGAGGGCTGTTGGTTACATCCATGTTATTGACTCCAAAACGTTGTGTTCCTGCACAGTTGGTAGCAATGTGCAATGCTAAGTTAGAAACCAGCCCGAAATGGCATCTCAGCCTCAGGTGTGCAAGACTTCTACAGGGAGAAAAGTTGTGATTAAGATCAGTTTGTAAGGTGAGAGAGCATTCCCAAGCTAATGAAATGTTTCAATTCCATTGGGAAACGAAATTGTTGAAATCCCAAGGCAAAATTACAGGAAGAATTTTTCATGATGTAAACCCAATTATGTAGGTACTGCCCAAAACAAAGGAATTCAAGAATTTATGAAAAGGCGTAATTGTTATGCTGGAAACAAGGTATCGTTTTACTTCCTGCGCTATCAGGAAGGGAGACTGTTTCAAAGTTTTACTTTCTTGTTATGGGGATTTTACCTCACCGATTCAGACTAAACAAATCTTTGTTGAATGATTATTGTGGGTCAAATGCTTCTATTACTATTATCCCTTCTTATCTTTAAAACAACCCAATGAAGTAATATTATGTCCAGTTCACAGATAAGCAAACTGAGGCTAAGAGAATAACAGCAAACTTTACCATGCCCAGCGCAGTTTTCTATCTCATGGATTTTTGTAGCAACTTTATGAAGTAGGTAATGTTATTATCTATATCTTGGGAATGAGGACACAGAGGAACAGAAAGGTTCAGAGACATGTCACAAGCTGGCTGGTAACTGATCAGGCACTCTGATTCCTGACCGTACCTTCACCATTCAGCCCAGGCACTTCCTAGAGAGAAGCGAAGGGACGTGCTCCAGGAAGCATGGGTAATGTGGGGCAGAGTCTCAGTATCCTAAGATCCAATCCAGGGTCTTGCCCACTTGACCGATAATACCATCCAGCACTGATGTCTCTACTTCCTGCTCTGTTCTGTGATCTGATCTGGGATTTGGGGTCCCTGCTTCACTAGTTTCAGAACTTTATTGCTTTTTATTTTAGCTATTTCCCTAATTTTCTATGCAACATGTCTTTGGCTATCAGGTTATACGTTTCTGGATAAAATATATATTCTGGTACCTATCAGAGTTCTGAGCTGACTGCGAGTACCGTGTGCAAGAAATACTGGGCAGCTCATAAGAAGTAGGAACTCCACCTTTCCTCTGTATTTCCATCAGGGATCACATGCATGTGGGACAAGTAACCACCGTCTTGAGCCATCAAATCCAGATGTAAGCCAGGAAATCTCTCAACGCAGTGCTCACAGTGACCACCCGCACTGTTTATGCAGATGAACCTGTCACCCAACACATAGTGCCGGTGCATGGTACATGCTTCATTGTTAAATGCGTAAATGAATTAAGTGTTTGTTCAGCTAAACTAAAGAACATTTTACTTCAGTAATACTTATTGAGCTGGATGCTTCAGAGTGAAAAAAGACATAAGACATTATCCATGGCTACAGATTTTACCAACTCATCAGAAAGATAAGAATCTAAGTAATTACAAGATGATCGTTTAGCCAATGTTGACTCTACTAAGACTGGACCCTGGGTCCAGTGGTGAATAAGAGACATCCCTGTGATGCAGACGCTTATTACCAACTGGTGGAGAAGGACAAGAGATCAGGGAACCCACGATGGAGAAGGTAGCCGGATGAATGATGCTCTGCTAGGGCCCAGGGGGCACTTCCACCAGCTTTTAATGGATTCTGGGAGATAGTCGAGCGAAGCTGAGTCAAGAAGGTATAACTGAGGTCAATGTGTTTACAGAGAGCATTATAAGCAGAGAAAATAGCTTGTGTGCCAGTTTTGAGAATGGCGCATTCAGGGATCTACCGATATTTCTGTATGACGAGAGAACAGAGTTCATCCAGGGACCAGAGGATGGCAAAGGAATCTGAAGATGTAAGCAGGGACCATATCAGGAAACCTTTGTGCTAAGTACCATGAGAGGGAGAATTCTTAGGAAGAGACCATATCAGTTTAGAGAAACCAAGCCAGTCTCTGCAAGTGATCACAGTGGGGACAGAATTAGGGAGCCTTAGAGAGCCTCACCTGCATGTTGAAATCCTGCAGCTTCCTGGGGTCACCATTCTTTTAATATTTCAATAAACAGAGCTCCAGCCCCTATAAGGTTAAATCCACATGCCTCCTTGCTCTCTGCCCATTTCTGCCCATCCTTAAACACACACTGTGTCCCTTAGGAGTCTTGTGGTTCTTCTGATCACTTTTTGCGCCAACTTCTTGTCTCCACTGATTGTTAACTTTCACCTCGTGCAACTAGTCTTTTCTCTTATTCATGCTCCAATCCATGTGTGGATCACGGCCCTTTTTCCTTCCCATTCTCAAATCCCATTCATACAAGCTGTTTGTGGATCATTACTATGATTGGAAGAGAGCTATTGGGCAATTAAATATCCGATGGGCCCATTCTTAAAGGCTCCTGTCAAATCCACCAGAGGGAATTTCTTGTAAATCAATTTATATAAAACCCATAGGCTGTGGCCCTGTTGTTTCCTTATGTGGCTCCCCAGCCCCAGCCCCACCCCTCCCCCACAACTTGACAACGTATCTGGACCTTTTCTTCCATTTCTCCTCTTTCTGGGCATTCTTAGCCATTCTTTCTTTCTTTCTTTCTTTCTTTTTTTTTTTTTTTAAAGATTTTATTCATTTATTTGACAGAGAGAGACACAGCGAGAGAGGGAACACAAGCAGGGGGAGTGGGAGAGAGAGGAGCAGGCTTCCCGCCGAGCAGGGAGCCCGACGCGGGGCTCGATCCCAGGACCCTGGGACCATGACATGAGACAAAGGCAGACGCTTAACAACTGAGCCACCCAGGTGCCCCTTAGCCATTCTTTCTTGAACTCTCTTTCTCTTGCTCTCTATGTCTCTCTGTTTCTATCTGTCTGTCTCTCTCTCTCTCTCACACACACACGCATCAAAATTTGTCCTTTGTATTATATGAAACATCTTGGCTTTTTTTCTTCTCTCTCTTTCCCATAGTCCACCTGTATATTATCAACATGCTCCATGCACCTCTCCCTTAACACCCAGGGGACCATCCAGGTATTTATGTTTAGTAAATAAAGTGCCCTTCCTAAGAGTTTTGCATCCACAGGCTTTGCAATATTACTTGTTTCTTCCCATTGTATTTCCCTAATTTAAAAATTATAAATGCACTACAGATGATTCACAGTCATTTTCAAGTATGTAGACTCCTTTAGCAATTCCTTCAACAACTTTAAATCCTCACATCATAGTCTTCGAAGTTTTATATTTTGATTGGAAAATATAGGCTGACGGAAACCTACTGTGCAATCACTGGCACTTTGAATTTTTTTTTTAAAGATTTTATTTATTTGACAGAGAGAGACAGCAAGAGCAGGAACACAAGCAGGGGGAGTGGGAGAGGGAGAAGCGGGCTTCCTGCCGAGCAGGGAGCCCAATGCGGGGCTCGATCCCAAGACCCTGGGACAGTGACCTGAGCCGAAGGCAGACGCTTAACGACTGAGCCACCCAGGCGCCCGGCACTTTGAATTTTTTAAAAATGTTTTCATCACGTCTGCATACGTTTGAAAGCTTGAAGTACAAATATGTTACTATTTTTTTCCAACATTCACTAATCATTGATGGGATGAGGATCCTTTTTAAAGGTCTTGTTAATTCTCAAATGTCCATAGCTCACCACAGCTTGCACACATTGAGAGCCCCATCCAGGAAACCTCAGAGATCTCTAGGTGAGAGGGCTGCTGGTTTGTTCTGCACATTCACTGCCCGCCCTCCTTAACTGTCTATTTAAAATATCCATAAAAACATGCAAAGAGATGCAAAATCACAAAAGCATGAAAGCCAGATATATTCATCAGTGCGTTAGGATTTAACCCTAAATAAGATGCAAACATAGACCTAATGCATAAAAGGCAGTGAAATTTTAGCTTTGCACAAACTCCCACGGGACATCCCTAATTGAGAGAATTTTCAGGAGCCGGCTAAAGGGAAGTCATCCCCACAGGCCCCTGGAGCTGCACTGGCAGAGGGTCACAGTTTTGCTCCACAGTCAGATCTTCCCCGCCATCCTGTTACCGTTATTTCTCTTTCTCTCTCAGGGGCTACAATTTCCAGGATGTCAGCAACTCTGGGCAGGTAGGAAAGACAGCGGCTCGTTGCATTCCGGAACATGAAATCAGTATTAAGAAAGGACAAAGCCCAGATGAGCCACTGGAATGGTGCCTTCCAGAAGTTTTAGTTTGGCAGGTACTGGTTTTGACAAGCAAAGAACTACGGGCCCCTTTAAATCATGCAGGAATGATATCTCTTATTCCCAGTCAGGGGACCAAAAAATGGAAGCAAAAAAAATTCCTTCCTTCGTCCAATGAAGTCACACCAGAAAAATAACTTCCAGACATCAGAAATTTGGCCAGCAGCTGTAATGCAGTTTTGAATGTTGGTGAGGTCCGGAGCCAACAGCCAAGAAAGAATTCTTGAGACATCTTTGGTGCAAAAAGGTGGTTTTATTAAAGCACAGGGACAGGACCCGTGGGCAGAAAGAGGGGCTGCACCGGGTTTGTGAGGGGTGACCGATTATATACTTGGGTGTTGGGGGATGCAAAGAAAAGGGAGGTTTTCTAAAGAACTTTTGTATGCTGAAGAGGACAAGACACTGGAGGCCTTGCCATTGTCAAGATTATTTTTCCCTCTCGTAAAGCATTAACATGAAGATAGTTGGGAGTTTCCTTCTGGAATTTAGGTTATTGATAAGAACGCATTTTTCTTCTAAATCACTAAGACATTTTGTAAACTGATAGAGGCTCTTGTCTTTTTGGACTGTGATCTCTATTAGTTAACCATTTGGTTTTTGTTTTGTTTTTTTCCTTCTCTTAGTTTTAGGGCAGCCAGGAGTGCCTGAGGAGTGTCACCCAGATCCCACCTGGGGGAGGTGATTGTGGGGTGTCAGCTTGTGCTTTGTCCTCAGCTGGCCTTCCTCTGCCTCATCAGCTGCTCCCCCCAGCCTAGCTACAAGGGATTCCCAACTGCAACCGGTGGCTAGCATGAGGTGTGTCAGACACTGAAAACCCAACAGCTACGCTAACTCCCTCCTCATTTTCTGCAGAACTAAAATATTCGACACTCACGTCTCAGTCACTCTTGCCAAGATGGACCATGGAACCCACTGGTTCTGGCCAATGAGACGTTAGGGTGAGTCTTCAGCTGGGTCTGAAAATTAAACTGGCAAAGACAGATTAGAGGAGAAAAGCATCCAAACGTATTTAATGTAGGTTCTACATGACACGGGAGCCTTCGCCAGGAAATAAAGACTATAAGAAATGGCTAAGCCTGAGTGGTTGTAAGCTCGGTTTGATGAAGAGTGGACAGCCATGGAGTAATATGGCAGGTCAAGCTGTATGAGGCAAGGCCTGTGTGTTTGGATCCTTCGTGGCCTCTCTGTGTCTTCAGAGATAAGACTGCTCCCTTCCTCTGGGTGTAGGGAAGGCATCTCTCATGTGACGGTTTGTTACCTGCTTCAGGGAAGAAGGGCAGGGGGAAGGTCAGAGGGACCCTCCTGCTTCTGCCATTTTCTCAAACTCCTTCAGATTAAAATACTCAATTAGCCAAAGTATCACGTTTTAGGGGTAGCATATCCTGAAACCCATCATCTTCCACGGTGCTTCTGGAAGGTTCCCTCACCGATAAAAGGAAAAAGGCCTGCCCCAAGCCTTCTTCTGTTGTCACCTGCCTTTGAATTTGGTTGTGAGGGAATTTTATGCCTGGAGCTGCGGCAGCCACCTTGCACATATGATGACAAATCAGGGACAAAAGCCAACCCTCTGAGGAGGCAGGAACAGAAGGATGGATAGAGTGTGAATCCTTGGAGATACCAAACTCAACTTGGTCTTCTCACTAATTAAACAGTAAATGCCACAATATTTTAAACCCTTGTTTTTTAGGTTTTGGTTTCTTACAGTCAAAAATATCATAACTGATCTGGGGGCTGGGAAAAGAGAAGGCAGCAAATCTGGCCATTGGCAAGGCCATTTTAAAAACAAAGGCAAGGGCTGCATTTTAAGATTTCTTTTTTAAGGGAACATACATCAGTTTTGGAAAGCATCTGATTTCTGTTCTCTGTAATTTTTGTAAAAGTGGACTCTGAAAAAAGAGACAGGGACGACATCTGAGAGTGGGAATAAATCGAGGTGAAGACGGGGCCGAGGACGGAGGTGCAGACAGACCTGTGTGAAACGGTAATGAATGTGAGGACGCGAAAGCCACAGGCGCAGAATTATGATCTGAAATCTGTGACATGGAGGATAAATGGGAGACGCTATTCTAGGTGCACATAGAAAGGACAAGAAGACAGATAGGAAATGAGATGAATATATATATATATATAGCAAACACATAAATAATTATTACTAAACAAATAGGGGGAAAACCCCAAACACTAGAAGTCTTTTCTCAGTAGAAGTCAAGTAGTAGCAGCGGAATTTGGAAGAAGCAAGCGCCCAGATTCATCCTGGTGAAAGTCCCACACTGAAGGAGGGAAAGAGGGGAGGAAGGAAAGACAAATGAGTGGAAGGAAAGAAAGAAAAGAAGGAAAGTCCAAATGTCATCAGCAGAAGAAGAGAGTTAACAGAGCAAGCACCAGCGAAGGGTGAATAAACCCGTGTAAGCGATGTTCCCTCTGTGTACCTGCCCAGCCCCCGGAAGTCAGAGAAGATTGGTTTCAGGAACGTGTATCCATACAAGTACTACTGAATCAAACCTGAGATTTGAAAAATGAAAAAGAAAACAAAGTTCCTATCCTTTTGTTTTAGAAAGGTCAAACGCTAGCAGGTGTAGAGGGAGGCCAAATTTTCCACCGGGCTGAGTTTCATTGTATGCTAAAGAGGATTAGGGGACCGAGGAGGGGGAGAGTGGTTAGATGAAGGCTGGTGCCCAGTATTTACCACCGCAGGGGGCCTCACACGTGGTCTAGGGCCAAGAGGCAGCATCTGGGACCCTTGGCAGCTGGTGGGACAGCACCCCTCAACTCTCATGGGCCTGGGGGAGCTCTCTGGCTGAGCCAGTACTCCTCCTTCACGTGACATCCAGTAGTCTACTGAGCTCTCGCGTCAGGCCCTGTGTGGGTCCCTTGATGGTGACACTTCTACTCTCAAAGAGCTCCCGATCTAAGGCAGGTGACTGGCATAACTAAATATAATCCAGGGTGCTGTGAGGCCACGGAAGGCAAGGCAAGGGGGAGAAGAGAGATCAGTGCTAACCAAAGAGAGGTCGTCTGGAAAGGTTTTGTAGAGAAGGGGAGATTCAAACTATATCTTCAGAGATGACTCAGATTTCCCTAGGCTCTGAATTTCGGGGAGAGACATGCCGTGAGGGGGAACAGCTTGAAGAGAAGCACAAGTCTGGGACGGTGCATGGCATTTTCCAGAAACAGCAAGTGGTGGGGATGGGCTGCTGAAGAGCTGGTGCCTGGAGCCTCCTGTGGGGCCTGCAAACCAGAGTCCCCGATGGGGCTGCTACACAGAGTCTGAACGTCTAGAGAATAAGTCTGTGCACGGGGCTGCCATTTCATAAAGTATAAATATACAAGTGATAATGAAACAATTTGTGGTCTCTACAGTGGTGCTCTATTAACAAGCTAATAATAGTGCTGAAAGCTTTATAGAAACGCTAATGCTGTGCTGCTCAAATGCTAAGCATTTACGTAAATATAAAGTTGTATGGGGGACCGTTCCATAATACGATGCATTCATTTTCGTCTACTGACAGAACCTTGGGGAGCAGGGGACCAAGATCCGTATTCTGGAGGGCTGTTATCATTCATTCTTTTATTCAGTCACTCGGCAAACATTCATTGAGTATTTACCTTGTGTCAAAGACCAGAGATGAGAATACAGATATAAAGAAAGCCAAGTTCTTGGCTTTAAGGACTTCTGGTTTAACAGGAGAAGACAAATGGATAAATAAATGAGCACCGTGAAAGATGACAGGTGCCCTAGAAACACATTCTTTGGGCAGGAGGAGCACCGAGGGGTTAAGGGTGAGGCTGCAGAGTAAGGCAGAGCAGGGTGGCCGTCCTGGGGGAGGTGGCGCATGAGATGACTCTCGGAAGATGAGTTGGGATGAAAGATACTCAGGGAGGAGGAGTGGAGAAAGGGGGAAGCCACACCTGCAAGGCCATTTGGGGGCCACTGCAAGTTTTTCTTGAGCAAAACATGAAGTAGGGGGGCTTCTCAATTCCTGAGGCATTCGCACGGGCCAAGCTGTCTAGCCCCCTGGCTGCCAGCCAGAAGGACCTGCGTGCGCACGTTCCGCTGTGTGTTGTAGGATTTAGTGAGCGGGCAAGTGCTCACTGTGTGTCCATTAGGTACGTAGGCTGTAGTAGGCATATGGGGAAGAAAGGAAAGCAGAGAGCTGGCAGAAACTCAAATATTATGGAAAACTGAGTGTCTCATGTGCGAGCCAGTTACGGCGTGGCTTCTTGTGAGTCACCACGAGTGACAGACAATGCAGCCATTGTGGCCTGGCCGAGCCTGCGGAGGCTCCTGCCCTCTGTGTCCTCTGTGTGGGTCTCAGGGTGTTCACGTGAAGCCCCTTGCTTGCGATTGCATCTCCCATGAGCAGTTTTACTTTCTTACCTTGCTATGGAATCAGCATTGCACCAAAAGGAACACTGCTGGTCTTCTAGCAAAGCAGCAAGACAGAGGGAGGCATGAGCCAAAGGGCCTGCGGTACCAGTTGCAAGTGGTTTCTGTGATGTCTGCAAAAGGCTGAGACGACTCCGTGGCCCTTTTGGGGAGAAAGAATGTGAAGGAAGGGCCGCTGTGAGGCAAGGCCATGAGCAAAATGGATGGAAATGCTAAATTTCACCAAGAAAGTGAAGTGCAAAGTGTTTGACTTCAGGGCTGGATGTTCTTTGAAAAGGCATTCATTGTAATTCCTCATCCTACCCTCTCCTTTAGCTCAGGCTGCTTCTTCTGGGTCCAGTGAGCTGCCCAAACTCTGCCATCTGTGTTCAGGCAAACATAAACCCCACCTTCCTGCCACTCGCTCTTTCCTCCTGTTCGTGGCCAGATTTCTTGGAAATGTTAGATCTCCTTTCTGGCACCCATAGGATAATGCCTTGCTTTTTTCATCATCAACCAAAAAAGTAGACAGAAAAAAAGCCCACTTTTTATGTCTCTCTTCATTTTTTTTTTTTTTAAGATTTTATTTATGTATTTGACAGAGAGAGAGAGATAGTGAGAGCAGGAACACAAGCAGGGGGAGTGGGAGAGGGAGAAGCAGGCTTCCCGCTGAGCAGGGAGCCCGATGCGGGGCTCGATCTCAGGACCCTGGGATCATGACCTGAGCCGAAGGCAGACGCTTAACGACTGAGCCACCCAGGCGCCCTCTCTTCATCGTTTTTATATGATAAAATTGCCCCCGGAAATTGTCCGGTGGTAGAAGTCCCACGGTGTCACAGGGCCACAATCCCAGGAGCATTAGGAACTAACCTTCCACAGGCTGCTGGATTCAAAATCCCAAATGCGCATCGTGAAGACTGTATAGGAACGTCAGCAGTAAAAAGTAGCAGTACCAAGATGAGTGAAATTTGTTTTGATCAGTATCCCTTAAAGCACATCACAGGGAAATTAAACCCCTCAAATAAGATACAGATGGTTAAGACCTTAGCCTAATTCTGTGGCATATAACCCATGTTGGTAGGCCCCCCATGTGGGAATAGGGTCATAGAATGTCTTAGTGCACCTTTTTAAGCTTTTAAAGGCCAACCCCCTAGATAGATGATAGATAGATAGATAGATAGATAGATAGATAGATAGATAGATAGATAGATGATAGATAGATAATTTGATATATAAAATTATTTTAGAATTTGTAATTTTATACAAATAATTTTTAGTAATTCATAAGGACATAATTCTATTATATCTCTGAAGAATTATACTCTTAGCTGCTGGGTCTCCAGAGGGACATTGACAAACTAGGATGGTTTCCATAACCTTTGCACACAGCCCAATTTGTCCATGTCCCGTGATCACTGACAGAAAGAACAAGGCATATGATGCTAAGTCCAGAAAATGGACAAAGGAACTGGATCCCTCTCCTGTCAGGAGCATTTACCACCCCCCCCCCCAATATAAGAAGCAGGCTTTGTGACTTGCCCCACCCATCACACCCACTCTTCCTTAACTCACCACCTCAGACTAAGTCTGAAGTAGGATGATAGAGCATCAAAGGAAGGGACTCTTGTATCTCAAGGGGTCTTTCTTTTGGTAGGGAAGGCCTATTTCCCACCTAATAAAGGGGGAACACTAGGAAAGGGAAGGAGAAGGGCAAGGTGGCAAGGACAATCTTCTGCTACTCAAGGAGTTCCGACATCTGTTACGCCATGTCCTTACCTCAGTATCCCCATGCTGCCCAGTATCCCTTCTAAATCTCCTCCTGGGGTGCCTCTCTCAATCTGCCTTATAAGTGTTTCATTCTCCAATGTCACTCATTTCTTTAATCTGAATATCAGAGACCAATTGCCAAAGCACAGAAGCTAATCAATATGTCAAACATAGATAAAATGAATAACGACAGAGATACGAAGTAATACAGTATTCTTATCCAAATGTAAGAATTTGACTTGATTCTCCTTGTGGTAGAGAAATATGTTGCTCTACCACATTTGGGGTGTGTGTGTGTGTATGTGTGTGTGAAATATGAGGATTTTAAGATCTCAATGAGGGAAAATATGTGGAAGTTTAAGACATGAACGAACCTCTAAGAGAGTAAAGTCATTTTGCAAGTAAAAATTAAAGCAGTACGTAATAAATGATAGATAATAGAGATATTACTAGAATGTTAAGTTTCTTGGGGGGCAACTATGTAGCTACACGTGGTTTCTTTCAACGCTACAGATATGCCTCCCAGTACCTAGGAAAAAGTCTGCCATGTACTGGTACTAAATATTTGTTTTCTGATTAGCTAGATAAATTACTGATTTAATTTCAATTTAATGGTTTGTGTCCACATGCTCATAAATTAATTTTATATTATCGTGGATTCTTGCATTTTTATTTGTTTCTCCATTTAAATATTCAGTCTTTTTAGATTTATTTTTTGAAGTCACCTATGTCTCAGGATCCTGGAGATGTAAAATGCCTTGGATATTTCTGATGGGAAGAGATTCAGACCAACTTTATTTGACCTGCTTCTTTTCCTAGAGCTGAACAGCACTTTTTAACCCCCTGAAATGGCAGGGTTAGATGGCCCTCGCTCAGCCTGTGATAAATGTGTGCCCACACACATTTCTAGTCCATTTTATACACATCTCAGTTCTTTTCTTCTCCATCTCCCTTACTGTTGTCTCCTCTTCTAAATGTTGTCATTCCCTAGGTCCCAGTCCTATTCCTGCTTCTCCTGCTCCTCTGTTTATCTGCCTAAGTGATCCCATTCATTCCCATGATTTTAAATCCCAGATACCTGCTGCTGAATCCCAAATACAAATCTCCAGCCTTGACTTAACTCCTAAGCTCCAAATCTGTATATTAGTCTGAATTGACATTTTTAACTGAAGGTCTTATAGATAAAACAATTAAAACATTTCAGTAAATCTAAAACAGAACATCTGATTTCCACTCCTCCTTTTACCCCCAGTCATAACCAGTTCTCTTCTCAGTCTTCCTTCAGTCAGTATATTGCCTTGAACAATATATAGGCCTATATGCAGGGTATTGAACATTGTAAAATCACCCAACCAATGGCTCAAATCATGGGGCCCTCTTGGGTTCCAACCCACCTCTTTACCTTCTAACTCCAATTCATGAACAAGTGTAGTCATTTTTACCTCCAAATTCCCTTGAATCTGTCTACTTGTCTCAAGGTCTACTCTGAACATCCAAGTCTAAGCTACCATCATCTCTTTTTAACTCTAAGGCAACACACTCCTTTCTGTTATCAGTCTTGCTCCTGGAAGAACCAGTCTGCACCCAACAGCAAGAAACTTGGCATCAGTGCCCCCATACCATTCAGTGTGCATTGCCCCTTTATACTTGGAAAACCATAAAAAGTTATCACTGTGACTTGCAGGACCCTGTTTGAAGTGTCCCCTCTGTCCCTATCCAAATTTAGTGGATCCTATTTACCTCTCCAAGCTGCTGTGCCCCACATATGAGGTACTGGCTGCCCAACAGTTCCAAAAACATGCTTTCCTGTGTCACGCCTTACAAACTGTTGTTTCCTGTGCCTGCAGTGCTCTTCCCTTGGTTAGTTTTTGTTTTGTTTTGTTTCTATTTTTGACAAGTTACAAATATATAATAAGCATCCACATACCTACTTCTGAAAATTAATGACTGCTAACATTTTGCTCTTTTCCCTCAGTTTTTAACATTAAAATAGTAAAACAGTATCAAGTCCCTTTTGTTCTTCTTCCCCCCAAGTTCCATTCCCTTGCCTCCTTACTCAGAGCAAGTAATGGATGTTGTTGGTTCCCTCCCCTGCATCCATTTCTTTCTTCCTTCTTTCTGGTACAATCTTAACTTTGACACACACACACACACACACACACACACACACACACACACCCAGTACCCTCTTTTGTTTCAGCAAGAGCCAACTGTGGCCGGATGTGGCCAAGGAGACATGAGGGCAGGTTTCCTGGAGGCTGTGCTTCATTTTCTCCCATGTTACACAACTGAAGCCTCTAGCACTTCCTGAGGCTCCTATCCTCTCTACTCTGCCTCAAAGGTTTGCTTTTAGAGAACAGCCTGCAGCAGGACCTGAGGAACCGGGCTGTCTGAATTTCTGATCCAATGCCAAAGCAGGAACGAAACAGTGTTCTTGTTTGTTCAGTCTTCATCATCTGTCATCTGCTTATCTTGCATAGCTGTCTGCTAGTAACTAAAAACATCAGCATCACAAATAGAAGGAAGTGACTTCTTAAATATCTCCACCCCTCACCTCCCAAAAATGAAAGAAAAGGATATTTCCTTTTATATCTAATCATTTTTGTTGATATATTATTTTACTATATTTAAGTGTGTGGTTATACTCAGTGCTCTGAAAAACTTACTTATACAAGGTTAAGTCTCCATTCAGACATAAAGTTTTGAAAATAACAGCACAGAACTGACCTCTCTGTCTCTTCTTTCCGCCTGTAGGTTGCGGCATGTTTACTCTCCTGTCATCTGTCACTGCTGCTGTCAGTGGCCTCCTGGTGGGTTATGAACTTGGGCTCATCTCTGGGGCCCTTCTTCAGATAAGAACCTTATTAGCCCTAACCTGCCATGAGCAGGAAATGGTTGTGAGCTCCCTCCTCATTGGCGCCTTGCTGGCCTCCCTCACTGGAGGGGTCCTGATTGACAGGTATGGAAGAAGGGCTGCCATCATCTTGTCATCCTGCCTCCTTGGACTCGGAAGCTTAGTCTTGATACTCAGTTTATCTTATGCGGTTCTCATAGTGGGCCGCATTGCTATAGGGGTTTCCATTTCACTCTCTTCAATTGCCACATGTGTTTACATCGCAGAGATTGCTCCACAGCACAGAAGAGGTCTTCTTGTGTCCCTGAATGAGCTAATGATTGTCATCGGCATACTTTTCGCCTACATTTCAAATTATGCGTTTGCCAATGTTTCCCATGGCTGGAAATATATGTTTGGCCTTGTTATTCCCTTGGGAGTTTTGCAAGCAATTGCAATGTATTTTCTTCCTCCAAGTCCCCGGTTTCTGGTGATGAAAGGACACGAGGAAGCTGCTAGCAAGGTTCTCAGAAGGTTGAGAGCCATCTCGGATACAACGGAGGAACTCACTGGGATAAAATCTTCCCTGAAAGATGAATATCAGTATAGTTTTTGGGATCTGTTTCGATCAAAGGACAACATGAGGACTCGGATAATGATAGGCCTGACATTGGTATTTTTTGTGCAAGTCACCGGTCAGCCAAACATATTATTCTATGCATCAACTGTTTTGAAGTCTGTTGGCTTCCAAAGCAATGAGGCAGCTAGCCTCGCCTCCACGGGGGTTGGAGTTGTCAAGGTCATCAGCACCATCCCTGCCACTCTTCTTGTAGACCACATTGGGAGCAAAACCTTCCTCTGTGTTGGCTCCTCTGTGATGGCAGCTTCATTGGTGACCATGGGCATCGTGAATCTCAACATCCCCATGAACTTCACCAATATCTGCAGAAGCCATAGCCCTATCAACCAGTCGTTGGATGAGTCTGTGTTTTATGGGCCAGGAAACCTATCAGCCAGTGATGACACTCTTAGAGAGCTCTTTAAGGGGATCACTACCCATAGCAGAAACTCCCTAATGCCCACAAAAAATGATGTGGATAAGAGAGGGGTGACGACCTTACCAAATGCTGGAATGAGCCAAGCTGAATACCAGATAGTCACAGACCCTGCGGACGTCCCAGCTTTCTTGAAATGGCTTTCCTTAGCCAGCTTGCTTGTTTATGTTGCTGCTTTTTCAATTGGTCTAGGACCAAGTAAGTATTTTATTTTTTATTCCTTCCTTCTTTGCCCTTATGAATGTTAACATATTGCTTTTGACCATCAGAGCATCTTATGGCTATGGTACCTTTTACATATAACTACTAGAAGTAAGATGGGGATAATACTGGCCACCTGATGTATCTACTAATGTGGAAAGTATGCTTGGCTCATACCTCCTTTGTGAAATGTGCGGGCCTGGTGTTCAACAGAAGGATTAGTTTTCCATTATCTGTCACATGAGGATAATTTAACAGTGATTGACTGGGGATAAACCAGACCTTGAAAGATATGTATTGCCCAAGAGAACATATTGTTTTATGAAAGCAGTTTACTGGGATAACATTTTCTTCCATATCATTCCTGAGTTCTTCATAAATGGAAAAAATCCAAGCATTTAGATTTTCTTAAAGACACGCTAGTGGAGGCATTCAGTAATAATGAAGGACAGGAAATGATGAGTTGGGAAAGAGGGTGGATTATTCCTTTAAGTACCCTTTGTTTTATCGCCAGAGTAACCTCCCTGAGCACTTTACTCATTAAGCAGGAGAATGGGAGTCAAGTTACTCCCATTCAATACAATATAAACAATTTACAGGGAGATAGCTACACGGCTGTCTTATTTTGTATAGCTGGTCTACTCCAGTGATTAAGTTTAAACACTTATCTTGAGCAAACCCTCTAGAGTTTTCTAGAACAGGTTGTTTGTTGCCGTTCCTTGTCTTTCAGCCTCTCACCCAGTCTAAACCTCTCTTAGGGAAGTAAAGTGTAGTCTCTCTACCAGCCTCAACTCCTACACCTCTCTCTCATTCTCTCTCTCTCTCTCAAACCTCTCTCCCCTTCTCCCTTTCTTCCTTCCTCTCTCACACAAAGTCTTGTTTTTCTTGTTGTTGTTATTTACGAGGATCAAGGACCAAACAAATGTGCTCAAATAAAAGGAAGTAGTGGAGCTTAGGAACACAAGAAGACATAGGTTATGTTGAAGGAGAAGGAATTTCATGGACAAATTTAGGTTTCTGGTGCCAGGAACTGACGGTGTTTCTAGAAAGAAAGTCACTTTAGGGCTTTCTCTGGTGATCTACTGCTAAGTCATTAACTATTCATTCAGGTGATACATATCAAGTGGCTATTTTTTTTCAATAACAAAGAACTATGCTAGATGTTGGGGAAACAGTAACGAACAAGACAGACACTGTCCCTGTCTTCAAGGAGATTATGCCTGAATTGACTGAGCTATATTCCCTGTGTCTGCTTCTTTCTGGTCAGCAGCCAGCAGGTTTGGCCTGCTTAATCTCAGTTAATGAATAACTGGATTTGCACATGACTCATATGGCCTTATACTGCAGCTTTGTTTCCTCACCTTGCGTCTACTCCCACTTCTAAGTGAGATCAGTTTCTGGATATTGACTCTTTCAAATTCCAGAATGAGAGAAGGAATCTGACTGACTCTGCTCTTTGCTATGCAGAGTCATAAATGGTTGTTCAGGGACACCTCTAGGCACATAGTCCAAACTATGGATGACAAGATTGGCCCTTCCTCTGGCACTAGGAGTAGACAGATTTGCTTATAAGTGACTGAGCATGGGCGGTTAGAGTAAATACTGTTAATACCATCAGCCTCTGATCTCTCTGACTTGTTTCTGAACCCTGGCCCTCCCTGTTAAGACTTAACAATGATAAATATTACTAAGGAATAGTTTCCTAGAAACAGGTTTCTACTGTTATTTCAGGATTCAATCATCTTGCGCGTGTACCTGGGAGACATTTGTCTTAGTCAGTTTGGGTTGCTATAATAAATCGCCAAAGACCAGATGGCTTAGACAACAGAGATTTATTCCTCACAGGCTAGAGCCTGGCAAAGTCCAAAATCAAGGTGCTGGCAGACTTGGCTGTTGGTGAGGGCCTCCCTCCTGGTTTGTAGATGGCCACCACTTTCTTAGTGTCTCCTCACAGGGCAGAGGGATGGAGAGAGAGAGAGAACTAGGTAGTTTTATTATGTCTCTTCTCCTAAGGGCACTAATTCCATCATAGGACTCTACCTGATGACCTACCTCCAAATATCACATTAGTAATTAAGAATTCAACATACGAATTGTAGGGAGGGCACAAACATGCAGTCCAGACAATACTTATGTCTTTACTCTGATACATAAAGCTAATGAAATTTGAGAAAGCATCTTATACTTTTATTTTTAGAAACTCTTTAAAGTCTACCAGAAAGGCAAGATACAAGTGAACCTTCTTTTTATATTAATAAGTACAGTCAGTTTTACTCATGTGATAAACATCGGGTGGTATTGTCCTCATTGATTTCCTTTGCCAGCATCTTTTTTTTTTCCTATAGATTCATCATAAAACTAAAAATATTTTTTACATCAATTTTTTGATCCAATCTTTTGAAATATCAAGAATCAACTAAGAATCTCAGGAAAGTTTAGCAAAAAGAAAAGGATGCTTTCTTTGTTTTAAGTCAGAGAAACTTTCAGGTTAACAGAGATTACAACATGGCGCATATTATATCAGAGACGTTGATCTTAAACTTCCAGAACCCACCTATTCATGGTCAGAGTTTTCCCCAGCTCACACTACCCCTCTCTTTTGTTTTTGGGTGACTTTGAAAAATGCAGCAAATTCTCAGTCACTAGCATATCATTTGATACATTACTGTATTAGAGCAAGAATTTCCCTTTTCAGGAAACTTAGTTTGATTTTGGAAAAAATTATTGGGGGCTGCTTGTTATTTGCTTTTTAGGATTCTTTAAATAGTATTCTATACTAATTCTTTTAAAATGTACTTTGGGCTTTAGATTTGACTAATAGTTATTGATACCTATTATGTCAAAGGAAGGCTTTACATACTTCGGAGTATTTCATTTTACCTTCACAACAAGCCTGTGAAGAGAGAGTATTCACCAAATTTTATAAATGGTGGCAGTTTATCTCAGGCCAAGTGACTTTCTCAAATAATTGAAAATACCTCTTGTCTTCTGAAATTCAGTGGTAATGCCTAGTCCAAGACAAGAATAGACAGTCCAGTGTTGGCCTTGTTAATAAATGTTAATTGCTTTAGTGCAGTCTGCCATGAAGATACATTAGAAGTAAGAATGAATGGAAAGAGTGGATCACTGTCCATCACATATGGCTATTAAATGGGCCACTCTGTATTTTATGCAAGATAGAGACAGTCTCTCTTTTTCTGAAGCTCTGCTTGGTAAGCAAGCATGTCCATTTATAAGGCTGAGCTATAAGATAAGAGAGGGAGGATAATGATAAGTTTTGATGTGCCCTTACTTGAATAACTGAACTTGATTAAGGTAATGTTTAATGTGTTTTTGGTTAGAATTCAAGCTCAGCCATAACAAACACCAAAATAACAGTGGCTGAAATAAGGTAGGAGTTTGTTCCTCTCCCACTTAGCAACTGGGTAGTTCTGGGTGTTGTGGAGGCTTCCAGGGTCAGGTGCCAGAAGCCTATAGATGGTGTCCCCAAATCTCCCTGTAGCCAGTGCTTTAATATTGGTTCTCAGTTCATCATGATGACTATTTAAAAATACTAAGATGTATTTTAAAATTTCATCACCCTTTTCTGGTAGCTAATAGTCCCTTGAGGATAGGTGAAAGGCACAAATTACAGTCAATTAAAGGGAGGCTGGGTATAGAAAGGCCTGGGTAATAACGCAGTGTGAGCAATTCTTTTTTAATTCTTTTTTTTTAGAAGATTTTATTTATTATTTATTTGACAGAGAGAGACACAGTGAGAGAGGGATCACAAGCAGGGGGAGTGGGAGATGGAGAAGCAGGCTTCCCGCAGAGCAGGGAGCCCAGTGGGGGGCTCAATCCCAGGACCCTGGGATCATGACCTGAGCTGAAGGCAGACACTTAACGACTGAGCCACCCAGGCGCCCGGCAGTGTGAAAAGGGAAGCAGAACCACTGTGAGGAATAGGAGACAAGGAATTTCTTGCAAGGGTTGCACCCCACACAGCTGTGGAAGACACTGAGAAAGCAAAGGTCTGGAAGGGGACGGTGAGAGGAAAAGGAGAAAGTCACTCATCAGGGTCATGACAAAGGGAAGCTGGCGAAGAAGCCTGTGGAAGCCTGTTGCCTCCGCATCTGGCTGTTGTCTGCAGTCCCTGCAGGTCAGCAGGGCCGGGGGAAGACAAGCTGGACTCCAAGCCAGGACAAACTGGAATCTGTG
>NW_023270807.1:86254021-86390293 GCF_011800145.1 Mirounga leonina | reverse complement strand
GGGGGAAGACAAGCTGGACTCCAAGCCAGGACAAACTGGAATCTGTGAGAAGTGACTGGAGCCCGTATCTGTCTCTCACCGCATGGACTCTGATGACACAGGCCACTTTCAGAAAAACAGGGTCCTTCTCTGTAGAGCCCTGTGTGCCTGGTCTAGTAGTAGGAGAGGCTGAAGGAGGGAACCCGTGCACTGGCTGTTCCCCCAGACCAGCAAGGAGAGGCAGCAGGTCACAGCAACGTGACAAGTTGCAGGGATGTCTAGGACCCAGCACAGGGCTGATGTGTCACTTTGGCCTTCCAAGTCTCCTGCAAATTTATCTTCCAGCCAGCCCTCCCTGAAAACGACACAGAGGAGAGGACTCTGGGAAACGTAGTTCCAGCTCAGCTAACTGGACACAGTATAGAACCGCCAGAGTAATAAACTCTGGACTCAGGAAGAATAGATGTGAATATGGAAAAAAAATATTCCGGAAGGTCAAGGGCCCTGAATTCTCTTTTCAAATGCTATGATAGGTATTTATTTCTTTTAATTAAAATATTAATTGTTAAAGTGTATGACTAGCTTCCATTCCATCAGTTTCTGAAAAGAGATGAGGTCATTAAATTAATGTCTCTTGGCTTTTGTTTCTTTAGCTATAAAACCAAAAAACACTCTTCTGCTAATGCACTGTAAAAGCCTCCACATTTATTTTCTTAGGGGCATTCATGATCTCCCTTGAGCTGATGACTCTCACTTAGCTTTAGTTCTACCGTGTCACACGGCTTCTAGTTCCTTTTCTCCTAATGAGTGCTGGATTTTTCCACTTTTATGCTTTACTATCAGCCCAATGCAAGAAGCCCAAATGCTGAATTCTTTTCTCCGTTATGCCAGGGGAATGTCCCATGCTGTCATTCAGTCTGATGCTCTGGGGCCTTTTCTCAATCCAGTCAATGACCAAATGCTCTTGCATTCCCCCTCACAAATGGCTCCTGTATTTATCTTTTCCTTCCCGTTTCTGCCATCCTAGTCTACCCCTTATGAACTCATGCCTAGATTCCTGGAAGACCCTTCCCATGCCCACCCTTCCTCTATGGGAGGGCACATTTATTACCATGTTCCTCATGTCAGCTTGGCTCACGAATCTTCCATGGCTTCCTACTTTCTACCAAATCAGAGAAGTCAAATATCTTTCAAGATGAAATGAAGATGAGAAATGATCTAGCCTAACATACTCCTTTTATAGAAAAGAAAGAAGTCCAAGAGAATGAGGTCACACAGATTTAGGACTAGAACCCCAGGCATCTGGAGCCTCATTCCATTCTCTTTCTACTACTATCTGACCCATCTCTGAGGGAAAGATGGTGTGATTTTCAAGGCCCACCATCATCTTACTCAGCTCTGTCTGGGTGCCTGCATGACTCTGGGGGCACCGTTTACCTTGTAGTTAGTGGTGTTGTGCTCCTTGGCCACCATTCATACACAAGTACATATAGACTCCTTGTGGACTGCATAGTGAGGGACACCCCCTGCCGACGTGCACCTCTCTGTGCCCCTTTATCTCCACTGCTCCACACCCCAGTCAAGGTCAAGAGACACAGGCCCTGGTGGGCCTTCTCCTTCTCCTCTACTCTACCCGAATCCCTCCTATCTTTAAAGCTTGGTGAAAGTCTTAATCTCCTTTATGAATTCACCCTGTTTCTTAGAGGTCTTTATTTGTATGAACTATGAAATATTTCTAGTGTAGAGTAATTCAGGTCTGGGTAATAAAGAGCCTGAATGTAAAGTCAGAAAAGCTGGGTTCGGGCGCCTGGGTGGCTCAGTTGGTTGGGTGACTGCCTTCGGCTCAGGTCATGATCCTGGAGTCCCTGGATCGAGTCCCGCATCGGGCTCCCTGCTCGGCAGGGAGTCTGCTTCTCCCTCTGACCCTCCCCCCTCTCATGTGCTCTCTCTCATTCTCTCTCTCTCAAATAAATAAATAAAATCTTTAAAAAAAAAAAAAGAAAAGCTGGGTTCTTCCAATTCCAGCTCTTCTGCCTACTGGCTGTGTGATCTTTAAGTTATCTATCGTCTCTGAATCTGTTTCTCATCTATGAATTGTCCATAATAACGCTTGTTCGATCTCACAAGGTATAGGGAGTGTCCCACGAGCTGATGCGCAGGTGAGTGTCTGGGATGCTGTTGCATATGGTGGGAGTGGAAGTCACGGGGAGTGTAATAACACGGCTTAGTCCTTAATGATGAAGTGTGTTGCTTCTGTATGTTTGTTTTGGTTTACCAAACATAGTTACTGGAATAAGCTCTTCGAGGGAAGAAATGGCATCTCATATTTTCTTCCTTCTCTCCCTCCAAGTGAACATTGCATAAGTCTGTTTGAAAACCATGAAGAAATACATTAGTGCTTCTAAGAGGGAGGTTGGGGAAGAAGGAGTTTAAAAATGAGATACAAATACAAGAAAGATCTCGAAGTGTGTTTTTTATGTGTGTCAAGCTGTCCAGGGCAGGCCGAGCGCCACGTCAGCTGGAAATGCTAGAGACACTGCTGTCCCTGCTAGTCACCATTGTGAAGCTTTTTGCAGAACAAACTTCACTTGGGCATAGCCCCAAAAATCTCTTTGTGGTTTTGCCTATAATATAAGATGTAGGGAGGTTAGGAGTGCTCAGAAATAGGGCTTTTCTTTGTTAAGTCGTGAAGAGTTATTTCAGACTCAGAGTATCTAAAAGTAGCTCCGGATTTGTCTTGGACACCTCTGCTTTTTCCTGCTGTATGGAGAACAAGGTTCCTTTTGCTAATGAGATGGAGAATCTCATGGTTGAAGGAGGTTTGGCTATGGGAAAAAGAAATGACCCGTCATCTCATGGTTTCTCCAACTTATAATTGCAGTTCCCAGGACTGAGCTGGGTTACATGTGGGTAACAAGGTATGGGTTCAATTTTTTTTAGAAAAGGGAAAGCATGGACTTTGAAGTAGGGCAGCGCCCAGAGTCGAACCTCAACTCTGCCACTTGCCAGCTGTGCAACCTTAGGGAAGTTAGTTAACTTCTCTGTGCCTTATCTTTCATCACTTAGAAATGTGGATACAATTGATAGTTATCTCATAGCATTGTGAGGAGTAAGTCAGCTCATAATAAAGTCCTTAAAAACTGGCCCTGAGAAGTGCCATATAAGCACATGTTGAGTAAAATAAACAAGCCTGAAGAGCTGGGTATTCACACACGTGACTGGGAGCCATGCAGTCTGACAGAATCCCGAATCTTCCCCTCTAAAGATAACAAGCAGTTATTTCATACCCGTGGTTTGGGGCTGTTGATTCTCCTAGAGTTTTTAGAAGGGATCTGGTCATTGTCCTTGTTTTTCTTGCCAAGAGTCAGTCGTTTATGTCTGTATTGATGTTGTAGTTTTTCTTTGGTAAAGAAAACACATCCTGGGAATTCCAATTCAATCACCAAAATTGTGTTCTAGAGCATTGGTATAAACTGCACAAAACAGTTAGAGTTTAAAGAAGGTTTTTATTAGAAGCAAGGTTTTCATATCAGATCTTGAATGCATTGTAAAATTTATTAACCTGATGTGATTTTTGCCCAGGTATTTCATTTAGAGAGTTTATTGCTTATAACAGATGCAAATCCTTTGCAAAAACGGTGGTATAAAGGGAAAAGTACTTGCTTTTCTAAAGTAAAATTGAAAGCAAGACTAAAACCATTTTTATTAAACCTTCTTAAATACAGGTTGGCTTAGAACAACATTCCTTAATTGTGTTAGATCACAACCATATTTTCTCCAGCCAAAAAAAAGTGTTTCTATTTTTAGGTTAAAGCATATGCCCTACATCATTTTACTTTCTGGTCCTTTGTTTTCCTAATTGTAAAATAATAGGGTTGCCCTAGAACCTAAATTCAGGAGGGAACATGAATTTGGTTAGTACGAAGTAATCTCACGTATTTTATTTCATGCGTTCAAAAAGTTATTCAAAGGAATCTATAGTCTTCACCAGCTTGCTGAAAGGTCCATGGCCTGAAGAGTTTAGGAGCCTCTGCCCTCCATTTTTCAGTAACTAATACAAAAACTCCTCCATCAAATGAAATCAAGATATAGACTCCATTGCTTTTATTAGAGACCTTTATTAAACATTTAACTTTCCATACCTCATTTTTCACTTTAAAATATGTTCAAAATCTTAATCTTACCCTCCACTGCATTTCTGGGGTGCTCCTGATCATCACTTAGCTCCTTTTAATAGCTGAATATTTGTCCATCATGGTTCAAACTTCAGGGTAGAATCAAAGATTCCCGACATTGTGAGGACATGGAGCCACATGAAGATTTCTCTTCTACTCATGCTTCAAAAGTAAAGCACAGGGGAACCCAAACCCAAGGCATGCAATTACTCTCTTATGAATTCATCTGAGGTGATATTTGTATAGAAACCCAGCCCTCCTTAAGTTAGCCACCAAAACGTAGAAAAATGTGTGTGGCTATTCTTTTCACAATAATTAGGACTTTTCAAAATCCAAGCATTCCTATGTTCATTAATTAATCAACTTCCTCTTCCATCTCATGACTAGTATCTCTTCAGGAAAGCAGATGGAAGGAATTTGTCCAACGTCACACGTTAAGTTCAGTAATGAGACTGTGACAGCTATTCTTTAACTACCTTTGTATTCACTCACTCAAGCAGAACCTCACACTGCAGGCTGAGTGACAGGTGCCACCAAATCATCTCCCCTGAGCTCTTCTGCCAAATAGGCAGGCGTTCCAGCAAGAAAGCAACTGGGGGTGACCAAGAGGAGAGGGGAGGGGGAGAAAGCGGTGGGGATTCATTCATTCACTCACGTATGCAGAGTGTGTGTGTGTGTGTGTGTGTGTGTATTGCTCACCCAGTACTCCGTGTGGCGATTCGGGGATGGGTGAGCAAGGTCTACAACTTGCCTTCATGGAGCCAGTTGTGGGAACAGGCAAGAAGCAAGAACATGAATACATGTACGTTAGTGTCAGGAGGAGAGAAGTGTTCAAATCCAGATGGAGGTAAGAGTGGTAAGGAAACAACGGGAAGGATAAATGAAGGAGCACGTGTGGAGGAGGCCGAATGGTCACAGAAGGCCTTTCTTGGGTCACAGCTTGTATGAAGAAAGCAGAGTGAAGATCTGGGAGTAGGGATGATGGCAGGTGAAGTGGACTTGAGGGGACACGAACTTGGAGGCACAGTAAGAAACCTGTTGAGGCCGTGGCACAGAGTGCTTGAATTCCGACCAGCCTTTGATATCTGGCTCCCTGGCCTTGAATCCCAGCTCCAGGGTGTAGAACTTTGGGCAAGTCAATTCCTCTCTCAAGCTTTCAGTTTCCTTATCTAGAAAATGGGGCAATACTGTCTCCCTCACAGTGTAATTGTGGGGGCAAGTGAGGCAATCTGTATACAACATTCCTAGTTTGGTGCCTGGTGTGCAGTATGGACTTGATACAGTTAGTTATTAGTGCTAATAAATGTCAGACTGTGGTCCACACATGACATGAATAGTTCTGATAATGCCAACCCTAACATCAGCAGGCATTTTGCTTAAGCCATGTCAGGACACACGGGAAGTGCTCCAGGGCCCTAAGTTGAATTATGATCCCATGGTCCTCCTCACCTCCCTCCCACAGATCATTCCAGTTGGGTCAAGACTAAAAAGAATAGATTTGTGCTTTGAAATATAGTTTAATTCTGGATTACCTACAGTCAGGAGATCTTCCTAGGAAACCAGACAAGTTTTATAGAAAGTCCGGAGGCACTGGGGAAGGGTGAAAGGTGTGATGTAGCCTGAGAAACACTCAAATGTCCACTCTTCTAAGTTGGTGCAACTAATTTAGACTATATGTCCTATGTACACACAAACTCTGTCTTTTTCACTGTTGTTTCCTCCAGCTTAACCTAGGGCCTGGCCCACAACAGGGGCTCAATAAATATTTGTTGGATGAGTCAAAAAAGTGTTTCTGGAACTCTCTCAGCTTCTGTGACTAGGGGGAAGCTCTCTCTCTCTCTAGTTTGGAGTTGATGTATCCTGATCCCTCTGGTATGTATCTGAGTCAGTATATAGGGAATTAGAGATGAATGTATGGTGTGGGGAATTCCATGTACATTTGACCAAAAATTGTATCTGAATAAAGCTAGTCAATTGAGGACACAAGGCCATCTCCAATATTTGATGACCTAAGAAGGTTTGTGTTTTAAATTTCCTAAAATTAAGCCATTAAAAAATTTATAGTGTTAAACAAAATATTCATTTCCAGATTTCTATTTTTTTCTTCAAATACAAGACCCAGCCCTTCCCTAGAAAACAAAGATTGAGATGAGCAATATCATGGGATAATTTTTCATACCTTGGTTTAGTAATTAGATGTATTTATTTATTTATTTATTTATTTTTAAAGATTTTATTTATTTATTTGAGAGAGAGAATGAGAGACAGCACAAGAGGGAAGAGGGTCAGAGGGAGAAGCAGACCCCCCGCCGAGCAGGGAGCCCGATGCGGGACTCGATCCCGGGACTCCAGGATCATGACCCGAGCCGAAGGCAGTCGCTTAACCAACTGAGCCACCCAGGCGCCCTAGATGTATTTAAACTTTACTCTTTACAAAAAAGACTAAAGACAATTCCTTCACAGTTCTCCTAAGAGAAATATGTGGAAATCTGAACCTGGCATTTGGGGTTTGTTTTTGCTTATTTAATTAACATTAGAGTTTATAGAAATATTTCAATGGATTATCTCAGGCTTAACAATCCTATTAAATCCCTCAGATGTCAAAGGGCAGTCCATAGTTGATAACAGTAATAAAAGATCTTTGTAGAAAAATCATACCATAGCCACAAGTAATCACACTCTCAAGAACTGCAAACTGACTAATATTTTAGCCCACTTGCAAGCTAACAAGTTACCCTGCCACAGTTTTATGGATTTTGGAAAACAACACTAAGAGTTCTGGATCAGAGACAAAGGACAATTTATTACCCCCAGCAATAGCAATAGCCAGAATATCAGCACGGCCCCGTTTCCTCAAGCCCCAGTACCCACAGAGCAACAGGAAGAGAACCAGATAACACCTGCACATACACTGGGTCATTTTTGAGAAGAGGAGCCCCAGGTATAGGGAACCCAAATCTTTTATAATAGACAGTAAGCCAGCCTGATTTCCTCCGTGGAAGAAGACATTATCTTTAATTTACTGGATACAGGAGATACTGTCTCTGTCTTCCAAGGCTGTTTGTTATACAAACATCCTTAGAAAAACAGCCAGAACAAAAAACGTCACTGCTTTTGCTCCTAAGACATGCAGAACTGCAAGGGATCCATGGAGAATTGTCTGTCAAGTGTCCTAAAAAGGCCACTTTTTGGTTTTAAATAACAAACTAGAATTTTTTTAAGGCTCAAAAACTGTGGAGTCTAACTTTTTGTTTGGTTTAGTTTTATGGAGTTTAGCCAGCTTTTTGGAGGATGGGTATCAGTAGGAAGCATAAGACTCATCTGCCGTAACATTTAAATTTAGATTTCATACCCAAATAACTTTAGCTCTTCAAAAAGAAATTGTTCATGTGATGTTTGCACAGCTAAAGATTTTGAGAATTCCAGGGATGTTAAACAGCAGGTTTTAATTTAGAAGTTTACTTAGCTGCTTTACTCCAAGATATGATGAGTTTAGAACAGAGAAGCTTTTAGACCAGAAGTACATCCAATGTTTCAAAAAAGATTTCGATGTTCTTCATATTTTCTCCTCAACTCTAGGTCTTTAATATTCAGAATCATTGCGGTGAAAGGCATTTTTAGTGATCATCTTTTTTTTTCCCTGCTATTCTTATGGGATAATTACATGCCTTTAGAGAAAAGGCATACTGCATAAATTATTATGCTTTCAATATGAGAGTTTCGGTATCAATTGTAGCCATTAAACAATCATATTCACCCACTTGTTTGTGTTAAGTATAAGTTAAGTGTTAAGTGTATAAGTTTAAGATCTTTCATATTTTTCCTTTTAAATCTTAGGGTTTTTTTTATCACCAATATTCCCATCCATACTGTTCCTTTTTTTTCCAATTAATGAAGTTAAAGGCCATTTTGATAGATGAAAGTGATGAGTTATTTGGTCCTCTGATGTTAACCATTAAAATAATGCAAAGTAAATAAAAATTAGTATCTGAATAGTTTTACACTAAGTTCGCATCCAAGCAAAGGAGGAAAAACTTAAAGACATATGTGCCCTTACCTAATTAAATCCTATTTTCCTCTTTGGAGTCAGATGATGCAGCCGGCCAGTACCTAACAGAACCAGTCTAAAAACCGCATCTTTGTAGCATGAGCACAACTCAACACAGTGAAATGACACCATCAATTCCGTTACCATGGGCAACTGTTCACATAAAACAACAGTGTTGAACTTTCCTCTCAATCCTGTGCCCTTGAGAATTGTGAATATCAGACAGTAAAGACATTAAAGACACAGACTAAGGTTTAAACTATCTTAATAAACACAAGCATTCCTTTGTTACTTTATTGTTTTCCAGAACACAATGTTAAGAATTTTTCCAGGGAGCATTTGTAATATTAAAAACTGTAATACCTTTCTGATTAAAGTAAAGCATCAGTCATCAAAAAAGTACAACATAACATTACATCTGAAGCATGACATTCCAGTTACAGTTTAAACAAGAAAATGTTAATTTCTTGGAACTCCTTTTTTTTTTTCTCCAATTTGAATCCTAGTTCAGTGGTCTGAAAATTGGGATATTCATGCTCCTGGGGGTTCATTTTGCAGAGTACTGCTTCGAGGACACGTCAAAGAAAATCAGTTTGTTGATTTTCCGGAAAAATCTGTTTCCTACAATTTCTTCTTCCTCATCTCCCTAGTGATAATTGTCCTTCCACTTTAAGTGGAAGAAAGCACACCTATTATCCATTAGAAAACTTATTATGATGATACATGTCCCAAATTATAAAAACCTCAGGAGCAGTAATCAAAAAGATAATTGGAAATATTGGTGTAGGTGTGGTATGGAAAAATGATTCTAATGACTAGATAATAATCCTTTCATAGGCCTAGATATTGCCAACAATTTGCTTTCAGCAAAATTAAAGGACGGGGCGCCTGGGTGGCTCAGTTGGTTAGGCGACTGCCTTCGGCTCAGGTCATGACCCTGGAGTCCCTGAATCGAGTCCCGCATCGGGCTCCCTGCTCGGCAGGGAGTCTGCTTCTCCCTCTGACCCTCCCCCTTCTCATGTGCTCGCTCTCTCTCATTCTCTCTCACTCAAAATAAATAAATAAAATCTTTAAAAAAAAAAATTAAAGGATGACCTAACCAAGTGATCAGCTGATATATCATTACAAATTACTTTTTTTGTTAATTCAAAGAACTGAGTGATTCTTGTATTATAAAATTTCTTCAACTCCCCATCTTCTTTCATTATTCTTGAGGACAATAAATTTCATCTAAAGAGTAGAAATATATCCTGTTAGTCTAGAAGTGACATTCACCCACACATACATAATAAAGAAAAAACTCCCTGTCTGTTAAGAGAGGTTTCTTTCAATAAATTTCACTTTTCATATCTAATAGTTAATTCTAAAGATTTGTAATATATTTCTATAATTTTGATCCATTTTTTATTAATTACTGTGTTAACAGCTGAGAAAAAAATACCTAAAAATTCTTAGGGGAAATAAAACAACCCTAAAATTTCAGTTTATGGTAATTTTTCCCAGAGCACTTATGATGGAGTGATCAAAAGACTTTTAAGTTTAAAAGTGCATTGAAAAAGGATAAAATACTGAGTTCAAGGTGAAAAACAATATAAAATTTACTTTAAGTATCTTATTTCTGTATTTTTTAAATGGATGATGATGAATATCAGATAGGTATGGTATTTCAATTCTACTGGAAATATGTAAAGGCATGAGAAGTGCTCTCTTTTATATGTTAGAGTTTATAATACAATAGAAATTGCATTCTTTGCTATCATTTAAAGTTACAGCGAGAAGAAAGTTTGATGTTGACTTACAAATGAAAGAAAGTACTTAGTTTTTCAAATTATTTTAAAGGTTACACAGGCAAGAAAGTTTAAAGACCACCGCCAGTAACTTTTTCTTATTCCCAACCAGTACTTGCTCACAAGAGTTTCATTATCAATTCTTGCATTTTTTTAAATTGATGGTTTTTCCATTGTGTTCAATTTTCCCTAAAATGTTTTCAAAAAATTATTTCAGTTAGTGTTGACTAGAAATCATTAAGATAGAAAGACTGGGGAAAATTGAGGCTTTATTTCACTGCTTTTCTTGGTTTATGTAAGTAATACAAGATAATATTCTAGAATAAAATATTTACTTAGAAGAGGTGAGGCATGAACAAAACTCAGAGAAACTGAGAAAGGGGAATATGAGAAATAAAAATAAAAACAAATAAAAGCTATTGCATCATTGCTGATGTTGGAGAAGGTGGCCCATGGTGGAGTGTGTTTTTTTAAAGAGCATACCTTTTCCAGTTAGGGAACTTAATGGAGCCAGGATTTAAACATCTGGTTGGAAGGAAATGGGCGTATTTCCCTTTCATATTCACATTTAAAGAATCTCTTGGCAGACAGAGAGCTAGGTGTGCCGTGTGCTGTTTGCATAGGCAATAAAAGCCATGGGATTTGGCTTCACTTTGGCAAAGTATGGAACACCGACTAGTCGGCAAATCAAGCTGTTGAGAATTCTGCCTCCAGAGTTGCTGGGAATTCTCTGGCAAGAGTTTAAGACCTCTGTGAATCCGTGAATCTTGCAAGCCTGGAGCTGGCATGCCAGGAGGGTGAAGAAGAGTTCAAGTCAAGGCAAGGCAAGGGCTTAAGTGACAGCCTCAGTGGCTTATATGGAGGGGGCGAGGATTAACATGGCAGGGCCTACCCATGGGAGGGCGAAGTCATCTGCACGGATTGCCCCTGCTAACCAAGCCCATGTCCTCCACGGCACACGGAGACACCTTAACATATTTGTCCTTCATGTCTTTTCATGACACTCTGTGCAACCATAAACATTGTCTGCGGATTTCATCTGGATCAGGCAAGTTCTGACGGGCAGCCTTGGTGATTTAATACCATGTGAAGTACAGGTGCCAATACTTATGGGTAACTTATGTCCTGGGAAGTCCAAAATTTCCTCTATCCTTGCAGCACAGGGGAGGCCTTAAAGACATGCACAGACTCGGACATTTCCAGAGGCGCGTATTGCTGAGCTCGTCCTGGAATGGCGAGGCCAAAGTGGAAGGGTGGAGGTCAAGGAGGATTGTTTGGAGAAGAGTTCACTACGTCTCTGAATACCCACTGGATTCCTCATAAGCAAAAGCACAAGTCTATCATCAGGGCACTGGAGAACAAGCACACCCCAAGAGGCTCCACTTCTTCACTGTGGTGGGTGGTGACAGGTTGACTTTTGGAGAAATGAGGCCATCTCATTAGAAAAGTCATCAGTGATTTGCAGAGGACTTCCACTTGTCACCGTAAATGTCAACATATGAAATCCCCATGTGATGGTTTCCATCTCTGTGCTCTTGACTTAAGAGCTGAAACAGAGCTGCTCCATTTTTTCTGCTTTGGACCTTCCTAGCCCCTTTCCAGGGACCACGGAGGCCTGTCAGATTCTGGCATCATCTTGCTCCTAAGATGGCCCTGGGAAGACTCTGATCCTTTCAGTCAGTTTTATCTTGCAGCAAGGACCATCTTCAGAACTTGATTTCACTTTCTGGATTTGAAAATCTGTGATTTTAGGGTGCTGAAATCATTGTTAAAATAATATTCTCCTTATTTTCGACTTGATGGGCTCCTTATTGGGAGGCTGGACCATCCTTGTCAAAACCCTTGTTAAATGCTACAACATCCAATTGGTCAATATTAGATAAATCAAAGCATCAATTCTTGAATTCTTTCTATCAGATCAAGAAAGAAGTAGAAGCTTTCTGCAACACTACATTATTTTTGGAAACATCAGGTGCAAGATTTGACTGACAAGTTCTCATCAGAGATGGAGGGAAGTCTCTCTTTCTTTTTTGTTTTTTTTTTAAGATTTTATTTATTTTTGAGAGAGAGAGAGTGTACAAGCCGGAGAAGCAGCAGGCAGAGGGAGAGGGAGAAGCAGACTCCCTGCTCAGCAGGGAGCCCGATGCGGGGCTCAATCCCAGGACCCTGCGATCATGACTCAAGCTGAAGGCAGACGCTTAACCGTCTGAGCCACCCAGGCACCCCGGGAAGTCTCTCTTTCAATGTTCAGTTCATTGCTCACTGATTGGTTCAGCTGCCCACAAACCTAGCTCGGTGCTGAACTGAATGCTTGTCTAGGGCAGGCTTTCAGTGAGGACTATGGGTCCTTTTAGGCAAGCCTTTGACAGCTCAGACTGAGTGCTTGTATAACTAACTAGTGCTTTGTGAAACAGTCCTGTCTCCTTGTGGGTGATATCCACCACTTTCGGTAACAGCAAGATCAGCACATTCTCATCTGACACCAACATGTGTCTGATGACCCCAGCAATGATTTTCCAAGATCCCACCAAATAATTCCAAGAGGTGGTTGTGGTGAAAGGTGGGGAAGGGAGGAAGGTGTTTCAGAGGTGATGAAGTGGGATGGAAGTAGATTAAGAAAACCTCTGTGAACTCATCTAGAAAAGAAAGAGTGACCCTTCCCCCACCTCCTCCTCATGGCTGCTAGAGCAAAAGATGATGAGAGATCCCCCACACCACTGTGATAGATACCAATGGCAGAAAGGGGCACAGGGGATTAGTCTGTGGCATAGATTATTTAACTTCATAATTTTATCTTGTATTTGTCCAAGGGCAGGTCATTACAAAGACTTCACCAGAACTATACAGCTGTCATTCTACTCAGAGCCAGATCCCCAGTCTCACAACACTCAAATACAAGGTTACCTGAGCACTGCACGGGGCTCATTAAGAGCAAAGTGATCCTACCAAGGATATAATCTGCAAGAATCTAATACAGTTTTTTTGGGGGGGGGGTAGGAGGTGGAGGGGAGGGATACAGAATTTTAATTTTGAATTCCCTATCAATTAGAACAATAACAAACATGTTCCTTTGTTACAATTATCTTCCATGCCCTAACGATAACCCTACATGGATTCACTTGGAAAAAGATAATCAAGAAAAAAGTGTTTCTCCAGCCCTCTGCTATAATTCAATTTATTTTTCTTACTTTAAAATAGCAGATTTACTACGAGCAGATGTTTTCCGTCCAGACCCTGATCTTGTCAGGGGAGGCGAGTTGTTAAATTAGAGGCACAGCTGACTCTCCTGATTCCCACATAGGCCATGCAAGTGGTGGCTGGCATTGGGGCCCTGTCCCCACTGCCTCTGCTGGGCTAGGACCCTGCAGCTGGTCTGTAGGTAAATGTTCTCTTTCCAGCACAAGGTGACTTCGCCAGCAGTGAGCCAGGGCTGGGGCAGCTCCTACGTCCTTCTTTGTTCAGAATCAAACGCTTATGCTCCACATTTACTTATTCATTAACAAATATTTATTGAGCCACTACCAAGAGAGCACCATGATTAACAAGCATGAGTTTCACGGACCCACTACTAGAACTCAGTGCCCCCTCCGCCACTTCTGAGCTCTGTGACCTTGGCAGATGATTAACTCCTGAAGCCTGAGTCTCTTCTACGTAAAGAGGGATAGTAGTAAGTTCCTGTCTTGGAAGATTTGGGGAGGATCATTGGAGGTAAGGTTCATAAGGTGCTCCGCCCCTTGTGAGAATGCATAGCTATTTTACTGGGCACGCTGGGCTGGATGGGCAGTAAGCAGAAGACAAGTGAATTCTAATCCCATCAGGCAGGCCCTGTAATGTTCCCTGTCACTCTCAGATAATAAAGAGTGCTCTGATCAGTTTTGGTGCCAACAAGAGTCTTCTTTCAGAAATTCACACATTTCTTCAAGTATAATAATCAAATTTTGGGGCTTGGTTTAATTCAGAGCTGCTGTCCACTCAGCTTGCCCCCGGTCAGGAAGACCGGGTGGGAGCAGGGAGAGTAGCGGCCTCCTTTCCCCTGTCTTCCTGGCTCCATTTCCTACCCACTCATTAGCTGTGATGTCGGACTTCTCCAAGGGAAGGGCCAGGACCCACAGCAGGGAGAGCCTGGGTCTAGTGCTGAGGCTCTGTGCTTGGCAGAGGTCCAAAGCTGCCTCTCTCATTGCTCCCTGGCAGGCGATCCAGCCACCGCCCGTCCCGCTTGCATTCTCAGGCCTGTGTCATACACCCCTCCTTCCAGGATTATTGTCAGGCTCTGTCAGTATTTCTCCTGAATCCTTTCTCACTTGGCTGGTGATGAGAAGGAAGCGCATTTCTCTCCCCTCCTGCTGAGGAAGGACACAGCCCTGCTCTCCAACCACAAACCACACAGGCCTGGGGCAGGGGGCAGGGTGCAGAAGGCAGAGGGCAGAGGGCTGGCCCTCAGTTTCAATGGGTTTTTGATAATTTTGCTGCCTCCCCTTCCCTTTCTTCTAGTGCCCTGGCTGCTACTGAGCGAGATTTTTCCTGGTGGAATTAGAGGACGAGCCATGGCTTTAACTTCTAGCATGAACTGGGGCATCAATCTCCTCATCTCTCTGACATTTTTGACTGTGACTGGTAAGGACTCATTGTTTTCCTCTAACACCTTTTGTGCTCTTAGGACAAATGTGAGGGAAGCACACTCACCTAAAGATCATTTTACTGTGAACGTGTTCAAAACATTCAAAAGTAAAAAGAAGGTACCTGATGTACTGACCACCCAATTTAATCATTCTTAATTCCTTTTTAACCCCACCTGCTCTTTCCCCAAATGATTTTGAGTCACATCCCAAACGTGAT
The DNA here is from genome assembly GCF_011800145.1 of Mirounga leonina. Taxonomy (NCBI): domain Eukaryota; kingdom Metazoa; phylum Chordata; class Mammalia; order Carnivora; family Phocidae; genus Mirounga; species Mirounga leonina. Next base: position 86,375,468 of record NW_023270807.1, on the reverse strand, counting down.
GTCATTTTGTCTATAAAATTTCCACATGGACCTCTAAAAGATAAGACATTTAAAAACTCTACCTGCAATATCATGATCAAGCCTAAAAATGTTAATAGTAATCCCTTGGTATCAAATATCCAGTCTGTCTTCCCATTCTTCCAATTGTCTGATAATTACTTTTTTATACTTTGCTTGAATCACAATCCAAAAACATAACTCACAGTTGATTGACATGTCTCTTATAATTTGTAGGTTGCATCTTCATTTCTCCCTCTTCCTCCCCATCTTTATATTTTTAATGAAGAAATGGGGTTCTCTGTTTCATAGGGTTTTTCCCATGCTGGGTTTTGCTGATTATAGTCCTATCACATGACCTTCTGTCCTTTGTGTTTCCAGTGAACTGCTATTTAGGTCTAGAGGCTTGAGCAGATTTAGATTTTTTCATTTGTTTGTTTGTAAACTCCTTCACAGATGATGGCGTACGTCCTGCCACAAATGTGCATCCTGTCTGTCTCCCACTTTGTCATGTAGGCTTCTGTGAGGATCATCGCCCAGATCCGTTATTTGCATTCCATCATTCCTTCTAAATTTGGATCATAGTTTCTACTTCTCTAAGGAGAAATTTCTTTTCCTTAGTTATTTGCCTGCCCTGAAGTATGAATCAAAGAAAAAAGGCAAGAGAAATGCTTGAAACTTTCTCTTTATTTTCTAGTTTCCCAAGTAATGAGGTAGTGCCCCAGCACCCTCCAAAATTGACCAATGAGCTCTTTCCTTTCTTTGCTCTTTCCTTCATACATGTATATGATATAAATATTAAATAATACATACAATATATAAATTTGGAAAAGTGGACATATACTCAAAAAGGTATATATCTATAGCACTTCTGAGTCTTATCAACCACTTTTTTTTTTTTGAGTACATCTACTTCTGGAAATTAACTTTTGGAGTTATTAATTAAGCATGGTTTGGGTTTTTACATAACATTTTAACTGTTTATATCCCATATTTTTAGAAACGGACCAAGACTGAAAAAAACAAAGGCACTGGTCATTAGCACCAACCATACCTATCCTACTTAGATCACATGCATAGACCTGTGACTTTTACCTTCACACACACACACACACACACACACACACCCCTTTATCTGCTCTTTGATGTGGAAAAGAGAAATATAAAAGAAAACAATGGGGTGAGCACAGCATAATGTATAAACTTGATCAATCACTATGTCGTATACCTGAAACGAATGTAACATTGTGTGTCAACTATACTTAACATTTTTTTTTTAATTAAAAAGCAGAAGAAAGAGTGGAAATGATCAGGGGTGGGAAAAGAGGACACAAATCTCTGGGAAGGATGGCTAACGTATAGGATGAGCTAATGCACATTCAGAAGTTCTCCTGCACTTAGAACAAATGCTGGGAAAGCATTTTCACTTAAAAATCCTGGAATGAACCTGTAGATGACATTCCATTGGGCTAAGCTTGAAATTCGGTACAGGTTTCTCCCACTATTTGAAACTAGAACGTCTCTAAGAAACCTTTCATGAGCCAAGATGGCATGAAGGAGAAAAGCAGCTACACTTCCTGAGGGCAAAAATCCTCTTTGGATTTCAGAAAAGCCAAGTGGCATAACGCAAACTTGCCCAACGCAGGGAAGTACTTACTTTCAAAATCTGTACTTACTTCCAAAAATCAATTTTCCAAGTAGAAGACGTAACGGTTCTGCTTGGCAGCAAGCCCTTGGACACCAGCCTTTTTCAGTGCAACTTCAGCAGATCAATAAAAGCAGAGTGTTCTGGGGAAACCAGCTCACTGGGCAGTGGTCACGATGCGGCTGCATTACGCTCAGCTCTGAGTAAAGTATGTTAAGAGGATTGTTTGGATCTTTTCAGAGCGCTGCTGTGTGTCCATCGTGGGAGGGCACCCGGATGGGCATGGGACCTGTGGTCTGCGCGGAACGGTTGCAAGAGTGCAGGGTGTTTGGCTGCGGCGAGAAGGTGGTTAATATGCTTAGATCTTTCCACGCTGCATCCACCACACTGCCTCACTACGGAACCGCTCGGTCAGTTCTCCTGACTGACCAGTGGGGACTGGTGGCTGCAGCCGTGAAGGGCTGTGTGCATGGTTTCTGGCTGCGGTCAGTCTGAGCCTGCGTTTGTGAAGAGCCAGCTTCTTCCCCGCTGCTCCCCGCCGGGCTGGACTTCCTGCTCCCCAGCTGAACCCCCCAGGGCTGGACTTCCTGCTCCCCAGCTGAACCCCCCAGGGCTGGACTTTCTGCTCCTGAGCTGTGGGCAGCACAATGCACATCGCAGGCTCCAGTGCATTGGGGGCCATCTCTTGCCACTTCATGTGCCTTGACCTGGGTCAGGAACTGCGAAAGGACTGTCCCTTTGGCTAGAAGTGGCCCTACGCTGGCCGGCGAGATCCAGCCGTGCCTGAGGGTGTGGCTTCTTGATGATGACTCTTAGCAAGCGAAGGCCTTGCCAGAGAACTGTTAGCACTTTTTTCCTCTGAATCCAGGAGGAAGCATTACAAACACGCTGCCCACTACTAAAAGGAAATATGGCCGACATGAAATGATTTATTTGAATAATCAGGGTAAAGAAGGGTGAGCTCATTTCAAGAAAAGTGCATCTGTGTCAGTGACTTTAAAAATGTCCACCAAATAGAAACCAAAGTGCTACAGCCATGACTCCCGAGGGGGGCCCTGTGAGGATGAGGAACCAGAGGAAATATTTTACCTTCTGCTTTCTATGCTTCTGTGTCATTTGAGGTCCTTTTATTTTTATTTTATTTTATTTTATTTTACTTTATTTTGCAATGAGGATGTATATTACCCTTTCGAAAAAAGAAAGCATGCTCATGAAGAAGATGGCATTGGGTTTACATTGTGATAGTCACAAGGCTTTCACAGAGAAAGCTGAGGTAGTCTGTAAAAAGGAAACTTACAGAGGTTGGCTATATTTTTAATTTGTGGTTGCCATTTCCCAGGATCCTACCAGCATGTTTGAAAATACACACGTTTTTATATATGCCCCAAGAATCAGCTGTCCACACAATGGGGTCAAAGCAACACAAAACACATTTTTAATCGGTCTCTTTTGTCCTTTGTAGATCTCATTGGCTTGCCGTGGGTGTGCTTTATATATACAATCATGAGCCTAGCATCCCTGGTTTTTGTTGTTGTGTTTATACCCGAGACAAAGGGATGCTCTTTGGAACAAATATCAGTGGAGCTGGCAAAAGCGTAAGTATTATGTGCACGCTGTCCCAACAATGCTCTGGTCAAAAAACTGCAGTTTTATAATTCAACCGAATAATGATCCAATATCTGAAATTATTTCAGGATATTCCCTTTGGCGTGAAACTGTATCTCAAAACATAATTTCAGTTTTTATGCCATGTGATGAACCTTGGTGACTAAGCTAAGGAATTAGAACAACCAGTGCTTTCTAACAGGTGAATCTTGCAAAGCTTTTTTCAGTAATGTTCAAAGAACCCCTCTCATCTCTCTGGGTCCCCTGCGCAGGAGGGCTTTTTTGTTTGGGGTTTCAGGTAAGTCTTGGAATGTCATGCTCAGCCTGTGCCAGAACCATGGGCCTCCTTCCTCTCTCACTGTGTAGGTCGTCCTTAAGCCCTAACCACCTATGAAGGCTCAGATGATCAGGAACACCCTTGGGTTTAAATGACTGCAATTATTCCAAATATGGCACAATCAAAATGAGTTTCAGAAAGATAAAGAGTTTCTCCTGTGGATAGCAGCTAGAAAGTTGGTTAAATACATTTCACGGAGAGAGATTGTTTAAGCAGCTTAATTTTGATGTGGGCTGTAGAAAACTCTTTCCTTTTGGTAACAGAACTCAGAGCTCTACGTGCTGATGAACTGCGGGGAAGGAGGTGATGCGCAGGGGCCCGGAATGAAGCGGAATTTGTTCTTCTTCCTAAGATTAATTCATTATACTTGAACATGTAGGGATACTTGTTCTTGCATTTTAATGGGAGGGTGCTCCTTATTTACAGTTTGTGAATTTCTTCTAAAAACACTTTCAATGGGCCAGAGAGAAATGATTGCTGCAGGAACTATGGGCACAGTGATTCTTCGGCGTTTATCTGAAGGAAGAATAAACCTGTGAGGTGATTTGATGGTCGCTATATGTGGACATATTTATTTATACTAGGATTTGGAAAACTTCCACTTTGTATTTTATACACTTAGAAGTGGTTTGCATTTTTTAAATATTTCACTTTAGCAAGCAGAAAGACTTTTCTCTTAATTCAAACTGTGAGTTAAATATCAAGTTGTAGGGTTAATTTTTAATATAGATAAGGCCCTGTTTTTTAAAAATACAATGAAAATGAAAGTAATTCATTTATGAGGAAGTATAATTGTCAGGAAGGTGACTGGACCCTTGGCCTGATCAGCACATTGCCTGGCTCTATGCAAGTTAAAGCCAACTGACTTGGTTTCTCAGAAAGCACAGAATCTGAACAAGACTATTAATTACTGATACATGATTCAAATGACTAAGAGCCTCAGACCTTGGTAACTCCATGCATTCATCTGGAGACTTGATTCAGATCAGGGCCTTTTCCAGGACTAAGATGCCAGGACACTAAAGACTTCCAAATCTGCTGTCCAGTCTTCATTTCTCATTCTGCCCTACTACGCGTGTTTCCCATCAGTTGCCTGTTTAGGTGTAATATACCATCCCCACACGTCCTGGTTTAAAATACATGACTTCCCATTTCCCAGGATGCTTTGGTTTGCCTGGGTGGTGCTCCTGCTCATTCCGCCTGGGCACCTTCATGGGTCTAAATCAGCAGGAGGGTCAGTCAGTCTGGACGGTGTAAGAGAGCCTCACCCGCGTGGATGAGAGTGGGTGCTGACTCGGTGGGGCACTTCTGTTGTTCTCCACGGGGTCTCGGCCTCCAGCAGGCTAACATGGCTTCCTCACATGGCAGACTCTAGGCAACATTCCAAGGCTGTGGAAGCAGGAGCTATAAGGCCCTGTGAAGTGTATGTTCTAGAAGTCACACTGCAGTGCATCCATTACTTTCTGATACCCTACAAGTCCCGAGGCCAGCCCAGTATCAAGGGGTGTAGAAATTGACTTACTCTCTTGATGGGATGAAGGACACAAATTTTTTTTTTTTTAGTCACATTTAATCTACCACCCCTACTCTTTCTTGAAATTCTCTTTTAGCTCCCATGGAACAATTTGCTTTCCTGGTATCCCTCCTACCTCACTGGCACTTATCCCTTTATCTTTCCTTGTATTCCTACATTCTAATTACCATTGAAGATTTAGCCCAACATCCTTATACCTTAAAAGACGATGCAAATCCTCATCTGTGAAGTCCTGCATAAATTTAGCCCTGGAGAGCATTTCTTTCTCCTGGATTTTTAATATTTTCTAGTCCCATTTTCTTCTCTACTGCCTTAGCTGAGACTCTACTGGTTTCACCTCCTTAACTAAGTTACAACATTTTGGTTTCCAGGAATGGTCTCTGCCCATTATCCTTCCTATGGAACAATATTAATATTAATATTAATTAATATTAAACTATACAGTGTCTAGCTTAATATTGATTCCTAGCAGATGATCAAAAAGTATTCAGTGCTCAATTTGATAACTTGTGAATGAGGCCAATGCTGAATTCATTGTGTGTGGGGGGGATTAGATCATGGATAATGGTGTAAAGCACAACACACTTTGATCCGTGGGTCATAGGATGTGATTTAATCTACAGTCTAATACAGCCTTTGCAAGGGGAGGAGGAAGAGATATGTGGGCAGGTGAGACATTCTGGCTTTTCCACACCACTCCCTTCCCCACCACTTCAGATGTTATCTATTCAACTCTTTTTTGACCATCTACTAGGCACCAGGCACTGTATTAGGAAAGAACTGAGGATATAGGCGACAAGGAGTCCCTAGCCTCTTTCCTTCAGGAGGCAGGCAAGAAAACAGACCACTGCAAATATTTATCATTGTTGGCAAGCACAAAGGAAAATCACATATATTGGAGGATGTCATTTATAAAATATTCCTGAAAGAGATAATACCAAAGCAGAATCCTCAAGGAATGATCTGGGCAAAGAGGAGTATGTGGGAGTCAGAGGATAATCACATGCAGAGGCCAGTATACTCACTGGTGGGGTCTGAAGAGGATGGGTTCTGGGTTGGGGATTGAGAGATGAGTCCAGAGTGCAGGGTAGAGAGCAGTCAGGAAGGGCCTCATCCATCTTCGTAAAGAATTTGGATTTTATGCTGAAGGCAGTGGGGTACATTTAAAACAATAGGGCAGGGGGGAAAAGTTACCCAATTTTTAAAAGAGGACTCTGGCAAAATATAGAGATTGGAAGGGGGGCTGCTGAATGAGGAAGACCAAAGGGAGTTTGCTGAAGAAATTGGATGGAAAACTATGGAGCTGAATGGCGTGCAAGAGATGGAATGAAAAGACTCGGAGCTGGATTGGAAAAGACGGTTGAGGAGAAAGAGAAAATTGGGATCTTTCTCGAGCCTAGAGAACTAACCCCATATACAATGGGGACAGCCACTGAAGTAAGATGAGGAGGAGAAAGAGCAGGTTTGGGAGGCTGGAGTCTGGTGGGGGTTCAGGGGCCACACTAAGTTCAGGTTGTGCATACTGACTGTGAGGTGCCTATGGGACATGTGAGTGGAAGGGAGAAAAGACCACTGTACGTTGGAAGCTGGTCCTCAGCACATCCGTGAGTGCCTATGTAAGCCGGGGCAGATCCACATTTTGTGGAGCCTAAGCTTTTGAGGGCCCTGTTTAAGAAAAAAAAATGCAAATTATGAATACAAAATTAGATGTGACTATGTGGGTCTTGGAAGAGGCTGTGAAGTGAGGGGCCCCGGGCTGCAGTGTCTTTGGTCTTATGGTAGGTCCTCCTTGTGCACATGCACTTTTTAACTACCTGTTTATTAGCTGGGGGAGTGAAATTCCTTTAAAAATAAAGGGTTGTTAAAATTCTTGTGAACAACACTAACTACAAAGTTGAGGCAGGGAGAAGCAATTATGAATGAGCTGAACGAAAAGAACGACCTACTCTATTATCACCCCTGATCACGTTCTTTTTTAAAAAGTCTAACTTGAAACTGGAATGAATGTTTTGGAATTAAGGTTAAGAAACTTTTAGATCTATTTTTCATATGGGGCTGTCGGAATCTATCAAACCACAAACCAAGTAAAAATTTGAGGACAAAACTTAAGAAAAGCCAATCTTTCTATCTAGTAGAGCCCTGGAATAAGACCTTCCCTAGCAACCTATGATTTGGCTATCTAAAACGCAACAAAACTTACTCATTCAGAAATGGGGTGAGGAAAGAATCTGTCTAAATTAGTAACTTTGAATTATGAAATGTTTTTGAACGAAACACATTTCTGTTACTTTTGAGTCATGCAGTTATTCAAATTTAAATCCAAACCTCTAGTCGTAAACTGCAAAGGAAGGGAAATCCAAAAGCCCAAATACTGGCAACCCTAGACGGGTGCTGGGTGTTGAAGAACAAGAGCAGATACGAGGTCTGATGCAGAGAATTATAAAAGATGAGGGCGCAGAATAATCCTGCAGGTGAAACTCCCAGCAGCAGTGAAGGTACCTACTAAGGTGTGTGTTGTGAGGCAGAGAGGAAATAGTTGTTTTTGGAAAATTGGCTGACTCCTATTTCTGTAGTACTATAGGATATAAATATATATATATATTTTAGATTTTATTTATTTATTTGAGAGAGAGCGAGTGAGCACAAGCAGGGGGAGGTGGCAGAGGGTTAGGGAGGAGAATCAGGCTCCCCTCAGAGCCGGGCGATGCAGGGCTCCATCCCAGGACCCTGGGATCATGACCTGAGCTGAAGGCAGACGCTTAACGACTGAGCCACCCAGACGCCCAGCAAAGGCTTTTATTTATTTATTTATTTTTTTAAAAGATTTTATTTATTTATTTGACAAGAGAGAGACACAGCAAGAGAGGGAACACAAGCAGAGGGGGTGGGAGAGGGAGAAGCAGGCTTCCCGCGGAGCAGGGAGCCCGATGCGGGGCTCGATCCCAGGACCCTGGGACCATGACCTGAGCCGAAGGCAGACGCTTAACGACTGAGCCACCCCGGTGCCCCCAAAGGCTTTTAAAGTGGAAATGTAAGTAGCCTGAATCGTGTTAGCTGGCTAAAGTATGTATGAAGTAGATATGTTAAACAAGGTTCCCTGGAGGGAAATGTCAGAGACAAAAATAAAAAGGAAGATAAAATACCTAATGGTATTGAGAAGTTATCCAACTAGCTAAGTATATGCGGGGCCTGCGGAAAGCCCAAGGGAGCTTGCTGGGACACAGAAGCTGAAGTGAGCTCAGAGACTGTGTTAAGGGAGTCTCCACAAATTTAGGAGTTAATGAAAAGAGCGAGTCCAATTTTGTCACCAGGGGAAGAGAGAGTCCTGACTTGCATATCCCAATGACTTTCTAAGGAGGAAGAAAGGAAACAACTTCTAATGTGAAATTAACTTCTAAGGCGATACTACATGTAGCTTAACATTTTCCTTTCTCATGTTTGGCGTTCGGTTCTTTTACTTCCATTTCTGCAAGCCCGAGAAAAGAACCTTCTTCCAAGGTTGTTAAGTTTCTTATAAAATAAACAGTGACTCAGCTGAGAGGTCAGAAAAGATTTCAGCAATAATGTAATTTGAAAGGATTTTATTTTGAACTTCTGCCCTGCCAGCGACAAACTCAAAATGGGGTGTTGGCCATATTTGCTATTTCAGCTGTGACTTTTATGCTTTTTCTTATTTTCGGAAATATTTTAGTTCTGAGACTTAGGTTAGTTTTTACTTCTAGTAATTTATTGTATGTGGTCATTCCTTCCTTCCTTCATCCAAACTCACTTGTTCGAGAAATATTTACTGAGCATCTAGTATGTGCCAGGCACTCACTGTTCAAGGTGCTACAGCCACATCACTCAGCGAGCAAAAATGCCCCGAGAATTAAGACATGCCGATAAGATAGGGAGTGATTACGAGGCTACTTTTGATCGGGTGATCTGAGAAGGTTATTCTGAGAGGTAACACTTAGGATAAAATCTGGGTGACAATAAGGAGCCAACAATGATAGGGCAAAGGAGAAGTGGAGCAGAGAGAACAGCTAGCATGAAGGCTAATCCGAAACACACTTGACCTGTTCCAGGAACAGCAAGGCCAGGAGGCTGAAATCTGTGAGATTTAGTTAGAAAGTTGGTAGAGACTAGCATGCAGAGCCCTGCAGGCCAGCAAGTTTGGATTTCATTCTTTTTTTTTTTTTTTTAAGATTTTTACTTATTTATTTGAGAGAGAGAGCACTAGCAGGGTGTGTGTGTGGGGGGGGGGTGTAGCAAAGGGAGGGCAGAGGGAGGAGCAGACAACCTCCTGAGCAGGCAGCCTGGATCATGACCTGAGCAGAAAGTAGATGCTTAATCTTAACCGACTGAGCCACCCAGGTGCCCCTTGGATTTCATTCTAAGTGCAATGGGAAGCTACTAAAATGTTTTAGCAGGGAGTGACGTGAGCTGATTTACATTTTGAGGTGTCCCAAGTGAGCCCCTGCAGTCACACAGCTGAACATGGCTGAGAAGGCACCTAAGCGCAGTGTTGGGTTTTTCTCACTTTAAATCGTGATCCTTGGGGTCGCCTGGCTGGCTCAGTCGGTTAAGCATCTGCCTTCAGCTCAGGTCATGATCCCAGGGTCCTGGGATGGAGTGGGCTCCCTGCTCAGCAGGGAGTCTGCTTCTCCCTCCTCCTCTGCCCCTCTCCCCCTGCCTGTGCGCGCGTGCTCTCTCTCTCTCATCTCAAAAAAAAAAAAAAAAAAAAAAAAATCATGATCGTTGACCTCAAGTGGCCTTCAGTGCTGCCTGGCAGTCACATACGTCCCAGGCCTATTAACTGCTTGTCTCCTAGACGACTGCTCCATTCCACCTTCTCTCTCTGGAAACCTCCCCACCTCCTTAGCCCTGTTCACTCCCACTGATGACCTTGTCTCTGACTTCACCGAGGAAGTAGACACAATCAGAAGGGAACTTCCATAGCCTTACACACCAACCCACACATTAGTGTTTGTATCTAAATACACCGTCATCCTTCTGGGTTCTGTTAGTTCCACCATTCCTATGTGAGGCCAACCACTTCATGCTCTTCCCCATCCCTTTTCCAGGACATTCTCCAACAGTTTTCTCTGCTCAGCCCAGCATCATGCACATTTTACCTCTCTACTGGATCTCGACTTCTCACCAGCATGGAAATCGTGTGATTCCGCCCCCCCCCCGCCCCCCGTCTTAAAAAAAAAGGAAATGGTCTTGATTCCATTTTCCCCTTTAGCTTGTGCTGTTTCTCTGCTACCATTTATAGCAAAGTTCTGGAATATTCATTGTCATCAATTCCTCTTTCTCCATTCTCTCATGAACCTGCTCCAATGAGACTTTTATGGCTATAACCCTAGTGAAATTGCTCTAACATCCCAGTGACCTCTACATTGCTAAACCCAGTGGTCAGTCTCATTCCTCATCTTAATGGCTAGCGTGGTGATCATCCCCAGAATTGGACTTAGGTGAGCATGACCTCCTTCCTGAAATACTTGTTTCTCTGCCTTCGGGGACCCACCTCCTGGTTGTCTGTCAGTCACTCCTTCAGCATCCTCTGCTGGTTCCATCTTATCTTCCCACTATTTTAAAGTTTTTGTGCCCTAAGGTTTAGTTCTTAGACCATTTCTCTATCAGCCTCACTGGCTTATTGATCTCAGATAGTTATTCAATGAATGAATGAATTGGATATATGAGTAAGGCAATGAAGTAGTTAGGATGACATTTAAATTTTTAGCCTGAGAAATTGCATGGATGGTAAGATAGGGCAGCCAGAAAGAGAACTAGGTTTCAGGGATGGAGAGATGTTTTAGATATATTCATTTTGAGATGATCATTAGGAAACACTTATTTTCACTTGTCTTCTGCAATATCACACTTCCCTGCTTTTCCTCCTATCTCATTAGTCACTCCTTGGTCTCCTTTGCTTCTTCCTTCCCCTCCTCTACACCTTTAAATACAGTAGTGCCCAGGACTCAATCCTTAGATCTGTATCTATATTCACTTCTTAAGATCTATCCCAAAGGCATTATAAGCCATAAAATGAGGACTCCCAAATGTATAGCTCCAGGGTTTGGCCTTTTACCTGACTTTCAAATTTCCAAACCTGCTTACTTAACATCTTTGGTTGGAATGTCTAATAGGCATCTCTAGCTTAACGTGACCTACACAGAACTCTTAATTCTCAGTCCCACTCACCCAAATGCACACACATTCCTCCGCAAACCTTCTGCCTGGGGGTTGTGGGGAGGGGCTCCTCAGGCCAGACGCTTGGGATTCATCCATGATAATCCCTACACCTCACATCTGTACTAAATCTTGTTAAATCTGCTAACAAAACACACCATGAACCTGACCCTTTCAACTAGTGCCATGCTCAGTCCCAACCACCATCTTTTCCTTGGACTAGACGAACCTCTACACTGGTCTTCCAGCCCCTGCACCCTCCAGTCTATCCTCGATACAGCAGTTGATCTTTTAAAGATGTCATTCCTCGGCTCAAAATCCTGTGGTTCAAATCACACAAATCTAAGCTCATCTCGTCGTTCATGTGTTAGCCATGATCTGACTTTTCTGGAAACAGTGCTTCCAGTTCTTCACAGGGTTTCCTCCTTATCAGTTTCTGATCAAATGTCACCTCTTTAGAGTGGTGCCAGCAGTACGATAGCCACCTCCCACCCGACTGTTTTCATTCTTCTTTCCTCTCCATTTTTCTCATTAGCACTTTTAATACTTGAAATTATATGCTTATATACACTTGTCTCCTTTATTAAAAGGTAAGGTCCTTGAAAGCATAAGTCTATACTCAAGTAACTGATTAAGTGACAGGAAAAGATCTTTGAAAGAGGTTCAAAGGTGGCCTTACTTTGTTTTTAAAAAAACGTAAAATCCTAGGGCATATTTTTATGCTGATGGAAATAATCCATAGAATTTATTAATGCAGGAGCAAGCGGGTAATGCAGAAGGCAGACTACACAGACATAAATATAGGCACATTGGTAGAGTTTGAGAAGAGGAGAAAAATAAAATAGGATCTGAGACATTATCTCCATTAGTTCTATCCTTGGACTCTGCAGGTAGGAATGCCTTGATTTTTCTGGGAAGTCACCCTCCCCACCTTACTCTTTGAGTGAGAATGACCAAAGTTTGGTGGTACACGGAATTTCATGATACATCAAGGCTTTGCAATAAAAATGTCTTTTTGGCTTAGTTAAGACATTAAAGCCCCAGGGTGATTTAAAAAAATAATAGCCTGTACTTTTTTTTTTTTTTCCCCAAGTACTATAAACTAACAGTGACATTTTCATTAGTGCCTCTTTCTCTTTCAGGAACTATGTGAAAAACAACATTTGTTTTATGAGTCATCATCAAGAGGAATTAGTGCCAAAACCGCTTCAAAAAAGAAAACCCCAAGAGCAGCTCTTGGAGTGTAAAAAGCTGTGTGGTAGGGGACAACCAAGGCAGCTTTCTCCAGAGACCTAATGGCCTCAAACCTTAGAAATGTTGATAAAGTAGAAGAACAATCCGAAGGGTGTCTTTGTACCAACACATATTGGCCACTCCCATGTCTTCTCCTTTGTGTTGCTGAGCTAGTTTTAGAGACACCCTGAAATTATAAAGACCACCTTTAACCTCCACCTCTCGAAAGGTAAATGAGGTACAAGATCCCATGATCCCTTTCTTACTCTGCGTAGGATACCAGGTGAAACACATACTGGCTGGTTCAGTACTATGCACTTTTTTCACAGAGCAACCTTTGAAAAACTATGAACTAGTAATGCGATCAACTTTTGCCTTAAGGTATGTATGTACAGAGGCCGGTGGCAGCTTTATGATTCAGACACTGAAGTGGCCTGAACACGAGCTTATGGTTTTTTGCCCACTACAACAGTACTTGCACTGGGCCTTCTGTAAAAAAGAACCAGGACACAACGTGGGTAATTGCACCTCTGGTCTAGATTAGGAGAGGATCCTGGCTAGGATTTCAGTGATAATTCCTAACTGTAGTTCAACAGGTACAAAGATTATGCAGCTGCTTTTATGAATTATGAACTACAGTGTAATGCCCTTTTATGAATTTTATGTATAAAATATTAAAAGAAACAATTCTGCAATAGGTTGAGAAAAGTAAACATTTTCCCACCCATTTAAAAAAATACGACTAGAAAGGACAATTTCAAAATGCTGGGACCATTTTTATTTAGTAGTACCTGTTAGTAAAACCTTAGAAGAGGAGTCAGGCCATTAGGTTATTAATCCAAATCTCTAATCAATTAGGTGTGAGTTATTAAGTCAAGCTTATAAAACCCTCTCCTTGGAAGGCTTTCATGATGACTTAATAGTGATCCATAGCTTCCTGCAATTCTTTGCACTCCTCAGGACTGTCACTACCTCAGGTTATGGCATGCGGGCTAGCACTGATGCGGACTTTCAGATGACTGCAGATGTAGTGAGTGACATTCAGGCATCAGGACAACTCCCTCACCATGTTCTTCTTTAGGATGAAATGGAGGTCACCAACTGTACCAGAAACTTGGGTTTTTCCCACACAACAATGAATTGCTCCCTTCTGTATTTCTCCAGTTGAATATTAGGACTCGGTGAGGTATTTTACCGATTTGGATATGATGACAGAAAATCTGCAATAAAGAATCTCAATCTACTTAAGTAGTGACCCATTAAATTACTATTATAAGCTATGGGAGACACCACAAAAACTTAAAAGCATGAACAACCTAACTTGAAAAAGAATAAAACATTACGATTGGCCTAAAGAAAAGAGAACCCCTAAGAGCCGAAACCCTCTGTTATTTAGACTGGAATTTTCCTATTGACCCCTAACAAACTGTCCCAGTTTGGTGTAAGGGTATATGATCTAGGAATTCCCCTATAACAAAATGGAAAGACTATAAATCTATGTAAGTAATAGTGAAACTGTATTAGCAGAGACTCAGGAGAATGGCTGAAAGTCCTGATTCTGAAATGTATTACATAAAGATTGGCAGGGGAAAGTTACAAGGAAGGGAGACTTGAGATCTTCTACCACAGCACATTTCCTATGCAAGTTAGAGCATGTTTTCTGTTTTATTTTGGAAGGAGAAGGAAAAGTGTGTTCTGTAGAGGATCAGTTTAAGAAATTTATTATGAATCCTCAGTGGAATTATATGTGGAGCTGATTTTTAAAAAATCAAGACAGGTAATCAATTCGAATTTTTTTCTTTGTCAAGCATCACAGATTGTAGGATATTTAACAAAATTGTTACATGTTTCCTTCAAAGTTCAAACACTGTATATCTACATTAGCAATTTCTTGTTTTAGCCATTCATCATAAATGGGTAGGAAATTGTTCATAAACTTAGGAGGTTTATCACTAGTGATTTCAACTTCAGTATCTTAAACCCGCTTGTATTTTTCTATTATCCTGAGTCTGTAACTAAATAATTCTGTCTTCAAACAAATTTTTACCCAATACACCCCTAACCAGAGCTTTTTGATTTTCAAAAATAAAAAAAGGGGGAATACTTATCATTTGTATGTATATATTCACAGTTTTTATTTATAAAAAAATTTACAGCACTTGTGAAGAGCCAGCAGAAGACATCAGACACGCTCATTCTTACCAGCTTCGTTAAGTTTAGTGGGTTATCCATGACACTTTGCCAGGTGACGCTCACACAGCAGCCCTGAAACCTGACCTGGTTAGATTGTCTTTCTTCCTCTTTTCTGAGAAAGCATTTTGATGAGCTACTGATCTACCTACTTTTCAAGTCACTTGAATACTGAAAATACAACATCTGGATCTGCACCTTGGCCATATAATCATGTTTTCCGCCTTTTCTGTATTTCTTTTTTTTTTTTTTTGGGGGTGAACATTTACAAAACAGGTCACTTATTACTGTTGATTAAAGCTAAGTGGAAAATCTCAATTTTTAAAAATAGTCTCCCAGAACCTGTGACTTCTTCACCGAATTGTATCCTCTATATTTTATGAGGTTTACCCTATACTGCTGGATCTTAAAATGAAGCAAATAAACACAATGTAAAAGAAAAAAAAAAAAAGAGAGAGAGAATAAGAGAAGTCTGAAAATAACAATTAAGTCTTTCACAAGAAAGAAAATATAAAAGCCAGCCTTTGCCCCCCGATTTAAGAGTGAGAGGCACAGTAGGGGAAGGCATCGAGAGAAAAGAAGATAAAAATAAATATAAAATAATGTATGTTGTTCAGTGCAGTATGTAAGCTAGGTTTGGAAGACTTTATAATATGATCAGGAAAATGAACTAGAACACGGAGGACAAGACGTTGCAATTTTTCATGAAACTTTCAAAACGTTTTGAAAATCCAGGTTTTCGTGTTGGAATATTGTCTCTATTAAGTTACTGCTAAGAGGCTAATTGGACTCGCCACTCAGCTTTATTTCTAAATGAAATTACTGTTGGTTCTACTAAACTCCTAATCCCAAGTGGTAGCACACAGGTGCAGCCCGATCGTGTACTACCCCCAGGGCTCTTGGGTGAGCCGGAAGGGCCAATGTTTCACAAATGCGTATCTATTGTAACTTTAAGAGGAGCAATCCCTAATACTGAACAGTCACTCTTCAGCTCCATTAAATAAGACACAGCAAGGGGAAAGATGTATCTTGCAAAATGGCTTTCAAGTTCAAGTTGAACTACATTATAATTATACTGTGGCACAGAGGCAGCTTGTGGGCACTTCTTGTTAAAACAGCACAATGTATCAACTTCTGACAAGACTCTCAGTATAGCCTTCAGCAGCGACCTAAGATTACTACTCTCCTACAACTAGAGGGGAGTCTTACCAGAGTAACAAAAGCACATGAGGTACAACCCATCACAGCTTCTTTCTCATACCCATCTTGTAGGTGAGAGGTTTCGCTTTTTAAAACTACACTTTCGTAACTTGGAAAAGATATTTAACATTTTCTATCATATTAAATTAGCAACATAAAACATTATGCTTAATCTATAAAGTTCTACTCCGGTTCGCTCCCTAGAGTTTATATACATACTTTTACTTCTAATCTGCAAGAAAAAATTCCTATTTGATATTTGGTAACAGAGCAGTAAAAGATACTATACACATGTGGCATATATATATTTACAAAATACACTTCAAAAAGAAGCCAACACACTTTAGCAAAAGTCTAAGCTTGCATAGATTAAAAAGAAAAAAGAATTATGAATACAATTTTTGTTAAAATAGAAAATGGGGAATAAAAGTTACAGAATGGATATGAAGAGAGATCTTTTCCAAACTTTTATTTGTGCACATTCAATTGAAAAAGATAACTTTTACAGGTTCTTTGGTGCCCATATTCAGCATACAAAAATGTAAAAGACTATTCACAAATAAAACACATTAGCTCAAACTGGGAAGAAATAATGACAATAACGAAACAATTTAAGGTAGTGCACACTGTGACAGCTCTGCTTACGGGGACATGAGAATTACTGCGAAAATAAATAGAATGTCCTTTTGTAAAAGCAGCAATGTCATGTCTTGTAAACTTCCTTTTTATATTACAGCAAGGTTTGAAATAAAATCCAAAGGGCCTGGAGCTTACACTGTAGCCGTGAATGAATAAAAGAGTCTATTTCCTCAATTACTGTTGGTCCAGTTTTCCTTTTGTTTTGAGTCCAATGTGCAGCAGGTTTTAAAAGGTGCTCAGTTAGGGATTCTAACCAATTACGTGATGAATTATAAAATTTCTTTCCTGCTTTCAAACACAAACGGGTAAATCTGCTCCACAGCGGTAGCAACAGCCTTTACGTTGGGCCCTGTAACAAGCACAACGGAGAAAGGCCTCGTGAGACGAGCGAGCGCTAGGAACGTGCATTTCCCGGCACTGAAAACATTCACATGGTTTAGACTATCGGATTAATTGTTTAAAAGAAAGATCTACACTTTGCATAATTATACAGTCATAATAAAACCAAGAGAGTGAAATCTTTTCTGAACAATTCAAGGAAATGTGAAACACAAAATGCTATTATTCACCTTGGTTTAGGGCAGCGTGAAGACAGTATATATAAAAAGCACGTCTAACAGCGCTGTTGGATGCTGATTAAAGGAAGAAGTGATAGACGGGACTAGACACTTTGGTCACTATCCTTTTGGTCACTGTAGCCTGGCTTTTGGTTAGGCTACCGCTGATGCTCACAGGAGTACTAAGGAGTCCAGTAAAGTAAAACAAAGCTGCTTCCAAAGTACTGGGAAACCAGAGTGCGGTTATTAACTAAGTGGTCTAAAAACCCCTCACAGATTTACTAGTACTCACTACCTGCCACATGTTTAATATTAATCTGGCCATTCATCCTCACAGCTTACTCAGTAAATAGGGAAACACACATGCGGGAAGGGGGTGACAGTATATGTGAATTAATCCACATAATGTTTGGAATAACTTTTTAAAAATGTAATCTCCATTTAAATAGCTAAAAAGAAACATAAAAAGAGACAATGAAAATATTTTCATAAAACTTATTTTGAACAAAATTCAAAATTCTTAATTCTTTTGAAAGATGCTGAAAACGTACATATTGTACCCACTGTGAACTCTCTGAGGGTACTGACCACATGTTATCTGGGTCTGCTCCTTCCTGATTACCCTCCCCTCCCCCACACAGGACAGTGCTTTGCCTATGGGAACCACTCAGTATCTGTTCACTGAATTGTTAACATTTCATAGGATGTTCCAGATGTAAATATATAATGCATACTAATTAACCCAATTATCCTCAGCTTGTTATTATGTTGTTTAATGATCTATTAACTCAGTAAATACAGATTTTACCTAAGCATCGTAAACTCTATACTTAGTAGGGACCTATCGATCAATAGACTTTGGGGCTTCTCAGAAGTCTGGGCTCCAAAATGTAGAAAGAGATAGCTGAAAGAAGGGAACAAATGGGACTGTGCCCCATCCCTCCACTTTAAGAGTCAGGCATGACGCGGGCAGTAGGCTTTAAAAGTCTCCAAGGAAGATGTGAAAACCCACAGGATGAGTCAAAGTTGGACGATAAGTTTACTTGTTGTGAGTCTAAAGGTGTCAATAATGTGTATTTTCCTCTAAGGACTACGGAATACAAAGAAAAATTCAAGAACACGAAAGAAATTCTCCTGAACTCAGTTTAGCTGAAGGTTGGGCCTGACGCCCAAGTGGTATTTCTGTACCATTTATAAATACAGTCCCTTTAAAGCCATCCTGAGCACTAAAGTTCTCAATGCCTGGTTGCTTGAATCCACCCCTTCTAAATACTTAAGACTCAAAAGATACAGAACAAAATACACATAAGACATGGCAGAGAGGTACCAATGATATTTGCCTATTTTACTTATATAAAACCTCTTCTCCATGATGTTTACAAAATGGGTTTCTCTTTGAATATTTTAAATGCAAGACATCATAAATTAAAGAAATATCATACTATGAAAATATATACTAGGATATTCTTAACAGGTCCAAACTGGAAACTATCCAAATGCTTATGGACAGTATAATTCACATCCTGGGTACTATACAGCAATAAGAATGACTGATCTATTACTACATGGAATAATATGGATGAATCTCACACTAAGATAATAATGAGTGAAAGAAGACAGATACAAAATAGCATATGTAAGATTTTAAAATAGTATATAAAAGTAGAGAAAACTAAACTACAGTGTTAAAAGTCAGGATACTGTTTCCCCTCGAGGAGTAGAAGTGACTAACGGGGACAAATGAGACATTATTTCCAGTTCGATATAGGCACCTCATTCAAACCATAATTGACCATAAGCTTGGTTTCAATATCATAAAATACCTGTTACTGTGATACTTCCTGTTGAAAAAATCTGTAATGTAGCTCTTAGAGATTTTATCCGATAGCACACAGCAGGATGAAGTTCAGGTTCGTAACTATACCAAAAAAAAAAAAAAAAATCACAATTAATATAAATATTTACAGGTTGACAAGTAATTACAAATTTGGTAAGTTGTCTTGATTCTTCAAAGACCTACCTGGCATGAGGTCTATTGTTCTTTGTGAATTCTGGCAAACGGATTTCAAATGGCATGTTACACACTGCCAAAACGTTAACGACCTTAAAATCTGTAAATATTACCTGTAGGAAAGAAGTACAACTCAATGAATTGTTTTGAAACAAAAAAATTACTCATCAGAAAAAAAAAAAAAAAAAAAGACAACTGCTCATCAGTTTTCTTTTTGCGGGGGTAAGCTGAGAAAATTGTGTTTTTAAATGGGATTTTTCTCAACACTTCCAATGTTATGCTAAGACAAGAAGCAGGCTGAAAAGTAACTTCAGCAACTCCTACCAATAACTTGAATGGCTGTATCTTATTATGCTTCGAAATGTTCCCAGTAAAACCACAATTCTGGATTAACTGTTCTCCAGCTGAGTACTTGCACAAGGCAGTTGATGAAAGTCACAGAACTGTCCAAAGTGGCACCACCATCAGTCAAGACTCTCAATATTGCCACTTTCCTCAAGCACCAACCCTCCCCCTACCCATCAGCACTTCCGTGCCTTTCTAGCACCTTCCACCTCAGGGAAGACTGAAGAGGTCAGAAAGAAACTCAACTTCCCACCACTGCTCATTCAAATTCCATACAGCCTGGACCCACCTCTTTGGGGACCACAGCTCATCTTTATCTTCCTTTCATTTACTCATCATTTGCAAGTGATGTAACAAATCCATAATATGTACTAATTTTACTCAAATTTATGCCTCCATAAAATTATATTTGATGAAACCTGCCAGTGACAGTCACTTTCCATGTGAGAGCCCGCCAACCAGTGTGTACTTTTTGTGGACCAAACCACGGATTTGACACAGCAAGCCAATCTTACAAATGTCCCTTTTTATACAACATGCATTTTGTTTTGGATTTATGTCATTTTTAACACATCTGATTGATTTTACAGAATGCAGCCTTTTCTCAGTCCTTATACACTGGTGTATAGTTGGTATTAGTCATGTGAATTCTTTTCAACTTACAACACAGTGTAGTTATTGCTAAAGCACAGATTACATAAGTTCGGCGTATTTTAAATAATCACAATTCCCTGTTATAATAGTAATGTTCTCGCTAACAGTAATATGTAGGAACACTGTTTACTCTTAGCCATTAAATGCATAGATCTGTGGAAGTTCCATTCTAGTTCTTTTTTCTTCTTTATAATTTATGTGATAGCTATCTATAAATAAAAACAAATACACTTTAACTTTTTAAACATATGGCCCTACTCTCTACTCATCATCCCGACATACCACTCTTGAGATGATCAAAAACAAGATTTTTTTGGTGAGAAGTGAACAGCCTAAAAGAGTTGAAAAGGCAGTTCACTTGGTAAGGCAACAAATCTCTCAGTGAGCAAGGGGTTAGTGAAAATGCCAAGATCCTTTACAAGTACTCACATGAGTAAGAGTTCGCTACTAAATTTTTGTACTGAAGGACAATAAGAAAAAGGCCAATCATGAGAAGAGTATCTGTGTGATTTCTTTTTTTCCCTTAAAGATTTTATTTATTTGAGAGAGAGAGAGAGAGAGAAGGAGAGCGAGACCGTGCACAAGCAGGGGGAGTGGCAGAGGGAGACGGAGAAGCAGGCCCCCCTTGAGCAGGGAGCCCCGAGGCAGGGCTCAATCCCAGGACCCTGAGATCATGACCTGAGCTGAAGTCAGACATTTAACTGACTGAGCCACCCAGGCACCCCTCTGTGTGATTTCTTTAGTCTATCAAATTAAAAAGTTTAACTTTATAAATTAAATCCCATAATATTTGTAGTTTGGATGTTTTTTGAAAATGTTACCTGAAAACCTAGTTTCTGCAGACTGCGGGCTAAACGTCTGGCACCAAATTTAGCTTCTTCTTCACTATGGTTTTAAGGAAAGAAAAGATGATCAGTTACACAGGAAATGAATTTTATACTGACAAACATGACAAACTGTACACATGATTTTGTTTTAAGTCTAGGAAAATGTCCTTTCCACGAAGGAAAAATTTAAAAATTCAAGTAAAAAATTCAAGTAAAATTTACCTTGTTGCTCCAGTGCAAATAATTTTTCCTGAGGACCAAATTGTAGCTGTAATTCTAGGTTTTCTAAGCTTCATTAATACTTTCTGCAAAAGAACAAAATAAAACAAAAACGTGGTTATATATTAAGTGTTAATTTTCACTTATGATTCTGCTCCATGTGGCCATTTTAATAAAAGTGTAACTACTACTCGACGCTTACCCAAGACTGAAATAAATAACTGTTCTCCAAATCATCCATTCTGACATCAAGTACCATACTGAACACAAAGAACATATTAATTCAAAAGGACATTTAATTAATTATAAATACAAGGTCTGTATAAACATCTTACTATATACTTGAAATCAATGTGCTATAAGCATGCAAACTTTTCAACTCTCATTCCACCCTAGTCATGTAACTGGAATTTGCAATTTGCATGGATCCTTAAAGATGCCAAACTTATTAAAACCTCAGGAGTTTTGCAGTAATTGTTACTATTTCATCTGGAATATTCTTCCCTCAATATTCTCACTTTCATTCTCTCACCAGATGTCAGAGAGAGAGGCCTTCCCTGACCACTCCACCAAAGCACCCATCTCCGCATTGCTCCCCACCTCCTACCCTGCTTTATTCTGCTTCATGGTACTCATCATTATATTGTATCTTACAATTGAGATGCCTACTACATATTCAAGTTCAATATATAAATCTTGAGTGCAGGACAAATGTTGGACCTGGAGATGTAATTTTAGATTCCTTAGATATGAAAGGCATTTAAGGTTGTGGGTTTGAATGAAATTATCTACACAGTGAGCATAAATCAGTCAAGGACTGAGGTCCAAGAGAACAATGTGAATTTAAATTTTCATTGCTATTTTTCATTTATGGAAAATATTATATGCCCATTATGTATAAGAGATAAATGTTTACTGAATATTGTAACATATAAATGAATCGGACATTTCTCCTTAAAACTTCTGTTACTTTTGGAGTTTCACGCTTTCTCTGTCATATGTCATATTATCAAACTTTCGCTATTAAGTCTGGAAGGATAAAATTTAACAAAGAGCCAAATTAAACTTGAACCAAAAGATATTATAAAATTTCATACACAAGGGGTTGAGAAACACTGAGTTTATTCTGCATTTAATTGTCTTTCACCACCACCTTATCCATCAATTCAGCTTCTTCAATTAACCTTCTATGAAAAATGACTTCCCTGTCACATGGCATGCTAAGTTCCAAAGCGGTATTAGGCATTTTACTCTCTAACCGTCTTAGCAGATATCTTTTGCCTTTATTTAGGTGACGATGGCATTACTGATGAACTTGAAAATCTTTAATTGTGGGTCACTGCAATTTTTAATTGAATTTAATTCATCTTAACTTAGTTTCTAGTACTAAGAGCTAATGATAATTTACTGAGATATACTGGCACCTAATTTTTAGAGCTAGAGCTTTCATATACATTCATAATTTTCATGATAAATGTATAAGATATATATTTCAATACCATTTGGTTTATAAAAGCCAGTGAACACACATTGTCACTTGTAATGTTAATCTCATTAAGGTTAAAAGCAAGTTATCAATGTTTTTATTTTAAATATTATAGGTCTAACAAAAACTAAAATTTATAGTGTCTGGGTTAGGATATGAGCCATATTATTTTCAGCAATTTGTTACTAAAGAATACCAACTATTTTGGCTAAATAAAGAGGGGTATTAAAATATACTACAAAAATCACAACATATATATTAGGGCATCATTCGTATCATACATCATTCATGTAACTATATATTTTTAAAGATTTATTTAAAAAAGAGAAAGTGAGAGAGTGGACGGAGGGCTAGAGGGAGAGCATAGCCTGACACAGGGCTCGATCTCACGACCTGAGCCCAGAACCTGAGCCAAAACCAAGAGTCTGACATTTAACCGACTGTGCCACCCAGGAGCCCCTAAAAAATTATATTTGAATAGTATATGCCACATATAAATGCCCCCTTCTTCATTTAAAAGAAATTGAGAGGACAATACAATTCTAGTAGCCTGTGAATTCTTTGCTAAGACCTGGAGACAGGGAACATCCAAAAGCTGACACTTCACAGGAGGAGGGGCCACTTCTACAAGGCTCAATGTTGTAGTGAGTACAACTCGCACGTGGTAAGGTATTCATAAACTATCTGTATAGAGAATATGTTTTAGAATATGATTCACAGCACTATAAAATTAGTCTGTATAGCACACATACCAAAATTAAGATACTTACTCCAACATCACGCTTATAAATTACATTTGCTCCCTCCAAAGCAATCTTCCTTAAGTTCAAATGGCATCTTGTTCTAAAAACACAGACTACATTTGTAATTAGAATGTCCAATGCAACATCACTGTCTGCATCCATTGGGGTAGTTTAAAAACTTAGCTTCCCACCACGAAGATCACATCCTGAGAAATAAAACAAAATAAAGTAATTAAATATTCTGTTAATTTATTTTTCACAAATAGTCCTAAAAATTAAAATATAAGAAATGAATTACATTATTTATTTTTTAAATGTTATTCAAACCAAATCATGTCCCTTCTGTTGCCCATTAAAAAAGTCATTTTCAAAAAGATAATAAACATATCATATAAAATATGCTTTCAAAATCCGGGCCTAACTTGTATTCCTTACAATTAATAAGGAACTTTCACATGCCAGGAGCCTACCAGACTCATCTCCTGCTACTTGCCTTAACAACCACTATGTTTCAGGTGTATCACAGTTATAGCAATTCTCCAAATATACCAAGTTCAAGGGCTGGACTTCGTGGTCCCAATGTCCCATCATTACTATAACCCACCTCATACAACTTGCCAGGGCTAAAAAAAAAAAAAAAAAAAAAAAAGATGACCTATTTTTCCTCTATTTTAGGTAACTGGCTTACTTGTTTAAAGAAGGATAAATATTAATTATATTAGTTAACAGATTTTTCTCATTTACTAGTCATTCATTCATTCTTCATTTATCAAATATCTTCCATATACTGAAGACACCAGAGAAAAAAATGAGTAAGACAAATCTTTTGTCTTCAAGGAGCTCTGTAAAAAGCACAACACCATTTTTGTCAAGATCACAGTCTTCCAGAATATACCTTTCAAAACTATGATATGAGCATTTCTATAAACAAACAAAAATGAGCCCTAGTTTTTACTAAGCATATGACCCGTATCCAGCTAAAAAATTCTCTTTGACTAGGTTTCTATTTATTTATTTATTTGAGAGCGGGGGAGGAGCAGAGAGAGAGAGAGAAAGAGTCTCAAGCAGACTCTGTGTTCAGCACGGCCCATGTGGGGCTTGATCTCACAATCCTGAGATCATGACCTGAGCCAAAACCAAGAGTCCAAAACTCAACTGACTGAGCCACCCAGGTATCCCTAGGTTTCCACTTCTTAAAAAACAAGTAACAGGAATTCAGCTTACCTAACCCACAAAGAGAAAACCAGAAAACACTAATATTACTATTATAATGACCTTTAAAGATTCCTTGAAGCTGCAAAATGAAAAACTAGTATTCCTTATAAGGATTCAAATTATTATATGATTAAAACAATGAAGATGCCAAGAGTCCCAATAAAGAAAATTCAAGCTTGTTTTCCTGTCTTTCAGTATTTGATAGAACACAAGTCAGACCAAGCCTTCTAGCACCAGTCTGGGATGATGGAGCATTCAGCTCTGTGTACCACATGTATCTTAGCTTCATCAGGTTTTCTCACATTTACATTCCCTTCAATCTGTTTATCTTCTTGTTTTGTCGTTTTTTGTGTATATCTGAGCAACCTCAAACAATTTTTATGTACAAGGAGTGGAGCAGGGGTAGCAGTGGATAGCTATATATGTAGACAGATTAATAAAGAGGACAGAGGCAGTTATCAATACTGATCTTAAACAGTGGGATCAATATCTGACTTACCACTTAACCAGTTACGAGAACCTGACAGGTTATGCAATCTATCTGGGCCTCAGTCTTCTCATTTGTGGCATGAAAGACAGTGCCCTACCAGAAAGTGTAGGGATTATAGAGAAGGTATAAAAAGTACCTAGCACATGTATCTGGTAACAATAACACAAAAATGACAGTTAATATAGATCAAATAAGTTTAAATCAGAGAGATACCTTAGTATCATTTCCCATGATTATATTATAAACCAGATATTGAGCCACCTAGACCTCACCGGGTTTCCTATGTTCCTATAAAAACTGTGCAATAACTGAAGTAAAGAAGCTCTTAGTTGCTTACCTCAACATCCATTCTATCCTTCCTTCACAATATACAGAACCCAAAAGAATCCAGCTGGGTACACTGTGGGAGAAATCAAATACTCTACGTACTTTCAAGGCCCCCTGGTAACAGATATAGCCAAGAGGCCACATGGCCCTGTCATGGTTAATGAAATGTAAAATGAAATAAATGGTTTTGTGTCTTTGGGGAAGAAAAGACTGCTTAGAGTGACCAAACTCAGCCAGCAAAAACCCCTTTGCCTTTCCACCCTTCTTCACTTTTATTGCCTGGAGTTTGGATATAAGAGTTAGAGCTCAAGTAGCCATTTGGGATCATGAGAGTATGTGATAATGATAGTAGAACAGGAAGACAGAAGATGCCTGAATCCCCGATACAGTGAAACTCATTATCTCTGCACTTCCTAATTCCAGACTTGATGAACGTGAGAGAAAAATCAATTTCCCTATCAGGCCTGAACATGTTGGATTTTTGTTATATGCTGCCAAACCTAATCCTAACAGATACACATCTCATGAGATAGCCTACAGAAAGCACTACTTAAGGAGAAACTATGAAGAAACTATGTCAAATTTACTGTTTCACACAGATTTTTTTTTTTTACATCAAACAGGTTAAAACAAATTAAGGGGAGAATACAAGGGCAATATATAGGGTAAAAATAAGTCAAGAGTAGGTGTAAAGCAAATCTTGGTGAATGCAAAGAAGCCTTGAAATTAATACAAAATAGGTGATTGTGTCTGTACTTTAGCAACTTAAATTCTAAAAATGAGGTCACAGGCCTAGTTCATCTTAAGTTACTCAATGTTCATATTTTACATAAATATAATCTGGCAAGCAGCCTCAGAAAATACTATTGCTCTCACAGGTTTTCAATCAAGGATATAATATGAAGTCAGTACTTAAAAAAGAGACATCTACACAAATGAAAGACTCCACATTTCTGAAGCATTACAAATAAAAAAAAAAAAAACCCACTTGCAATTAATTTATCTATCTTGTAAAATAAGGGAGTAGTGCTGGATATTAACAAAGATTCACCCCACAGCTAACATCATACTGAATGTTGAAAAGCTCAAAGCTTTTCCTCTGAGATCAGGAACGAATCAAGGATGCCTACTCTCACCACTTTTATTCAACATAGTATTGGAAATCTTAGCCAGAACAATTAGGCAAGAAAAAGAAAATGCATCCAAATTGGAAAGGAAAAAAGTAAAACTATCACTTTTTGTGGATGACATGATTTTAAACACAGAAAACCCTAAAGACTGCACCAAAACAGCTATAACATAAATGGATTCAGTAAAGTTGCAAGATACAAAATCAATATATAAAATCTGTTGTTTCTACACATTAGCAACAACTATCAGAAAGAGAAATTTTAAAAACTCACTTTACAACTGCATCAAAAAGAATAAAATACCCAGGAATAAATTTAAACAAGGAGATGAAAGACCTATACACTGAAAACTGTAAGACACTGATGAAAGAAACTGAAAAATAAACAAATAAATGGATATACCATATTCATGGATTGAAAGAATTAATATTAAAATGTCCATACCAGGCGCCTGGGTGGCTCAGTCATTAAGCGTCTGCCTTCGGCTCAGGTCATGATCCCAGGGTCCTGGGATCGAGTTCCGCATCGGGCTCCCTGCTTGGCAGGAAGCCTGCTTCTCCCTCTCCCACTCCCCCTGCTTGTGTTCCTGCTCTCGCTATCTCTCTGTTAAATAAATAAATAAAATCTTAAAAAAAAAAAAAACAATAATAAAATGTCCATACCACCACAAAACAATCTACAGATTCAATGCAATCTCTATCAAAATTCCAATGGTATTTTTCACAGAAACAGAACAAACAATTCTAAAACTTGTATGGAACCATAAAAGCAATCTTGAGAAAGAACAAAGCTGGACTCTGATTTCAAGCTATATTACAAAGCTATAGTAATCAAAACAGTGTGGCATTAGCATAAAAACAGGCACAGAGATCACTAAAACAGAATAGAGCTCAGAAATAAAACCCATGCATATACAGTCCACTGATTTATGAAAAAGGAGGTGAAAATATACAATGGGGAAAAGACAGTCTCTTTCAATAAGTGGTGTAGAGGAAAACTGGACAGCCACATTCAAAAGAATAAAACTACACTATCTTCTACCATACACAAAAATTAACTCAAAACAGATTAGAGACTTAAAAGTAAAACCTGGAAATATAAAACTAGAAGAAAATAGGTGGTAAAGTTCCTTGATATCAGTCTTTGCATTGAATTTTTGGATCTAACTTTATTTTTTTAAAAAGATTATTTATTTATTTATTTGAGAGAGAGAGAACCCACGAGTGGGGCAAGGGTCAGAGGGAGAGGGAGAAGCAGACTCCTGCTGAGCAAGGAGCCTGAGCCAGGGCTCGATCCCATTACCCCAAGATCATGACCTGAGCCGAAGTCAAACACTTAACCAACTGAGCCACACAGGTGCCCCTGATTTTTGGATCTAACTTTAAAAGCAAAGGCAACAAAAGCAAAAACAAACAAGTGGGATATAGATTAACCTAAAAAGCTTTTGCATAGCAAACAAAATGAAAAGGCAACCTACTGAATGGGAGAAAAGAGCTGCAAATCATATACCCGATAAGAGGTAAATATCCAAAAAATATAAAGAACTCCTATAACTCAATAGTAAAAAACAATAATCTGATTAAAAAATGGGTAGAGGAACTGAAGAGACATTTTTCCAAAAAAGACATACTGATGGTCAACAGGCACATGCAAAGATACTCAATGTCACTAGTTATCAGGAAAATGCCAGTCAAAACCACAATGGGCTATCACTGCATATGTGTTAGAAAGGTTGTTAACAGAAAGGCAAAAAATAACAAATGTTGGTGAGGATGTGGAGAAAATGGAACCTGTGTGCACTGTTTGTTGGAATGTAAATTGGTGCAGCTGCTATGGAAAACAGTATGGAGGTTCCTCAAAAAATTAAAAATAGAAATAACATGATCCAGCAATTCTGCTTTTGGATATTCATCTGAAGAAAAGGAAAACGTCAAATCGAAAAGATATATGCACCCCTATGTTCATCACAGTATTATTTACAACAGCCAAGATATGGAAATAACCTAGTGTCCATCAATGAGTGAATGGATAAAAAAGATGTGGAATATGTATATATACAATGGAATACTTCTCAGCCATAAAAAAGAATGAAATTTTGCCATTTGCTACAACATGGATGTACCTTGAAGGGTATTAAGCTATGTGAAATTAATCAGACAAACAAAAATTTTACTTATATGTGGAATCTAAAAAACAAAACAAATAAACAACAACAAAAGCAGAGACTAAAAAATACAGAGAAGAAACTGATTATTGTCAGAGGGGAAGGTGGGTGTGGGGATGGGTGACATACAAAGGGGTTGAGGTACAAAGTTCTAGTTATAAAATAAATAATTCACTGGGGTTAAAAGTATAGCACAGGGAATATCAGTCAATAATATTGCATTAACTTTGTATGTTGACAGACAGTAACTACATTTATCATCATAAGCACTTTTTAATGCATATAAATGGGGAATTACTAAGTTGTACACCTCAAACTAATATAATATTATATATGTCAACTATACTTCAATTAAAGAAAAGGTTAAAAACAAGAAAGAAATACCTATTGGAAAATAAGAAGCTTAGAAACAAATGACTTAAGCATTTGATCCAAGAAATCAAGTAAATAATAACCACAAATATATAAGGAAGAAACTAATAAAAGTAGAAATAGTAAAACTAAAAAAACCAAACATGGTAGAAATAAAAATTCATCTCAAATTTTAAGATTCCAATAGTTTTTTCATGAGTATTAACAAATAATTTTCTTCTATTTTTTTTGTACAGTGTAGTAAAACAACATATATATAAAATTACTATAAGAAAAATAAAATTAATTCTATTTTGATTTCAATATAATTATCAATAACTGTCTCACCACCCATGGTTTAATGAGGTGTTTTGTCCTGTGTCTCAAGTAAATGTCTATGAGTTGTCCAATATTTTCTTGTAATAAAAAGCAAAGTTCAAAACTGCACCTGTCCTAACTTCAGGAAATGTCATATTTCTAGCTTTTTATTAAATGCATTATAACTGTGGTCAAAAGTACAAACTTCCAGTTATAAAAATAAATAAGTCCTGGGGATATAATGTACAGCCTGGTGACTAAAGTTAATACTACTGTTTCCTATATTTGAAAGCTGAT
The DNA here is from genome assembly GCF_011800145.1 of Mirounga leonina. Taxonomy (NCBI): domain Eukaryota; kingdom Metazoa; phylum Chordata; class Mammalia; order Carnivora; family Phocidae; genus Mirounga; species Mirounga leonina. The sequence goes on along the minus strand of NW_023270807.1, from coordinate 86,345,777 downwards.
AAGAGAGATTTTAAAAGTTCTCATCACAAGAAAAAGAATTTGTAACTATGTGTGGTGATGGATGTTAATGACATAGTGTGGTGATTATTTTGTAACTCATACATATATTGAATCATTAAGCTGTATACCTGAAACAATGTTACATGTCAATTGTATATCAATAAAAAATTTTAAATAGTCTTAGAAAAAAATGCATCATAGAAGTTGAAGCAGCTTATTCCTCACTCAATGATTTTAGGGATAAGAACAAATTGTGTTTTAGGTTCTCTGACTTTCTAGAGGTATTCAAAAACATTACTTGAGCAACCATCACAAACTGCAACCTTAAAGCATTACTTGGAAAACACCGCCACCTCCTGGCTCTTAAGACAAAGTGCAAAGACTACAGATGTACCTTGCAGATATTGTGGGTTTGGTTCCAGAGCACCATAATAAAGTGAGTAACTCAATAAAGCAAATCAAATGAATTTTTTGGTTTCTCAGTGCATATAAAAGTTGTGTTTGCCCTATACTGTAGTCTATTAAGTGTGCAATAGCATTATGTCTAAAAAAAATCAATGTATATACTTTATTTCTTTATTGCGAAAAAAAAGCTAACCATCATTTGAGCTTTTAGCAAGTCAATCTTTTTCCTGGTGGAGGGTCTTGCCTTGATGTTGATGGCTGCTGAGTGATCAGGTGGTGGTTGTGGAAGGTTGGAGGCTGTGGCAATTTCTCAGAGTAAGACAATAATAAAATTTGCCAGATGGATTGAATCTTCCTTTTACAATCAGTTTCTCTATAGCATGTGATACTGTTTGATAGCATTGGGCCACTGTTAGAACTTCTTTTAAAATTGAGGGTCAATCCTCTCAATCTACTAAACCTACTACTTTATCAACTAAGCATATGTAATATTCTAAATCCTTTGTTGTTGCTTCAACAATCTTCACAGCATCTTCACCGGGAGTAGATTGCATCTCAAGAAAACGTTTTTGCTCATCTGTAAGCAACTCCTCATCCACTCAAGTTTGATCATGAGATTGCAGCAATTCAGTCACATCTTCAGGCTGCACTTCTAATTCTCATTCTCTTGCTTTTTCTACCACATCTGCAGTCACTTCCTCCACTGAAATCCTGAGCCCCTTAAAGTCATCCATGAGGGTTGAAATCCATGAGGGTTGAAATTAGCATCTTCCAAACTCCTGTTAATGTGGATACTTTGATCTCTTCCCACGAATCACAAATGTTCTTAATGGCATCTAGAATGGTGAATCCTTTCCAGAATGTTTTCAATTTCCTTTGCCCAGATCTACCAGAGGAATCACTATCTGTGGCAGCTATAACCTTACGGAAATGTATTTCTTAAATAGTAAGACCTGAAAGTTGAAATGACTCCTTGATCCATGGACTGCAGAATGGCTGTTGTGTTAGCAGGCATGAAAATAGCATTAATTTCGTTGTACATCGCCATCAGAGCTCTTGGGTGACCATGTGCATTGTCAATGAGCAGTTAATATTCTGAAAGGAATCTTTCCGATTCCTCAACAGTGGCCTTCAATATTCAGTAGACCACGTTGTAAACAGATGTGCTGTCATCCAAGTTTTGTTGTTACATTTACAGAGCACAGGCAGAGTAGCTTTAGCCTAATTCTTAAGGGCTCTAGGATAACTGGAACGGTAAATGAGCACTGGCTTCAACTGAAAGTCCCCAGCTGCATTAGCCCCTAACAAGAGAGCCTATTCTTTGAAGCCAGGCATGGACTTCTCTCTAGCTATGAAAGCCTTGGATGGCATTTTCTTCAATCTAAAGCTGTTTTGTCTATATTTAAAAATCTGTTGTTTAATGCAGCCAGCTTCATGAATGATCTGAGCCGGATCTTCTGGAGAACTTGCTGCAGCTTCTACATCCGCACCTGCTGCTTCACCCTGCACTTCTCTGTTATGGAGAAGGCTTCTTCCCTTAAGCCTCATGAACCAACCTCTGTGAGCTTCAAACTTTCTCCTGCAGCTTCCTCACCTCTCCAGCCTTCACAGAATTGAAGAGAGTTAGGGCCTTGCTCTGAATTAGGCTTTGGCTGAAGGGAATCTGGTGGCTGGCTTGATCTTCTATCCAGACCACTCAAATTTTCTCCTTATCAGCAAGAAAGCACACATTCGTGTGTTTACTGGAATAGTACTCTTAATTTCCTTCAAGAACTTTTCCTTTGCATCCACAACTTGGCTACCTGGCACAAGAGACCTAACTTTTGGCCTATCCCAGCTTTTGACATGCCTTTCTCACTAAGCATAATCATATCTGGCTTTTGATTTAAAGTGAGAGCTGTGTAATTCTTCCCTTCACTTGAACACTTAAAGGTCACTGTAGGATTATGAACTGGCCTAATTTCAATATTGTTGTGTCTCAGGGTATAGAGGGGCCTGAGGAGAGAGACAGGGGAACAACCAGTTGGTGGAACAGTCAGGCACACACAATATTTCTTGATAAAGCTTGCCATCTTACATGGGTACATTTTGTGGTGCCCCAAAACAATTATAGAGTAACATCCAAGATCACTGATCACCATAACAAATATAGTAATAATGAATAAGTCTAAAATACTGAGAGACTTTTCAAAGTGTTGGAAAGATGGTGCCAATAGATTTGCTTGGTGCAGGACTGTCACAAACCTTCCACTTGCCAAAAACTCAGAATCTGTGAAGTGCAATAAAACCAGTTAAGTCTGTACTACATTTTATATTTCCCACGCCAGGAAAGATATTTAAACTGAAAGGCTACAATAAACACTGTCATCAAAACAAGGCAAACCCCTAAAATCCAGTAAAAAGCCAAAAGAACAAAACCAAATAAACCTGAGAATACAGAAAAGTAGAATCTAGCTACTTTAAGTGTATTCAAGTTGCATCTGAGGATACTGAGGGAGGAGCCTCCAACGCTTTAACCACAAAATTACCATCCATGACTTGAGAAATGGCAGAAGTAGGGGAAGACTGAATATAGAGCAATTTGCAAACAACACGAACCCTCATGGTCTCCTGGAAATTGTTCTTTTCTACAAGTGAGGCATGTCATCCAAGTAATCTCCTATTCTTTAAGAAGCTCTCAAAATAGCACATTAGGAAATAGACATTTTGTGCCCAGTTTCTAACAGATTACTTGACAGTCTCTCAACACATGCCTGTGACCAAACTACCGTTTCTGCCTTCTAAAAAGACGGTGTTCTTTCACATCTGTTTAATAGTAGAGGAGATACCTTACTTCTTAATTTTGTCTTCTGGAAACTGGTGGTATCACTGCACCTCCCAAGGTGCTTTTAAGGATTAAATATGGTTATCTATGTCCAGTACATTGCATACGGCATGCGTTCATTATATGGTAGCTATTACTGTTTGGTGGATTAACAGGTAGTTGAATTTTATTATCAAATAGTATTATTTAATGAACTGATGCAAAGCCTGAGCACAGTGACATTAACAGATGGAGAAAATGGATATCACAACATGTTAGGCAGGGGTCAGCAAACTATGGCCAATGGGCCAGTGGCTATTCTGTAAAAAAAGTTTTATTGAAACATGCCATGTTCAAGTATTTACCTAACGGCTATGTGACACAGCTAAGCACTTATGACGAAGACCAAATGACCCACAAGACTAAAACAGTTACTGTCAGGTCCTTTAAAAAAAAGCTTCTCAATTCCTGGGCTAGCCCAATGAGGCAATATCAATCAAATAAAATGTAACACTGACAAATTTTAAAGCCCACATTTTTACTAAGATGAGCAAAACATCTGTTTGTCATGGTCCTTGACTGAATCCCGGCTTGAACAAACCAGCTGTAAGAGATATTTGAGGGCAATCAGTATGTATCTGAGTGATAGATGATATTGGGGAATTACTGTTCATTTTGTTACATGGAATGATAGAGTGGTTATGGAGACAAATATGCTTATTTTTTAGAGATGCATACTAAAATATTCAGGGAGGCATGTCATGTGTATAATTTACATTAAAATACAAGCATTTTTCATTGTCTGAACTGAGTAACAATTAGATTTGGATAAGGTTTCAGATGATTCCCTAGATGTTGGCATCTTGCCACAGGAATCAAACAAATTGGGACAATCTACTCTGAGATACAGAATAGATTTGGATAGTAGACATAATTGCATTTTAGGATCAAAAAATGTCATGTTACTATTTCATTTCTTAATTGTTAAAGAGTAACAATTATTTAAAGAATTGTTTAACTAGGGGATATATGTTAACATATATTAAATCGTTTAATTGTTAACAATTTAACAACTGAACAATTGTTAAAATTGTTAACAATTGTTAAAACTAGGGGATATATGGGTACTTGTTGTACTATTTTCCCTACAATTCTGTCTGAAAATTTCCATAATAATTTTAAAGGGTATTTAAGAAAAAGACTTTACTTCATACTAGGCCATACTAAGGCAACATGAAATTATAATTACTTAAAAGACAAACAAACAAAAGCTAGGTTAGATAGGAGTGCCCAGAGCAAAGGACGTAATAGTCTTTTTTGTGACTGAAACCTCTAGAATGTCCTAATATTATCATTTAAAGAGGGCAATGGCAACAGATATCCAGAGGAAAGTAGGATTATGAAATATAAAAATAATTGTGTGAGGAAAGTCTCAGGACATTTAGCACAGGAGAGAAAAGACAGCAGTTGTTCTCAAATATCTGAATAAAAAGGAAAATGAAAGAACCAGTTAAAGTCACATGGAAGCAAATCTCACAAAGCCACACCAATAAACAAGTACCTACAAAGCAGTAGGCTCCACAGAAGAGAAGTCTCAAAAAAAGAGGCAGCGGGGCTAGAGAATTAACCAACAGTTAGGGATGTTACAGAATGAGTCTTCCATTCAGTGGAAGAGGAGACTAGATGGTTTCTAAGATCCCATCTTATTCTAAAATCCCAGATTCTAACATCTTAGATGCAGACATGCTATAGACAAACTTAGGAATTACATACTAAATTTTGATTTTAATTCAAGAGCTATTATGTTAATTTAGTTAAATTAGTTAATTTAGTTGAATTAACATCCCAATTCTCAACATCCCATTTTCCCTTCCACATGCCATTTGTGTTCAAAGGGGCAGTAAAGGAAGACCGTTGTTAGCAGCACTAAGGGGCGAAAGTATAGGCACAGGACCAAAACTGCAACCCTCTCACTTGTGTGGCAGCAAGGAGGACATTTCCGTGCATGGCACTTTAGGGGCCCATCCTTAGGGTTGGCATTCTTGTGTTCCAGCTACAGGAAGAAAACTTTACTAACAGTAGGCCTGGCCTCAAAAACTCTTGTACTTTCCAAAGGAAAGGATTATATATTATGCCACCCATATTATATAAAACATTTAACAAATACTTAAGTATAAAGTAAAAGTATCTGATATACAAAACCATTATCACATTAAGTTAAACAGGAAGTTAAAGTATCTTCATTACTTTTGCCTCCACCTACTATCTATGACTCATCTGAATACCAAGCCTGAAGAGTAGTAAGCAGGGAGCATTCATGTAAATAACTTGCATCAAAATGAACCGTTATAATTTTCTAAATCGATATAAACTAAAAAAAATACTGTTTTTTTATGAAAATTAATTAACAACAACAACAACAACTGGGGGTTTGTCAGCAACTATCTATTTAAAAAAACAGTAAGGAAAAAATTTTATGCCTCAGTCAATAAAAATATTTGTAATGGTGCCTAAAAGGTAGTGGAGCAAAATTTAAATGATGCTGATTTTCTGAATGAGTGCTTAGGAAAAGATAAGTCAATGGTTTACACTCTTGTGAAAAAGTTCCAGGTAAGAAAATATTTTGCGATTTTAAAAATTCATAATCTGGGGCGCCTGGGTGGCTCAGTTGGTTAAGCGACTGCCTTCGGCTCAGGTCATGATCCTGGAGTCCCGGGATCGAGTCCCGCATCGGGCTCCCTGCTCAGCGGGGAGTCTGCTTCGTCCTCTGACCCTATCCCCTCTCATGTGCTCTCTGTCTCTCATTCTCTCTCTCAAGTAAATAAATAAAATCTTAAAAAAAAAAAAAATTCATAATCTGGGGCGCCTGGGTGGTACAGTCGATAAATCGTCCAACTCTTGGCTTCAGCTCAGGTCGTGATCTCAGGATTCTGAGATCGAGCCCCGAGTTGGGCTCCACACTCAGTTCAGAGTCTGCTTGAGATTCTCTCTCCCTCTCCCTCTGTCCCTCCCACTCAGGTTCGCTTTCAGTCTCTAAAATATATAAATATATCTTTAAAAAAATACATAATCCAATATCCATCTCATATTAATGTTTAAACAGTAGCCTACTTAAGAATTTCACTATTTCATTATGTACTAAAACCTACCTATAAAGTAAGAAAACCTGGATCCTAATGGAACCTATGTGACAGTGGGCTAGCTCTGAACTGTTCCTACACTTATTTGTAAATAGTGCACACCATTTACTCATCACGATTGTTTTGAGGAACTAATGAGCACCTCACAAATCATAATACGCTCAATTAAAGTAATGTCATATTAGTCAATGCTAACATTAACTAATGTATTATTGTGGATAAGAACAGAAATAGTACAATTTACTGAATACAACTTGAAATTTGGGGAATCAAACTCAAAAAGATGAGAAATCAGGTGTACCAATTCCTTATTAAGAGCAAAATTTATTTTGGAAACATTTTTTTTTTTTTTTTTTTTTTTAAGATTTATTTATTTGAGAGAGAAAGAGGGCGCACACGAGCATGTGGAGGGGTAGGGGGAGAGAATCCAAGCAGACTCCCCACTGAGCGTGGAGCCCTATGCAGGACTCGATCTCAGGATCCATGAGATCATGACCTGAGCCGTAGTCAAGAGTCGGACGCTTAACTGACTGAGCCACCCAGGCACCCACTGGACAGATTTCTTAGTATTTCAAATAAATGGTTTTAATATATGATTTTTAAGGAAGATATAATTTTCTGATTACATAAAAAATACTCAAAAACAAGTCATTCATAGTCCTACCACAGTGATAATTACTAAGTTTTTTTTTCACTATGCTCATATAGGCACATGTCTCTAGGCTGCTGAATCCTTCTATTTATCTGCATATTAAACAAGATTGAGATCACATGTATATGCAGTCATGTCCACTCAACAAAATACTTTGTCAAAATCTTTGGCAATCTGAGATATGAGAGAAAGCAAAATTGAAATAACTGGTGAGGGTGAACCTCTTAAATACTAATGAGGGTGAGCTTGTAAAATATTACTCCTCATATTTACTCTGTTAACTGTGTCAGATCCTTTGTTCATTTTCCTTCTGAGATTCCTTACTGATCTATGCAAGCTCTTATATGTTGAAGAATATTAACCCTTTTGCCTGCTTATACTATTCCTTCTGCTAAAGTTCTTCACCTGGCTCACTCCTATTTGTTCTATAGCTCAGCATCACTTTCATTCAACCAATTCCCTAACAATGAATTGGCTATCTAAGCAGTTGGCCTCCTGCTAGGGGACAGGGCTCCAGCACAAACAAGACCTGGTAGAGGGAATAGCAGGTGTTCTCAGCTCTGAAGTGAGTTGAGAGTTATGAACTATTCATACATGAAGAAGGGCCAGCATGGCTAGAGTAGAAAGAGTGGCACAAGACTGGGCTGCAAATGCAGGGAGGGGTCAAATCATGCCTTCTAGGCTATATTAAGGATTTTCGCATTCACGTTTTCACAATGGGGAACTAAAAGAGAAACAAGAAATGACATGAAGTATTTGCTTTTTAAAAATATATCACTGGTACTTCTGTAATGGGAGAATGGACTGGATGATAAGAATGGTCAGGAAACTCAGTCAGGGTCTAGTGGAGCAGTCCTGGTGAGAGAGGACAGCAGTGGAGACCAGGGTGGATGAAGATGGAAAGAAGTAGACAGAAGAGTGACATTTTTGGGAGATGAGGGAACAGAGTTTTGTGGCTGATATGGGGAAGAGGAAATGGGAGATGGAAGATGACTCCAGGTTTGTGGCCTAAGATACTATTTACTGAGACAGAAACAATGGAGGGAGAGCACGTTGCAGAGGAGACGGGAAAAGAAAGAGGGGTAAGGATTCTGTTGGAGAAATGTTGAATTGAACGAACCTGTGAGACATCCAAAGGAAGGTCCAGAGCAGACAATCAGGTAAGAGTCCATCACTCAGGACAGGTCAGTCTAGATTAGAGGTGAAAACCTGAAAACCCTAGTATAGAAGGTAATTAAAACCATGATGGATAGGGGTGCCTGGGTGGCTCAGTCGGTTAAGCGTCTGCCTTAGGCTCAGGTCATGATCCGAGGGTCCTGGGATCGAGCCCCACATCGGGCTCCCTGCTCAGCGGGAAGCCTGCTTCTCCCTCTCCCACTCCCCCTGCTTGTGTTCCCTCTTTTGCTGTGTCTCTGTCTGTCAAATAAATGAATAAAATCTTAAAAAAATTAAAAAACCATGATGGGTAAAATAAGAAATCAAAGGAACTAAGACATCTGATCCCTAACACTGAGCCAGGGTATCCCTACTCCTGAGTCCCATGACCATGTTGCTACGCAAACCACTATCACAGCATTTTCCCACACTATAGTTAAACTTCCTATTTATGTATATTTCCCTGGTAGACAATAGACTCCTCAGACACATGATCACATCTTACTTATTTTTGTACCCAAGCCTTAGCATAGTTCCCGAGACACCAAACACATTCAATAAAATGTCTGCAAGAGCTTAACTGTTAGCTTGAGATCAAAAAGCAGTACACACACACACACACACAAGTATAAGAGCTTAGACTCTGCAGTAGATCATTTAGGTTAAATCCAGACTCTACCATTTACCAGTAGTGTGGTGTTGGGTAAGTTATTTAATGCCTCTGTGCCTCAATGTCCTGACCTATAAAAAAGGCAGGTAACAGTACCTATCACAGAGTGTTGCAAAAGTTGACATTTCATGCAAAACACTTAGTACAGTACTTGTACACGGTAAGCATTCATATTTAGCTATCCTCATTGCTACAGTTATAATCTCCTTGCTTCCTCTTCCATGAATAGAGAAATGTTCAAAAAGGGAAAGGATTTCCAATTATTTGTTGTGGTCCTTAAGCTCTGGAACACAAAAACAGATCATGTTCCTTCAAGTCTAAAAGCAAGGGGGTAAAAATAAGGAATATAATTTTGATGTATCTAGTAAGTGAAATTAGTATTTAAAAAAATAAATTTAGCAGTTTTTTTTTTTTGTTTTTTTTAAATCCCCAATAATAACGGAATCATTTCAAATCAAGTGTTGATTGTGGGGGGTTTGGGGCAGGGGGAGCGGGATTAGGGGAGAAAGGGAATAGGAAGAGGGGAAAAGAATCTGAACAAGTCTCTTACATATTACAAAATGTATATTTTGCTAACTTTTACTTAGCTAGGTACTGGCAAACACAGGTAGACAGAAGAGTGACATTTAGAAATTAAATTGTAACACAACTGTTTATCATGTTCATTTCTAAGTGAAATTTATTATGTTCATTTCATTTCACTTGTAAGGCATCAATTTTCTCCAGCAGGTCTTATATGTCTATATTTTCCCATATTATGGGCTATCATTTCAAAAACTAGTAAGTTTATCACTTTATAGAGAATCTTGATATTTGTCCTAACTTACCCACAAGTAGCTACAATTTCTGAGACTAACCAAGCCATTACCTGATAATAAGATAATAAAAGCACATACTTTTAAAAAGATTATTATTTTCTTTGTTTAAGTGTACATGTGAACGCACTAGGTGGCTAACAAACAAAACAAGCCCTCTTTCAGCTTCTGTCTGGTTGGTGTCAGGCTTGGCATGCATAAAGCTCAAACTTCTCTGTATTCTGATTTTTATTCAGGAGTGGAATACAGGGCTCAAACTCAAATGCTGACAGCTCATCAAGAATTTAATCAAGAGAAAGCATGGCAAGGTGAAAACACAACATGTGAAATTTTCTATTTTGACAGTTTCCTTTCAACTGCTTTTACAGGTTTTCCCTTCATATAAACTGTGTGCTCTAGTGTAGACAACCTGTTTAAGGTCTATGTCGTGCATGACTGCCATTTTAAGAAAAGGAAGGTAGAATTATGAAGTAAGTTAACTGTGGGAAAATAGTATACAGACTTCAAACTTTTCTAGGTAAAAAATAGTTTTTACTACTTAGTAAAAAAGTAACACACTTTAAAAAAAGCAAACAGGATTAGAGAATTAATCTTTCCACATGGAAGCACCATTAAGAATCCCTTATTTTTCTCAGAGCTGTCAGGTTTTTAATAATTGGGGGCCGTGTCACTCAAAAACTGTCAGTATGGAGAACGGAGCTAAAGAGTAGAAGAAAGCCGTAACATTTTTTAAACTGGAAATTAAGGTCTGTGAGAGAAGTCTAAAAATATTTTAAAATAGCACAAGAGTAAGCTGCATAATTAGATAACATACAAGTAAAAGAAAGGATTCTTACACAGAACATAAGAGTGATAACGAAGTTTTCTGACTGGAACACTAGTTCTTAACTATTAAGAAAAAGATAAAACAAAATAAACACTATGAAAAGCCTCAACCCCCAGAGATATTGATTAACTAACCTTTGTAGAGCCCTAATTTTTTAAAACATTTCTAAGTTGTTCCTAATGGGCAGCCAGTTGAGAGCCACTGGGCTGAAACGCCACAATAGGTCATCAAAATAATGGAATTTCCCTTCCAGCAGGTCCTTAAAATGGGCTCTATTCTCATATCAGGCCTGTTTATCATTAGAGAACATCAAGACTTCTGCACTCTGTTTACCCTGCATTGTTTCCTCCACTTGATTCACGCATGAAACCTTCACAATCTACCTTGTCCTCAGCATGGTATGAGATGTTTACGAAGTTCACTGCTGAATCTGATGTCATAGCTGAAACTCCCTCCTACAGGACCTCTCCAGAAGATAAAACACCGGGCACTCTTGATTCTCAAAATTCTCCCTTACCATCCCCTATTTTCTGGCTTCCGAGACACCTTTCCTATGTTCTCCTGTCATCTCAAATACTGCTTTCTGCTCCTTAAACTGGAAGTACTTAACTGAAATCCATGACAGTCCCTGAAAAGCTCAACAATAGGTTCCAGAGGTGAGGAACTCCTTGAAATTGTATACACACAAATTTGGATGCATACCTGAGGCTTTTTTTTTTTTTTTTCATATTCTCAATGAGTTTAGGATCCCCGAAGGTTATAAACCACTGCCATAAATCCTTTTTTTCTTTAAGCTTTCCAGGCTTCAATTGTTATCTATGAGCTTATGGCTCCTACATCAATCCTAACCTATCAGAGATCTGAATCCATATTCCTAACAGGCTGTTTGGCATATTTATTAAATTAAACCAACATATCCAAAATTAATCAGTCCCCTCAGAAATACTTGTGGTCTCCTTAATTCTTAATTTCAGTCAATGGAGCCACCCTCCAACACTCACACACCTAAGTCAGATTTCAGAATAATCCTTCAGCTCTTCTTTTTCTCTTTACCCAGTTAAATTTTCATCTAGCTTCTTTTCTGCCTCCAGAGCATCAGCATTTTATTTTAGGCTTTCTCATGTCTTTATGGCGACTGCCTTCTAACGGAACTCTGCCTGCAGTCCCCACAGTCTAGTCCATCTACCAAATAAGCTACCAGAATTATCTTCCTAATTGTGCCACACCCCTGCTTAAAGAAAAGTCTCTTGGCTCTCTTGCATGGACAAAATAGAATCTAGCTTGCTTGGCTTGGAATGCAGTGAGCTCTAAGTCTCCAATTTACCTTTTGTAACCTAATCTTCCACTTCCAACACACCTTAACAACCTCAACTTTTTACCATTTCTCCTGCAATAGCAGACCTTTTCCTAATTTTGTATTTGCCCAGGATGCCCTTTCCTCCCTGCTTCAACAGACTCGTTCGTACTTGTAATTGGATTCACTGAATATGCAACTGATGTGAACCAAGCACCGTGGCTAGACACCGGGCATACAGCTCAGAACAAAATGGTCAGGTAAGGCATGCTCACGGCAGCTGTAGAATCTGACAACAGATATGCAATTAAAGCAATTAGAGAATGTGATCTAGGTTATGAAGGAAATAAGATGACACGAGAGAAACTCTAGGGGGAATGATGCAGGCAGGCTTCTTAACTTCCTCAGAGAAGACAAATTATTAAAATGAGATCTTGTGGGATAAGGAACCAGTCATGAAACACTGAGAAAGGGACTCCGAGCAGAGGGCGCTGCAAAGGTACCGTCTGTACCATAACTGTGTGCTAGACTGTAGGCACCGCACTCCTTGAAGAGAACTGTTTAGTACAAGTGTGTGTCCTTAGAATTTGGTTTAGCTGGCACTTGGTCATTGACTCAATAAAGAGTTGCTAAATTAAATGAATAAGGACAACTAAAAGAGAGAATTATGGGGCTGGGGAATTAAGTAGGAAGGGTAGACATTTTTCACGATTACAAATAAGAATCTTAGTAGCCCCAGACCACTCAAGTTCTCTAGCAGCATCCTATTATTTCCTTTTTTAACTGGCTGGTATGTTCTGCTTAGTGTTCCTACACCTAACAAGTTATTACTGGTAATTAGTTTAGACCCCCAAATCCTGAAAGGTAATTGTGTTTCAGGAGCTCTTACAAATACAGAAACATGTTTCTGACGTAAGGAAAGAATTGTTTTAATTAAAACACACATACAGATCCTCAGCACTTTTGATGTACATATTCCCTTCCCTTTCTCCTAAGAGTTACATTCTCCATTCTAACCCCAAGGATCCTTACACATCCATATCCTAAATTCATTCCATGATAGCTGGTTAGAGACTAGCTAACAGGTCAGTTACTTTCAGCACACATCAATCATCCAACTGAATGGGTATGATGGTAAAGCCATCGTTCCTTTCTTTAGGAAATGAGAGTGAGGATATAACAAAAGACAAATTAAGAATGTAACTTCAGACATTTGAAACTCTTCCAATTTAACAGGCCCCAAGCAAAAAGCCTAGAAAGAGTAAATTAAAAGGCACATGTTCTTAATGGACACACAAATTGAACAATTATCCAAGCAGTACTGTACTATGCACTAAAGCAGAATTTTCAAGACCACTGGTCAGCTAAAGGTTTTCTCTGCTATACTAACATAAAGCTTTACATTAGCAATATGCTGAGAAGATGATAAAAGTGTTATTCCCATGGCTTTTTATCAGTTACAAACTGTTGAGCTGTGTCACATACTTTAGGTCCCCCATCACTACCAAAAAAGGAGTAGAGAACTGCATTAAGAAATCTAGTGTACCTTTGAGATTAGCATACCAAGTTCATGCTGAGGAAGGTCTAATGAACTGGTGACTTTGCCTTCAGCTTGGTTGTGCCTTCCACATCTACCCTCACCTGCCACCAGCGGAGGTCCTGGGATATGGTCAATCCACCATGAGCAGTTAAAGGATGCTTGTTACAACGTCACTAGGTTACACATGCATACAATAACTGGAGATAGTCAAGAAGCTCACTGTAGCCATAAGCTGGTAAGAAAAAAAAAAAAAAAGGCTTTGTTGCTCAACGAAAGTATGTGGAAAATTAAAAAGAATGGGGTGGTTCTTGTTCCACAAAAGCTTCAGGTTTCATGAATCTTAGCTGAGGTTCAAACAATGATGGGTTCTGTAAATGTTTACCATAGTCAAAAACCAAATTCCCATCTTCATATTTGTACTTTTGGATTACACACTAGCTTTGTCTCTATATCTCAAGGACAGCAACACCTGTCCCTAAGAAAGTGGGGTGGAAAGAACATAAGGAAACATTAACAATGCGTTAGTCAAACCTTTATTTCAAAACAGGCTTTTATTCTGGGCAATATGGACACCATGGAGACCTGTTTTTGTAAAAATTTCCCACTTCAGTCCTTAGAACATCTAAAATTAAAGGATATATGTAAATGTGTATGTATATATCAATATATCTATATCTGTATAGATATCAGTGAATTAGCCATGACCATTTCTTTGCTTATCTCAGTATTTTTCAGATTCAGAATCCATGATGGCTATGGGAATAATGTTAACAATACTTTATCAATACTAAATCAATCTGGCCAACGTAGTGATTACTCAACTAAATCAGCAATATCTACTAGACTTCATTCTCTTTAAACAGGAAAACAAAAGCCACGTCTCCAAATACAAGCATACTGGCCAATTTTCTTAGTGGGGAAAGGTATAAAAACCAATTAAAACCAACAAAAACAGCACAACATGGAAGAAAGAGTTGTAAAACTCTACTCCTGTACAATTAAAGCAAAACATATTTTTAATAGTATGTTTTATATAAACTTCTGTAATACACATTTTACAAAAATATTATTTCAGCTAAAAACCAAGAGCTGGATATTAGCCAAAAAGGGAAATAACAGTTTGCAATTCATTGAATAAATGAAAAGGCAGAAACATTTATTTTCTATCATCAGTTTCAAGTGTCCATATAACTAAACTAAAACATTTGGACTTAACTTTAAAAAGCGAACCATTTCAATAACAGCCTAAACAAAGCCACAATTAACAAGTTATTCCCCTGATTAGGTCAGCCTCAGTATATGGTGTCAGCCTTACCATAAACAAATAATTTTCCAATCGTATGCAGTCACTCTTGAGCCACCTGAATTACTGGAGCAGAGCAGCAGTTTCAGCTACTTCTAAAATTACAAGAAAGCTACTATGTACAACATTTATAGTGACACAGAAAACTCAAGTTAAATGGCTTGACAAAGACATCAACAAGTTTCGAGTTTACCACCATTTCAGGTTATACAAGCAAAAATAGTGTCCTCTAAAGAAAGACGAACTCTGCTAAATGAAACCATTGGGGTCTATTCCTTTTATTCAGAAGCACCATACAGCAAAACAAGCGGTCAAGTCCACAGGGTAATAGCATTTCAATAGCTGCAACGTGGTGCCAGACCAGGCTTTGTTGGCCTTCCTTTTCCAAGAAGCAGAGATGTCTCTTTTTACTTAGTCCATCTGCCGTAAGTGATAACCAGATGCCTGTGTGATAATTCAAAATTAAAACAAAGTACTTCCCTCCCACCAAAACCCAACAGCAGAGATGAATCCAACAGCCAGTGATCGCAAATCAAGAATTCCAATGCTTTAACAGAAAGTCCCCAGAAGGAAGAAACAAAGCATACAGCCGGTTCACCTTTAATGTGCTGCCTAGTAAGGCTGCTAGGAGCATCAGCTACTAGTTTTTCAGCTCACTATGCTGAGCATTGTTCTGGTGCTTTACACTTAGCTCTCACAGCAACCCCCCCAGGCTAGTACTAATATTAACCCCATACTGTGGTTGAGGAAACTGGGGAATCCAGGCAGTGAAATAACTTGCTCAAGGCCACATCACCAAGAAGCAGAAAACCACTGTGCTGAACACAGACAACCTGTATCCAGAGTCCATGCCCTTAAGCGTTGTATCAACCCTAATCCCAAGAAAGCATAACTGATTTTGATCAAAAATGTTCTGCCTCACAATGAAAATACCTGTAATTTATCAGCAAAAGGAGGTTAGCACCTGATTCTTTGGAATTATTTAATCAATAAAAAATTTTCGACTTAAAATACTAAAAGTCACCCACACATGTCCTGAGAAAACTCAACATCCACTCTGATTTGCAATACTCTTGACTGATGAATGAATCCTGTGTGGTCAAAGTCGCCAGCCAAACTTTTGTGCTGCATTTTTTTGGTGAAATTTTAAACAGTTTCATTATTGATTCTTGCATGAAGGCCGATCTGAACTGTCCCAAAATTTACATTACTGTATTTTTTAACATTTAATGGGATCCCTAGCAGCATGTCTCCCATACAAAACAAGCCACTTAAACCAAACCTTGAATTTTATCACCAGTCACAAGATAAAACCAGATGAATATAATTTCTGATACAACCTGTTTCTTTTTCATTAATGACATACTTCTGGAATCTTGGTTTTTCCACAACCACACACACACACACACACACACACACACACACTCCGTCTCCCTACTTAATAAAAGGCTGTATCACAATACAAAAGTCAAATTTGCATACGTGGCCTGGAAAGACCTCAAACACACACATACTTTCTTTTTGAAACTGCTCAAGGTGGTATTCTTGGGACAAGAGAAAAGACTGCATCTACTCAAGGCAGTAAATCATTATTTTTATCATCTGAATTGGTTTAAAAAAAAAAAAAAGGCCCTAATCATGTACAAGAAACTTTTGCTGCTTATAACTTGTAGCCAGCATAAAAAAGTTGAAATTGTAGGCAACAAGAATTAGATTACTAATTAAATTAGATATCTGAAAGATTCCCCTCATCTACCAGACAACTCCCTGAAGTGGAAGAATAAATATGTATACATCCTTTTATTAAAATGTTAATCTTCAAATATGAACACACATGCATGACGTTAATATACAATAGGACAGCAACTCATGGTCCCGATCCTCGAGAAACTTCTAATTTAGCAGGCATGATGAAATCTGTACACCAACAGCACCAAAGTAACAAAGAATTTAAAATTCACATTTGTGATGTAATGTATGGTGACTAACATAACGTAATAAAATAAAATTAAAAAAAGAAAAAATCCACATTTGTGTGTCATGTTTTGGTATTCATGTACAGCATTTCTCTGCTATCTACAAGTGCACAAAAAGCACCTGAAAAGAAACACCTTTCATCCAGCTGTACATACCTGACGTGGCATCAGGCATATAAAAGGTGCAACAAATATAAGTTTCAGGAAATCCTTGTTTTTTAATTTAAATGTCACAACACAGCTATATTTTCAAAGCACTACAGATTTTTGGTTAGAGACACTGTGGAAATACTCTACTATAAATTCTTCTAAAGTCAATTTAAATTTTATTTTTCAAAGCAATAGTAATTTCATCACATAGTCGATTATGCAACAGAAGGAAATCAATCACCAGATATTACAGACATCCTTCACCTAAAAACAACACTGACACCCACTCAACTAGATTATACAATATTTATTTTAAATGATGTGCCACATCCATAGGAAATAACACTCTAAAAATATTCAGTTGCATATTGCACATGTATTTGTTCTACTTTAGAGCAAATTCTGCACATTCTATATATGTATATAGTAGGTCCCCTTCATCTGTGGGGGATATGTTCCAAGAACCCCAGGGGATGCCGAAACTATGTAATACCAAACCCTATACATAGTACGTTTTCCCCTATACATACATACTTATGACAAAGTTTAATTTATAAATTAGGCACAGTAAGAGATTAACAACAATAATAAAACAGAACAATTATAACAATATACTGCAATAAAAGTTACGTGAATGTGGTCTTTCTCAAAATATCTTCATGTACTGTACTCACCCTTCTTTTTGTGATAATGTGAGATGATAAAATGTCTGTGTGTTGAGATGAAGTGAGATGAACGATGTAGGCACTGTGACCTAGTGTTAAGCTACTATTAACATTCTGAGGATCATTTGCTTCCAGACCATGGTTCACCAGGGGTAACTGAAACCATGGGAAGCAAAACCACAGATAAACAGGGAACTACCATACATCCACAAAAATTTCGAGACAAAAATTTTCCACATCAAGAAAAATTTGTGGAAATCACTTCAGTTGTTCCCTCAAATTTGGCAAAATCTAATTTCAGTCAAATATTCAGATGCAAAAATAATCAGAAAAGACTAATGTTAAGAAAAGTGTTTTAGAATAAGAATTATGAAAATCTTAGGTTCAATTAAAAGCACGCAGTAAAATCTACAATACTCTTACCTTTAAAAAAGTGACTATGTCTACAGTTATAATACTGCCACGTGAACTTCTAAAACACCTTTAACTCTGAAAAGTTACAATATTTCGTACATGCCTTATTTCAATACAGTCTTTTGAGTCTTGGCATGAGGCTCCTAGCCTGTTGTATTGCACAAATAGAATGAATACAGACATGTGACATGACCACTCCAATTCTCCAAATAAAGGGGAGGGATACAGAAGGAAAATACAACAAAGTAACATTAATGAAAAAGATGTATAGGCCAACCCCATATGTTGAAAACTCCATAAGAAACAAATAATACAAATAGCACAAAAAATCATTTTGACATGATTAAATAAGGAGAGGAACTAAAACACCACCCAACACTGGGAATGTTGTCGTAGAGAGCAGGGAACGCAGAAATTGGGACTGTTACTAAAGGTGGAAGCTAGGGCCTGACCCCCACTCTAACACAGAAGGGATAGAGGTAAACACAAATAGGTCTAGGTGAAGGGAGTATGATGGCAACCCTGAGATTGAGGAAATTCACTAAGTCTCATAGGCACCATGAAAATCTTGGGACTCAACATCCAACAGCCTCAAGTGTGGTCATCCCCCAGGATATCCTTCCAGAAGAACAGCTTTATGAAAAGATTAAACAACAGTCTTGATTCATTCACCTAAAGGTGACAATACTGTGTTTTTCCTCTGAGGAGTCCTAAAATGCAATTTTAAGTTTCCCAATGTATATACTTCCATTAAAGGAAACTGCCCACCTCTTTGCACATCCGTGAACTTCCTTTAACAAGAGACACTGAACCTCAATTCATCTCAATTCCATGAAAATGCCTGAGTTAAAAACTCTATTCTGGCACCAGTCAACCAATCAAGAGCACTTAGTAGCAGATCATTACAGTTTCTGATTTTGATGGCAGAGAGTATGAAAAGAGGGGGCTGGGGATAGGATGACACATTTTGTTTTAAGACAAGCCAGGCTTAACAAAAAAAAAAAAAAAAAAAAAAAGCGGAGACAAACAGAGGCTGTGGTTGACATAATTGCCTCTCTGACTTATCAGTTTTATTTTCATCTTTAATCCTCAATTTTATATAAAGAGCTTTATTCTCACTGGACACAAAAATGATATTCTCTAGTAGGTATATGTAGCCTTTTCAGTATGCCACAGGGAAACCTCATTTACTGACCTGGAATGATTTGGGAAAGTATAAAACCATTAAATAGTGACGTAAAGCATAAAAAGGTAATATAAGCTGATAAATATGTAACTGGACGTTATCAGATTGTGAATAATTCTTCAGAACAGATATCAATAAAAGTCCCTTCTCCATTCGAATGAACTGCCATTTTCTGAAACTTTAACAGACAGCAGATTATGCTCCAATAGCTAAGTCTTTTCCTTACATTTATCTTTTTCAATTTTCTCAGGGATTCTGTAATTGGCTCTTCACACAAAAACCAAACCAAGCCTGTTTCCTTTTTCTTTTTTTTTTTCCTTGAGCCAATTTTAAGGCACCGTTCTTAACCCTAAATACACAAGCCCACGCTGGTTAACTGCCAGTGTCGCTTTGGAACTGCAGGTGACAGATGCAGCCAGAGAGCTCACAGATGTGGACTGGCTGCAGTGAGTCTTATTGCAATGAGCACACTGACAGAGCCCGCAGATGCACATCTCTGCAGAAGTCGTCTTAAAAACCGTCATTCCCAATTAAATTTACTTTTAGGGCTCTTAGTGGCTATCATTAAGCGCTTATCCCAATTCTTATCCTTGCTTAGCCCAACCCACAATTCATTTTATCTTCCTTAGTTCCAGACTCTTCATCAAACCTAACTTGGTTAATAGCAATAATAATAATAAAGCGGGGCTGTTGGCATTGCCAGCACCAGGAACCGCGAAGGTGCTATTGGGGAGCCTTCCCGCCGCGGCAAAGGCCGCTGGAAGTTTTCTGGTTAGCAATGGACCCCTAGCATCTTTGCAGGATCCTTCTTTCTCTGGGTGAGAGCTTCACAGAGACGGATGGGGAATCACCCTTCTCCTGTCTTTCCTAGGGGTGGCTAACACGAAAAATAAAATACCTCTTTTCTTATGCTACACCCTGCTCGATAACGCTCACAGGCAGGGACGCCCCGCCCCCACGCCGTTATCCCTGATGAGCTCCCCAAATATCACCCTGTCCTCCTAAGAAGTGGACCCTCCCTCGGCCCCCGGACCAATTGCTCCCACCTTAGTTCCTCTCCTCGGGTCGTCCGCCCCCACACCTCCCACCCACAGCACGGCCCGGCTCTCACACACCACCCCCGGCACTCAGGCCGCCCAGTCGCCCGCGCTCCCCACCGCCCAGGGTCGCCTACGGGGTTACCGTGGGAAGAGGGGGCGGCGGCAGAGAACGCGGCGGCAGCAGTGCTGCCGGTTACGTCGGACGCGAAGGATAAGCTGGAGGACAAGGATGATGATGAGGCGGGCGCGCTCCCCAGTCTCCATGGAACTCCCGCCCCGGCCCGTTGCTAGGAGCCCCCGAGGCTCGGGCTCCGTCTTTCGTGCTTTGTTGTTCCGGGTACTGGGCGGCCGCTTCTTCCCCGCGACAATAAATAGACCAGGCGCGGGGGGAGCATAGAGACAGAGCGCGGAGGCTAGAGCGCCGCCGGACAGGGTGCCCCCGGGTTCCTCGCTAGCCAGTCATTTCCGGCTCTCACTGCTCCCGTCACTTTCCCCCCGCCCCTTTCCCCACTTTCCCTTCCTCCTTCCTCGTCCCGCGAGGCAGGCCCCTCCCGCTCCTGGGCTTGGCGACGTCCGGGTTTTGGGGGCAGGGACTGTAATTGGGCTGGACGTATTTTGCTTGAGGACCGTCTAAAAAGATTTCGAAAAAAACTGCGTGACCTTTATACATTTTTAGCTGATATCTAAACTTAAGTACGTAATTCCTGGCATACAGTGTAATATAAAAGGACTTTAAATTTTTTTGTCAAAACCATAGAACCTTCTCGTTAGCTCATTCAACTTAAAGGTCCACCGTTTAATTAGCAAAACTAGTTCTCAACAACTAAATTTATTTTCTAAGACATTTTCTGCCTGAAAAAGTCCTCTTTCGCTTTTTCAGTTAAACGCGTTAATTTACGACGCGATAAAGCTTTCATTAAGGAATTCTAATTCTAGTCCTAAAATACAGCGGCAGGGGATGATAGCGGACGGACGGATGGATGGATGGATGGATGGATAGATAGAAAGATAGGACAGGGAGATTAGGTCATACTTCTGTCGCCTCTCCCTTCGCTATTCCTTACTCAACTTGGGTTTGTGGCCAGGGCTCCGCTTTGGAGCCCAAGCACTTCAGTGGCTTTTTCGCGGTGTAGCCAGATCCAGGAAGGATGGACGGGGGAAGAGGGCTGCTGGGCTAGGGCTGGGGCGCCGGGCAGAGCGGTGGCTCAGGCCAACGGGCGTAGGAGGGCGCTCACTCGCAAGCTGGGCGCCTGGGGACTGAGACCCTTCCACGACTCTGCGCTCAAGTAGCCCTGGAATGATCCGGGGACCCCGGGAGGCGCACACTCGCCAGTTTGAACGGCCGCGCTGG
Organism: Mirounga leonina; assembly: GCF_011800145.1. Classification (NCBI taxonomy): domain Eukaryota; kingdom Metazoa; phylum Chordata; class Mammalia; order Carnivora; family Phocidae; genus Mirounga; species Mirounga leonina. The sequence goes on along the minus strand of NW_023270807.1, from coordinate 86,324,392 downwards.
GGCCCGATGAGCCCTCGGGGGGTGGCCTGAGAGACGCTACCGGCAGGAGCGAGACTCGAGTAACGGCCTGGGGAGCGCCAGGCAGTGCAGAACCCTGAGACGCCCCCGGAGCCCTACTCTCAGGCAGGCACGGGCCTCTGTTCCCGAGCTCAGTTGCTGTAGTCAGAAGCCTCTGACCCTGGATGAGGCCAATGGACAGCTCTGATTTAATAAAAGGCAACAAGGCAGAATCATGGGTACCTGGCCTCTGATTGGTGTGACTCCTGGATGAAAAATGATAAAGCCACTGTCCTTTTGGGAGAAAAGATGAGAGCTGACTTCAGAGGATTTGGGAGTATGCAACCATTTGGGTATTTTATTATTTATTGGGTGTCCAGGAATGCCTCTTGATCTTTTGCTTCCCGCTCTGTTCAGAAAAATATCTGAGCATTTAAAAGCCCTGTAGATTTATGGAATTTCCTTGTTTCAATTTCTGTACTAACATTTTCAAATAATATTAAATAATTGTAGCTTGTGTTAGGTGTAAGTGAAGAAAATAAACAAGAAGTTTGATTGGAAAGATGTCTGCATGTTAGTGGGGAGATGACTTTTAGGAGGTAACATCAGCTGTTAACTGAAAGGGATGGGAGTGGAAGGGATGTTCATAGAGTGTTACTGGCAGACGGAACAAGATGCTAAGAGTTTGCTATGCTAGAGCATTAGAGTGGATGGGGCATCCTGATCAAATCGAGGGAAAGAATGACATGAGATGAAATTGGAGAGAGACTAAGGCCTTACACCTCAAGCCTTGTAGACATAGAAAGGAGATTGGATTTTCTTCCAAGTGCTAGGGGAAGTGAAGTGTTTTAAGCTGTAGCATAACATGGTCTGATTTACCAAGGGAATATCAAGGGAAAGGCCCTAATCCAGTAATTAGTGTCACTGCTGAAAAGTCAATTTTCCTGCACTTGTGACCAATTTTAAGGTCTTCATGAGGCAACTTTCTTTCAGCGGACTAGCAAGATACCTGGTATAAAGCATGTCAATCGTTTTGGAATCCCTTTTGTCATACGATTTTTGTCAACGATTTGTCTCACTACAACAGTTCCACATTCTGGAAATGGATTTTGATTTTTCTGCAAGCATCACTCTCCATAGACCTATTGAATGTCTACACTATCACATTAGCCCATACACCATTCCTCAGCCCAAGGAATTCACTTCATGATGAAAGAAGTAAGACAATGAGATAAAGTCTGTGAGCTTCCTTGGTCTTAGAATATGCTCCATTATTTAGGTGCCAGGTAAGATTATAATATTATTCATTATTCAGGTGCCAGGTAAGGTTAGAATATACAGTATATGTTCCAAACCAAGACTCCCCATTTACACATAAACTGATATCGAGGCTGGGAAAATAGTGAGATTTATCTGTTAGATCAGTACTACTTAAAATGTGGTGTATGGACCAAAGCCAGTTTGCAAACTGCAGTGAAATCAGCAATGAAATAAGTATAGAAATTGAGAGGAGCATTTCAAAACTTCTAGTAATTTGACATTAATATGGAATCCAAGCATGCAGCTTTATATTTATGAAAGCATGTGCCTGCAGTGGGTTGCTAACTAAAAACAACCAAACAGCGATTCTTCACAACAGATAGCTATGCCTACTAAGGCTTCTAGCTTTATGAACTTGGTTAAAAAAAATCAAGCTATTGGAATATATTGGCTACTTATCGCTTCCTTAGTGCTATGAGAGAGACAAACTGGTTCAGTAGAGCCATTCTGAAAGAGACGGGCAATGGGAGGGTGCTACTGATATAGCTGTTAAGAGGAGTCCTTTCTGCCAGTGGTTTAGTTATCCTATATTGATCATGATCAGATAATATCTACGCTGCCAATTGAAACAACTAAATTTTCTGCCCCCCATAAGGTTCATACACTAACCAGGAATGCAGAGACCCAGCAGAGCAATGGAGTCAGGGATGTCTCATTCCTCAGGACTCTTCTCAAATATCTTCTCCTGCGCCCCCTTACCAATTGAAAAAGGTAATTTCTCCCATTATACCAGTTGAATGGTGCACAAATTAGGGGACAGAGTCTGAAGCTGTAACCTGGCTTTACAATCCCGCCTGTTTCTCTCCCTATCATCAGGTAGAGTTTGTGGCAAAGACAATGAACTAAGATGCAAGGTGATTGGCAGAGTTACTAGGCCAGTTTCCAAGAGATAGAAACAAGAAGGGCAAAGTCCCTATTCAAAGATTACTATCTCAATGAGATTTCTGATAACAACCTAATGGATTTCCCCCAAAATGACATTGACTGACAGCCAAGTAAATTTTAAGGGATTGCCAGAAAGCCTTCGTCCTTGCAAAAGGCCTCTACCGGTGTGCTTGTCAAAGACAACATCCCAGTCTCGGTATCAGCAGGAAGATGAATTCAGTTACCAGAGCGGTCCCAGGAAATTCCTTCTCACTACTTCTCCGAGGCAGGGTCTTTGAGGATAATAGATAAAGGAAACCTTGACACTTTGAGTGGCTGACCAAAGATCTCAATTCTCTGCTGGAGAAGAGAAGCCTTCTTACCCTTATTCTTGTCCAACAGGATATGGTATATGCTCAACCATTGCACAGTGAGTCTCCTTTTTGCCCTTTCTCATTAGTTTTTGTTATCCTGTTCCCCACCTCCTCTATTATATATTTGTGCATTGGGGGAAAATGCATTATTTATCATTTAGCTAGATCAGGACCTTATCAAGATTGACTACACTCAAAGATCCCAAATTTGGGCTGGATGTGACTTTGAGTTTTCGCCTCCCACTGCATAGGGATTAAGCACATTTTCAATTGCATAAGGTATAGTTGCTTTATGTTAAGAGAAACTATAGATCTGTAAAAACCAGTGTGTGTGTGTGTGTGTTTGTGTGTACACATACGTGCACTGAACAGTCAAAGGATATCATGTAGGAAACATTTATCATTTTGTCAGCCCAGAACACCTCTCTTCCTTTAGGAAGAGTACTCTTACCTCTTATTTGGGGAGCTATGTTTCCTCTTTACCTTCCTCCAATCCAATGTGCATCCAAATGGGAGTTGCAGTAGTGATAATGATTGGCAGAGAGGCAGGTTTCTGAGCTAAGCTGGGGCAACTGTATTGAAATTGAGTTATTGCTCCCAGTTCCAAATTCACTTTATGTCTACTCTGTGAAGATGGATCTTAATCCTTTAAATATTCTTGTTTGCTAGCTATCAGAATGTTAAGTTTTATCAGTAGAAAAGGCTGGAGAGACGTTGAAGCAGGAAAGGGCTTTGCTTCCTGCTTCCAGTGTACCTCCCTGACAGGCTCCGGAAGCATGGAAGGCTTCCCTAGAATCTACTTCCTACAGCACAGGTGGCTCCCCTATGGCCACTCAGGGGTCTGAAGGACAGTCAGTGGTAAAGGAAAATCTTCCAAGGGGGCATAATTAGAATAGTATATTTGTTTGTGCACCATGTCTAGGGTGAGGGGTGACCAGAATGGGCAATTGCTAATGGTTTTTCTAGACGTACAGGGATTTGTAAGGAATAAGATTGGAAGATTGGTGACAAGGAAGTGTGGGGAAGAGATATATAGATGAATTTCTCTAAGTGGGCACAAACTGTGATGATATCTGTGTCCTATTTCGATGCACAGTAAAGGTATCCATTGCAGAGGAGACTGCTAATAATCAGGTGGACAAAATGGCACTATCTGTGGATGTCAGCCAGCCTCTTACCCAGCCATCCAGGGCTTGCTCAATGGGCCCTTGAACAAATGGCCATCCTAGTAAGGATGCAGGCTATGCATGTGCTCAACAATCTGGACGTCTCCTTAACCAAGGCTTATCTTGGTACTACTGTTAAGTGCCTAATTTGCCAAGAGCAGAAAACAACACTGAGTTCTTGATATGGCCCCCTTTTCCAGGGTATGACCCAGCTGTCTCATGGCAAATTGATTATACTGGACCTCTTCCATCACTGAGGGGGCAAAGATTCATCCTTATTGGGATAATCACATATTCTGAAAAATGGATTTGCCTTTACTCCTTTAATGTTTCTGCCAGCAACACTATCTGTGAACTCGCCAAATGGTTTATCTGCCTGCAGTGCATCCCACACAACACTGCATCTAATCAGGGAATTCATTTCACAGCAAAGGAAGTGCAGCAATGGGGCCATGTCTATGAAATTAACAGATCTTACCACATTGGCCATCACTTGGAAGCAGCTGGCTTAACTGAACAGTGAAATGACTTACTGAAGACTCAGCTGTAGCCTTCTTGGGAGCCAACACCCTGGAAAAATGACATTCTGTCTTTCAGGATATATTTTGAATTGGAGACCATTACATGGTACCCTCTCTTACATAGCCAGAATAAATTTGAATCAAGGTATGGCAGTAGGAGTGACTCTTCTCACAATTTCACCTAATAAACCACTCAGAATTTTTCTTCCCTTATCTGGAAACTTTGCTGCTGGTGTAGAGAATTTAGTCCCCAAGGGGAGAATGCTTCTTTCATGAGACGCATCAGTGGTTCCGCTAAATCGGAGGATGAGACTACCACCTGGCCGTTTGGGGTTCCATATGCCCCTGCAACCAAAAAAAAAACAACAACAACAACAAAAAAAACAACAGGAGGTAATTTACCGGCTGGAGTGATTTTTTTTTTACTACCAAACATTTACTGCATAAATATCATATAAATGTATAAAGAAACCATTAAGACATTTATTTATATAAATAAAGTATACAGAAAAGTCACACACAAATTAGAGCAATTTTGAACTCTCTCTTACATTTAACTAAATTAGGAAGAAATAAAATCCCTACCCAAAGCTGTAAACATTTAGTGAAATGATATACTTTTTTTTTTTTTTTTAAATGTAGGCTCCACCCAGTGCGGGGCCCAAACTCATGACCCTGAGATCAAGACCTGAGCTGAGATCAAGAGTTGGATGCTCACCGACTGAGCCACCCAGGCACCCTTGAAATGATATATTTAAAGAGTGACACTGTTTGGGAAATTGGCTTACTTACACACAGTGGAGATAAGAAAGACAGTCTAGAACCCAGAAGATTCTTTGGGGATCCTCTTAGTACTTAATATTACGTCTAATATGAAGGTTAATGAAAATTTATGGCAACCAAAAATAAACGGCAGGGTGTTTGAGGACTCAGATCTTTTGGAATTGAAGATTTGGAATTTGAAGCCAATAATCCCAACCAGCTGAGGTTCCAGCTGATTGTAGGAGAAATACAAGATGGGTTGAGGAAGATGAAAGCTGTAGATACTAATCATGACCTTGTGAACAATTACAGAAATGAGGACTGCCGTATCTTTGCATGTTTTCTCTTGGCTTATTATATCTATGTGTTTATTTGTATTTACCAATTATTTTCTTCCTTTATCTCCTTCCTATTTCTACTTCACATTCAAGTTGTTGGAAGGTGTATTAGTTTCCTAGGTCTGCCACAAATCTGATGGCTTAAAACAACAGAAATTTGTTCTCTTACAGTTCTGGAAGACAGAATTCCAAAATTAAGGTGTTGGCAGTGTTGATTTCTTTTGGAGGCTCTAAGGGAGAACGTGTTCCATGTCTTTCTCCTAGTTTCTGGTGGCATCCTGGTAACATTTGGCACTCGGCCTGTGAATGCATCACTCCAATCTCTGCTTCCATCTTCATATTGTCTTCTCTGTATATGTCTGTGTCTCAAATTCCCCTCTTCTCACTCTTATAAGGATACCAGGCATTGGATTTAGGGCCCACCATAAATCCAGGATGACCTCATCTCAAGATCCTTAATTTAATTACCTCTGCAAAGACCTTATTTCCAAACAAGGGCACATTCACAGGTACTGGGCACCAGAACTTAGACATATCTTCTGAGGCCATAATGCAACTCACTATAGAAGTTAACTTTATAACTGTTCTTTTTAAAATTATTTATTTTTTTAAAGATTTTATTTATTTATTTGATACAGAGAGAGAGAGAGAGGGAAAAAGAGAGACGCACAAGCAGGGGGAGGGGCAGAGGGGAAAGCAGGCTCCCCACTAAGCAGGGAGCCTGAGGTGGGCTCAATCCCAGGATACGGGGCTGGCTCTATCCCAGGAACCTGGGATCATGACCTGAGCCAAAGGCAGACGCTTAATCGACTGAGCCACCCAGGCACCCCTACAAAATCGTCTTTAAGTAACAGAATATTCAGTGGAACGGTGACTGAATTTGAGGATTAATATAGCCAGCAATGGATACAATGAGTCTGAAGACTCTGTGTCTCCTCATTTGGGGAAAAGATGAGAATTTCACTTCTAAGAAGGATAGCAGTGTCTGATTACATGGAAATACAGCATCGCTTTGTTGTAGAGAGGTGCCTCTGGAAGCTCCGCAGTCAGGCGGTCTCCTGTTTGTGCATGTGGGCTCCTACAGAGTCAGCAGCTTCTCTAGTGTTGGCCTCCAACAACACATGTAGCTTCCCCTCCTGCAGCTCACCCCCAAAACCTGCTCCCTAGCGTGAGCCTTTGTAGGAGAGCCATCTCCCTGTGACCTGCTACCCCCAGAGTTAGAGGGGGGATTTCCTGTGAATTCTGTCTGCGAAGTATCATAGTAAATTTCAGTGAGTCATGGCCATGCCCTCTCCACCAAGGTCTGGAGCTCAGCGGTATCGGGGCACGTGGGGCGGTGTGTGCACAAGGCTGTTCCTTGGCACTCCATCTCAGCCGCAAGAGTAGTGCCTGCTTCTTAAATACGCGGTTTCTATATTCTTTCCAGTTTTCTTTGTTTAACGCTAGCTAACCACTTCATACTCCAATTTCCTGCTATAGTTAAAAATTCTTTATATTATACTGTCTCTGCTCAAAAGACTGTGCAGTTTACCTCTCCTGATTGGACTCACCACCCCACTTGCCTGGCTCCTGTGATTGGTGAGGTAAAGAAAGGGTATGTGACTAAGCCAGGCCAAAGAGTGTCCTACTCCAGGATTTACTGAGGTGCAGCTGGGAAAAAGAACATTTTCCTTTTCTAGTAGTAAAACTGGGAAGGTGTGGACTGAGGGCAACGGACTCACATATCTTATTCTGTAAGAAGGAAGACGATGTTCGCTACCAGTTAACAAAGCTGACATAGGAAGAGAAGCAGAGACAGAAGATGGAAGAAATAAGATGGAAAGGCTCAACAGTTTAAAGAAGTTGATCCTCCTCAAATGTATCTATAAATGTAACATATCCCTATCAATAGCTAATGATAATTTTTAATAAAATTCATCAAATTCTAAATTTCATCTGAAAAAGAAAATACAAGAGCATGACATAGATAGCGTTGCAAAATATATATATATATATATATATATATACTAAACTGACAGATCTAAAAACACATTAAAAAGCAACAATAATTAATATAGTATAGAACTGGGGCAGGGATGGACAGAAAATGAGTGGAAAAGAACAGAAAACAGAGATCCATGTATTTAAAGGAACCTATTAAATGATAAAGGTGCATTTCAATTCTGTTGAAAAAGGGTAATCAATTAATAAATGGAAGACAGTTGGCTATCCCCTGAAAAAAGTATATATACAGTCAGATCTTTATTTCATAATAAAAATACATTCCACATGGATTAAAGAGCTCCACTGTCTCCAATTTTAGCCCCCTTTTGGAAGAGTTCTTATGACATTTGTCAAATGTATGAGTTTCAAAGATCCTCAGCTCTGTTAGGTTTTATCATCAAATCTCTATCCATATAGTTTATTTATAAATAACTATGTAACCTTTTTTTCTACACAAATAACACACGAATACGTTTCCTTTGTAGAAATTCAGACAACACAAACATACACACACAAATGGACTTTCTTCTGTTCCCCCCTCCTGCCATCTCATCCCCCATCTCAGATTTAACACTATCATGTGACACCTACTTTATATGATTCAGAAACTCTCCTCTGTTCTGGTATTCTGGTGGCACCTCAGAGTCATTTTTTGTGCGCTATGGGTTACATTTTATGTTTATATTTCTTCTGTTAACAGAATTGAATCTTGAAAAGCTAGAGATGTTTGTATTCTTAGGCCACCTACTTGAAACAAAAGTTCATTTGGTCATTTAATCCATAATTCAATTCACAACTAAGATAAATAGCATTGTTTTGAAATACATAAAATTAGTTAGAAAATGCATCTCGCCCTTTCGTGGTGGGAAAGTTATCTACTTAATTTTTACTCTAGAAATTTTATCCTGCACACTTAACAACTCCTTAAATTGGGGGGAGCAGGGTGGTGGTTGATGTGGGGAAAGTATCCTTAGATTTGTATTGTTTGAAAGAAGTTACAGTATGATCGGTTTTAGATCTGGTTGGGTTGTTAAATAAGATTAATAAAAGACTGCTATTTTATAAAGAGAATAAAAAATAGAGTGTATAAATTCCCATTTAGAAGACAAAAATTAAATAATAAAACAAATAGACAATTAAACAAGTTTAAAGAAAGTTAAGAGAGAAAAAAGACATAGAAAAAGTGGAATGGGGAGCCTGGGGGGCTCTGTCCATTAAGCTTGTCCGTTAAGCTTCTGCTTTCAGCTCAGGTCATGATCTCAGGGTCCTGAGATGGGGCCCAGCATTGGGCTCCCTCTGCAGCTCCCCCTGCTTGTGCTCGCTCTCTCACATACTCTCTCTCTCAAATAAAAAAATAAAATCTTAAAAAAAAAAGAAAAAGTGAAACAAAAAGAAAGCATAAAGATAGTGGAAATAAGTTATAAATTTCTACTAACCATAACACACGTAAATAGGTTAAACTCAGATGTAAAAAATGCCAGAAAAATATAACAGTAGATTAAAAATAATTCAACTATATTCTGTGTATAAATATGTTGAGTTCAAAAACAGAGTTTGTTCCAGTGGATTAAAAAAAATAAACAAAAAGAAAATATAAGATCTCCAAAGATGTTTTTATATTTAAAGAGTAAAAATTATGAAAATGAAAAATGAAAAAGATTCCAGAGCGGGGGGATGGGGTAATTGGGTGATGGGCATTAGGAGGGTACATGATGTGATGAGCACTAGGTGTTATACACAACTGATGAATTACTGAACTCTATATCGGAAACTAATGATGTACTATATGTTGGCTAATTGAATTTAAATTAAAAAAATTCCAGGAAAATACTAATCATAAAAAACTAGTAGCTATATTGATATCAGCAAAATAAAAGTAAAAATTAGTAGATAAAAGTTTAAAATTTGACCAGTTTATATCAGAGTAGATATGCCAATAAATCTCTGAGTTATTAATAGGTAAAGCAGATAAAAATTAGTAGAGATTAATATAATTAATATGATTTTTATTTGCTTTAAAGAAGAAAACCTGAAAATTCATGAGCTAAATATCCAACTTAAGAAGTTAGAGAAAGAAAAGCAGAAGAAAGTCCAAGAAAATAGAAAAAACACATGTTAAAGACAGAAATTAATGAAATAGAAAACACAAAGAAAATACAGAGGATTCTACTGATTTTTAAAAAGAATAATAAAGTAGACAACCCTTGTATGAATCTGACCAAGGAAAACAAGAGATGAAGCTTAAATAAAAACAATTAGAGGGGCACCTGGGTGGCTCAGTTGTTAAGGGTCTGCCTTTGGCTCAGGTCATGATCCCAGGGTCCTGGGATCGAGCCCCGCATTGGGCTCCCTGCTCAGTGGGAAGCCTGCCTCTCCCTCTCCCACTCCTCCTGCTTGTGTTCCCTCTCTCACTGTCTCTCACTCCCTGTCAAAATAAATCTTAAAAGAAAAAATAAAAAAAAATAAAAACAATTAGAAATGAAAAACGGAGTCTTAGCCTTAGATAAGGACCAAAAAGATAAAAAGAGAACCCTACGAGCAACCTTATGCCAATAAGTTTGGACATTTTGAAATGAGCAATTTCCCTAAATAACAGCAAAAAATGACTCAGGAAGAAAGGAATAGAACTCTGGATTCTGGTAATTGACCAATTCTCTTATAGAAAACTACTAAAAATTCTGGAAGAAAAATCTAGAAGCTTTTCTTAAAAAAAAAAAGATTTTATTTATTTATTTGACACAGCAAGAGAGACAGTGAGAGAGGGAACACAAGCAGGGGGAGTGGGAGAGGGAGAAGCAGGCTTCCCGCTTAGCAGGGAGCCCGATGCGGGGCTCCATCCCAGGACTCTGGGATCACGACCTGAGCCAAAGGCAGACGCTTAATGACTGAGCCACCCAGGGCCCCTAGAAGCCTTTCTTAAAAGCAAATACTGAAAAGAGAATAAGAAGGCCAAAATTAAGAACAAAGGAAGAACTGAGAAAGGTTAATGATCATTAGAAGGTGTTCTTGCTTAGTGAGCATTGGCCAGTCCTGAGAACTGGGACTTGTATTTTGATGTCCTTACTGAGTGAAGAGCACAGCAATAGCCCAGTGATTGCACTAAGTGGGAAGTTGAATAGGAGTTCTTCCTGGCACCAGAGTGAGACACAAAAGAGCTAGATGCTGAGGGTAAGAATGTACTTGAAGTAGACAAGTCCTCTCGTGGAAACTTCAAACTTTGAACTTAAATTAAGATGATTTCAGACTGATAGGTTTCCCTAGATGTCTAGCGGAAACACAGACCTCTCTGTAAGAAGGTAAATTTCTATTAGGTTTCAAATTTTTCTTAGAAATAGGTTTTTTTCTTTCTTTCTTTTTAAAGATTTTATTTATTTATTTGCGAGAGAGAGAGAGAGCACAAGCACGGGGAACAGCAGAGGGAGAGGGAGAAGCAGGCTCTCTGCTGAGCAGGGAGCCAGATGCTGGGCTCAATCCCAGGCCCCTGGAATCATGATCTGCACCAAAGGCAGATGCTTAACCAACTGAGCCACCCAGGTGACCCCCTATAAATAGGTTTTCAAGTACTGTTCCCAGCACATATATAGTTCAACTTACACAGGCACTTAGAGAAAGAAGACAATGTGAGCAAGAACCAAAAGAAACAAGAGATAACAGAAATAGAGCCATAAATATTTAATATTTGAATTTAGAAGGTTATCAAATAGGTAATAAAATAACTATGCTTACTATTTAATAAAATGAAAGATAAATTTGAAATATCTGTAGGAAAAAATTACATAGCAGATTTGAAAAAGGTCGAGATGAAATTGCTAGAACCAAAATGATATCATAACTGAAATTAAAAACTTGATTGATGGTTTTAACAACAGAGCAAACACAGCTGAAAGGGGAATTGGTGAACTAGAAGATAAATTAGACAAAATATTTTAAAAATGAAATAGAGACAAAAGGTATTGACATAAATTATGGGGAGAAATGATTAACATACATTTAATCAGAATCCAGGAAGTAGAGGAGAGAGAAAATAGGCAAAGGTAATATCTGAAGAGACAGTGACTGATATATATGTGATTAATAAGAATTACAAATATTTGCTTAGTTGAGATTAACTGAGAAAAAGAGAAAGTACAAACAGTTACTATCAGGAATATGAAAGGGGACATCATCACAGATGCTGCAGACATTAAAAAATGATCAGAGGGTATTATAAATATATATATATATATATATATATATATATATATATATATATATATAGCAATGGATTTGATAATATAGAAGATAAGGACAGATTCTTAGGAAAACATATTTTGCCACACCTAAGAACTTAAATTAACAGCCCAAATTTTTCCACAAAGAAAATTTCAGGCCCAGATGGCTTTTGTGCACACCAAATATTCTGGTATCAAGCATTCAAAGAAGAAAAGCAGTTCCAACCTTATATAAAATGTTCCAAAGAATAGAAAAATAGGAAATAGTTGTAGATTTATTTATGAAACTAGAATGACTTGTTACCAAAACATGACAAAGAGAGTGTGAGATACGAAAATACTGGTCATTTTAATCATTAGGCAAAATTCTTGAACAAAACAATTCAGAAATGATAGTCTTCTCAATAAATGGTGCTGGAATTATTTGGTCACCAAATGGGGGGGGGGAAAAGAACATCAATCCATTTCTTGAAGCATATATAAAAAATTACTTCAAAATGGATGCTACATCTAAAGGTAAAGCCTAAAACTATGAAACTTCTTGAAGAAAACACAAGGGAAAACTTGATGACCTCAAATTAGGCAAATATTTCTTATACATGACATTAAAAGAATACCTATTAAGGCACTAATACATTGGATTTCATCAAAATTAAAAACTTCTACTGTTTTTTTTTTTTTAAGATTTATTTATTTATTTTAGAGGTAGAGGAAGAAGAAGAAAGAATTCCAAGCAGACTCCCTGCTGAGAGTGGAGCCTGACAAGAGTGGATTTCACATCCCTGAGATCATGATCCTGAGTCATGACCTGAGCTGAAATCAGAAGTCAGAGGCTTAACCAAGTGAGTCACCCAGGTGTCCCACAAACTTCTACTCTTCAAAAAAACATGTGAAGAGAATGAAAAGGTAAGCTATAGACTTGGAGAAAGTACTTGCAAATCATGTATCTTATAAAAACTCTAAAATATTATAAAAAGAAAATTATAACAAAACAAGTCAATAAAACACAGAGCAAAAGCCTTTGACACTTTGTCAAAGAAAATATACAGGTGGCAAATAAACATATGTAAAGATGTTCAACATCATTAGTCATTAGAGCAATGCAAATAAGCCACAATGAGATATCACTACACAGCTATTAAAATAAAATTAAAAAAAAAAAAACCCTGATCATACCAAGTGTTAACAAGGATGCAAAGGAAATATACCTCTTATACACTACTGATGGAAATGTAAAATGGTAATTCATGCAAAGACTTGTACACAAATGTTCATGGCAACTTTGTTTTTAATGACCCAAAAGAAGAAGCAATGCAAATATCCAGTAACAGGTGAATGGGTAAACAAATGGTGGGTATGTTCATAGAATGGAGACAGAAGAAATACCAGAATTTCTAATAAGAAGTAAAAAGGAACAAATTATTGCTACAGGCAATAACAACATTGATGAATCTCAAAATAATTATGCTGAATTAAAAAAAAAGATGTCAGCAAAATGAGTACATACTGTATTATTCCATCTGCAGAACATTCTAGAAATGCAAACTACTATATAGTGACAGAAAGCATATCAGTGGTTCCCTGACGATGCAGGAGAGGTGTGAGAGGAAGAGATTATAAAAAGGGGCATGAGGAAACTTTTTGAAGTGAAAAAATGTTCACTATCTTGATTATGGTGATGGTTTTTTGAGTGTAAGTATATCTCAAAACTTATAAAATTATACACTTAAAATATATGCAGTTTATTATATGTCAATTTTACTTCAATAGAGGGCTTAACCTACTAGCCAAAATGTAAAAAGGGAAATATGCCATGACCAAGTGAGTTTATCCCAGGAATGCAAGGTTACTTTCATATGTGAAAGTAAGTAAATAGAGGCACCTGTGTGGCTTAGTTGGTTAAACATCTGACTCTTGATCTCAGCTCAGGTCTTGATCTCAGGGTTGTGAGTTCAAGCCCCATGTTGAGCTCCACCCTGGGTATGGAGCCTACTCGGAAAAAAAAAAAAATTAAGTAAATACGATCCACTAAATGAATAAAGTAGAAAATCAGATGAATATTTCAATAGGAAAAAAAGCATCTGATGAATTTCAATATGCATTTATGATTTAAAATGTAACTTTTATAAGGTCGGGAATAAAAGCAAATTTCCTTAAACTGATAAGAAGTATCTACAAATAATAACAATAACTTTATTGCAGATATCATACCTAATGGTGAAACACCAAATACTTTCTCTTTAAGAGTGGGACTCAGACAAGGACAGTTGCTGTTAAACTTTTGTTTTGTTTCAACCAGCTCTCTGCTGCAATACTAGCCAGGTGGGTATGGCAAGAAAAACAAATCAAAGATACAAGGATTTTAAAAAAACAGAATGGTTATTTCTAGCAGATGAAATGGTTATATAAAAAGGACATTTAGAATAAAAATGGAGTTTGGCAAGGTTGCTAAATACAAAATAAAAATATAAAAATTAGTTGCATTTCTATAAATCAGCTAACAACCAGGAACCAGAAGCCACTCTAACTACTTTAAACAGAAAGAAATTGAATAGATGAAATTAGAGGAATATGAAATCATTGGAAGAGTTGCGTTTCCAAATATGAACCTCAGAACAGCACAGAATGATCCTCCAAAGAAAACCACAAGAACTAAGCTAGAGAATCAGGTGACTGCATTCAGTAGCATACCACCAATGCCACAATTCAGGAATCTGAAATCAGAAAGCCACTTCCCAACTGCCTCTCAACCCAATGCCTGCAAGGTGCGACTGGATTCTAGAACATGGCTACAGGCAAACTCCATACCTCAGTGCCCTTGCCTCCTTGCCAAAAACTGATGAAGTGACAGAAAGGTGACTTCTGCCTTACTTTTGTCTCCCAAATTGCCTGCAAGTGTTTATGACTGGTGGGAACTAATTCACAAAGATAAAAGTAGCTTCAAGGAGATTCTGCAAGATGTAGATTTTAGCTTTCCAGACTCTGCTGCAAGTGCCAGTGACAACATAAGCAGTGTCACTAGAAAAGAGCAGGAATGAAAACTGAGAATCACCCATATGCACTTTGACTAGCAACAAAGAGTTGCAAGAATGTAATAAAAATGCATAGTATTTATAGGATCTACAAAACAAACAAAGCATTTATGAGTACTTATAGTAAGATATGCAAGACCTTTATGTAAAAATTATGCTATTTATTAAATTCAAGAACACTTACACAAATGCAGAGATATACCATTTTTACAGGTAGGAAAACTCAATATCTAAAAGAAGTAATTTCTTCCTAAATTGGTCTATAGATTCAATAGAATTCCAAACTAGATCCCCAGAAGATTTTTAGAGGAATTTCACAAAATCCTGAAGAATGAGGTTGGGAGAAAAAGGTGAGATTTGCCCTATCACTTAGCATAATTTATTATAAAGCTATATGATTAAATGATGAATTATTGGTGCAGGATTAGATCAACTGACTTGTGAAACAGAGTAAGGGGCCAAAGTCAGACTCATATAGGGAAACATGATATGTATCAGAGGTCATGTTGTAATTCCAATGGGGAAAGAATGGACTAATCAATTATCAGTGTTAGGAAAATGGGTTATAAAAGAGGACCCTTACTTCACACCATACAGGAAAATCAATTCCAGCACAATTAAGGACTTAAATGTGAAGGGCAAAGTTTCAAAACTAAAAAGAAAACATGAAAGAATAAATCTATGATCTCAGGATTGGGAAATGTTTCTCAAACAAAATACAAAAAGCCACAATCATAAAGCAGTTTGAGTTTAGAACATTAAAATGAATGTCCTCACTCCGTGAAAAAACAAGGACAAGAAGAGGAGAACTCCTGTAAATCAGTAAGAAAAAGTCAGACAACCCAGTTGAAAAATGGGTGAAAGACATGAAGAGCATTTCACAGAAGAAACATGATAATATGAATAAAAATATGAGTCAAACATAGGGAAAGATGCTCAATCTCATCTTGTTAGTACTTATCAGGATAACTCTTGTACTGAGATATGTGCACAAAAATATTCAAAGCCACATTGCTAATAGCTAAAGTGGTAAAAAAAAAATTCCAAATGTCTCCTGAAAATAGAACAGATAAATTGTGGTGTGTTCATACAAGGGAATATTATATAGCAGTTAAAATGAATAAACTAAAGCTAGAAGCAATCACAGGGTTCAATCAATTCAATATTGAGTGTTATGAACAAGTTGCAAAGACTACATAGAGTATGATACCAGCTCAAAGATGGGCAAAATTAAACAAACTTAAAAAGCTCTTTGGAGCAAGCCTTTCAAAAAAAAAACTAATAAAGACATTTCTTTTTATAAGTAAGGGTACTATAAACAAAAAATCCAGGAGATGTTTACCTTATTGGGAGGAATACAGGATAGCTGAAAAGTCAAACTTTGAACATTTTAATGTCTTTTGTGTTTATATTATTTGTCAAGCCTGGACTAGCAGCATATTCATTAAAGCAGAACTAAAATGACGATGCCTCTTATCACCATAATTTTCTTCTCTTTGTTCTAGAAGTTCTAGCCAATAAAATGAGATAAGAAAAAGAAATAATTATAGTAAAGGCAGAGTAAAATGATTTTTATTTGCACATGATGGTGTTATCTGGAAACCCCAATAAAATCAATTTAAAAATCCACCCAAACTAATAAAACTTTAGTGAAGAGATCAGTTCCTGCAATATCTGCCATTTGTTGGTATCTGCAATGTGCCAGAAACTCTGCTTGACACTGTACATTCATTGTCTCAATTAACCCTCACAAGCAACCCTCTGGGGTAAGTTAGTATCCCTTCGAAGACAGGTCGGGTTGAATAACTTACTCATGGCAGGACAATTCAAAGCATGGTCTATTTCCAAAGCTTGTGCTCTGAAACACTTTGCTATATTGTCTCCAAATAAATCCTGAAAGTAAGATACTTTCTCTAAAACAGAAATAACCAGTGATCAGGACATTTGTTCAAGGAAGAATACTTGGATACTTTTAATGGCAAGCATTATCAAACCAGAATAGTAAATATCTTACCTAAAAGTGCATATACTTCAGACAGACCAAATATATAATGCAATATGATCAAGACTTTCTCTCCTGAACAATGCTGCAGAAGGTGTCTTAAATTCTTCTGTCCTCCCCTTTTTAGACAGCATGCAGATTGCTATCTTTCTGTTAACTTTTTTTTTTCTTCAGAAGAGTTACAATAATATTACTGATCAGTTAATGATTATCCTCTCTGAAACTGTGCCTTGATTGTCTTGGGGTGGTTTTGTATTTCTCCTTTTGGCAGCAGTTAGAGTTACTTCCATTAACAATGATTTTTTTCCCCCTAACTTTCCTCTGAGATGGAAGTTTTATATATAAGGATTGATTTTAGGATATTTTCTAGGGTGTGGAAATTAAATACTTATAACTAATGTTTTCTAGCTCATTTATAAAACTTCCATCAGAATCTTCATTAATTCCTTTTGTCTGTAGACTCTCAAACTTTCAGAGATGTTTGCTGAGCTGGTTGCTTTCATACCTTCTGCATTTGAAAAGGCTGGGAACACCCTCACCTCGTGCCCTTCCTCACCTGTTCCCCCATCTGGTGCAAGCTTGTTCAGCTTGCCCCTGAAGGCTCTGTCCCACCATCCCCTTCTCACAATCTTAGATTCAAGTTCAGTTTCCAAGTCAGCCTTGGAATCATTAATTAGAGCTAGAAGGGACTTTGGAGATCAGTTTGGTTTTATAAATAAGGAAACAAAGGCCCGCAACACTATTTTTTCCTACTCATTTCCTCCAGATCATGGTTTGTATCAGTTGATTTCTTCTGAAAACCAATACCCATTCAGTAACAATGAGGATCTCTGTTGTGAAAATACAGAACTGGAAATGAGAAACAAGGCTGCCACCCCGTGGTGTGAACATTGAGGAGGGATTTATACAGAGAATTGTGAGAACTGAGGAAATTATGCATGGTGAATTCTCATTAACTAGAACAGTAATGACCAACTTTTGTAATTATCATTGTGATTCATTTAGTGAGATTTACAAGAATGTGAAATTCTCTTTAGGTGACATCCTGAAGTCCCGGGAAGATATAATTGACTGATCTATGTTCACAGACTAAGAGATCTATGGAAGGAATATATATATATGTTTATCTTAAAAGTAGGTCTAGATAGGCACAATTTTATTTTATAAAACTGAATTAAGTAAAACAATATGCTATAGATTATTAAATTCTTAAAATTCTCTTTGTCCCTACCTTTTTTCACAATCAGATACTTTTGGCATTATAGTCATGTTATATAAATGAGATAATTTAATGAAATAGAATTTAAAGAAATCTAAGTGAAGCAAATACTTAAATGTGAAATATTTAAATGAATTTGCTTTCAGTAGTTATATAAGTGTTGCTCTAGTTTGAGCATCACAGAAATGGGCACTGAGATCTATTTTGGGCTAACCATAGAAGAGGAAGCCTAAGGAGACTCATTAGTTGAGTTGCACAGAGGTCCCCTCGGTCGATGTAATGCTTTCAGCAAGCAGACACAGGGTAAGAAACGAGGCCATGAAACATCAGTTTGCCAAAAATATTTACTATATCAGCAATTATCTTCATCCTAGACAATTGCAAATTGCTTGAGTCAAGTACTCATGGGTCTGCCCTGTCTCACCTGGAATTAATGAGAATGGACAAGGGGTGCCATATCAGTAACTCCAGAGAAATGGGCTGCTCACCGTAACACAGCCTAACATTCTTAAAGGAGCCAAATAATCTCAAGGCAGTAATTTCTTTTATTAATTGAATGTAGCTAAAAAATATATTAGCCCCATTTTATATTTTTAAAACTTAAAAGTCAGGAATGTTTGAAATAAATCCTATTTGGGTTCAAATCCTACTGCCCCCGCTTAGGTGATAACTATTTAACCA
Source organism: Mirounga leonina (assembly GCF_011800145.1). NCBI lineage: Eukaryota > Metazoa > Chordata > Mammalia > Carnivora > Phocidae > Mirounga > Mirounga leonina. The sequence goes on along the minus strand of NW_023270807.1, from coordinate 86,305,922 downwards.
TTTCCAGCCTTTAGTTTCTCATCTGGAAAATGGGGCTGGTCATACCTACCCCCTGGACTATGTAGCAAGGGTTAGGCAGGAAAAGGCATGCGCAGGACTTAGCGCCAAGCCTAACACCTAGTGCTCCATAAACATTAGGCTGCTGGTATCGCCCAGCAGTGGAAATGTGGGTACAACCAGACTCTTAAGTGCGCTCACAAGGAAACTATCAAATTTCATAGAGAAAACCATAACTTCTATTGCATTTTTTAGGCATTCAAAGGAAAGATGTGTCAGACAAAAAAAAACAAAAAACCAAAAAAACCTGATTACCAGCAGGTTTTCTCAAAGTCAGGGCATTGCATTTTCAGCCTGATGCCTGGAATTTCTTGGCTCATCAAATAATAATAATAATAATAATAATAATAATAATAATAATAATTAGTCTCTTGGTGAGAAATTCAGGCTGAGGTAGTGAAAAGAGTGCTGATTTTTTAATCACAGGGTCCCAGGTTCATATTTTTAGATCCATCACTTACCAGCTATGTGTTCTTGGACTTCAGTTTCCCATATGTTAAAATAGAAAGAATAAAACCATGTACTTACATACGGCTTATTGTTTAATATAGTGGCTATGAGAGCATCCTACATCAGGAGGTAATGTATGTAAGCATCTATTCTAGAACAAGTCTCAATAATTTTTGTTGTTGTTCCCTTGGGATTCTTTGATGATGGTGATGGTAATAGAGAAATCCTGAGATTTAAGTACTTGGGAAGTTGATTTACAAATCCGTTTTGTTTGATGCATAGGAAAATAAAAACCCGAAGAGAACGGTTTGGGCAGTGTTCCAGTTATTCAGTGTGGCCTCTCAGCCCCAAATCCACTGTTTTGCAGCCGGATTTGATCCACAGTTTTCTCCTTGAAGCTGTCACAATGCTACACTTCGTCAGTAGAGGGCGCTGGAGGGACATTGCAGGAGGAAGGGGCTCCTTTTTCAAATTCACTTACTGTGCTCCTTCCGAGCAGGGTCCTTTGAGGGGCTGGCTTCTGCAGGCCAGGCTCCTACAGAGCTGTGGCAGCGAGCGGTGTCCGGTGGCCAACACAACACAGGGCCTCCCCGTGGGGGGACCTGTACCCAGTACCTCCTCGGATGGCTTTACAATGACTTCCAAGGTGTGGCATCTCTTGTGCATGGCTTTCCCTTGCAGAATGCCAAAGGGCAAATTCCCAGTGAATCCCAGCCATGGTTCCCAGGTTGCCAGCCTCTGTTGGCCCCCACCCTGGAAGACTGTTCTCTGCACTCCAGTCCAACAGGAATTCCTTGCCTGCCAGTCTGTGCTCCAGCCAACTACTGACCAACTCTGGCCCAGAACAGCTAGGGGTTTTCTCCGTCCAGGGGACTTCCCCAATAAGGCCTGAGTCTTAGCCTTGGGAGGAGGGGGCCTCTTTTCCAAGTTTACTCCCTTTGAGGTTATACTTTCTTAGCCCCAGTTCTTCTTTCTAGTTAATCCTCTGTGGTAGTTAATTTTTTATTTTTCCCATTTTTGCTTTTTTGTAGCTAACTTTTTATTTTTTATTTTTATTTTTTTATGTTGGACATAAAATTTATTTTTAATTTTTTAGAATGTTATAATTAACATACTTCTTTTTTTAAATTTTATTTTATTATGTTATGTTAATCACCATACATGGAACACTACATCAAAAAGCTAACTTTTTAAATTAAACCTTCATTGTTCAGATTACTATATGGTTTCTGATTGGACACCGACTATAAAAGTGAGTCCTTTATCCAACCTCAGTGAAAACTCAATTAACTCTATTCCATCACAGAAGTAACTGTCTTGTGGCAAAACTTCCTCTGCCCCTCCCCTCAGATCTTCCTGTAAAGTTCTGAATATAGAATGGAGATTTTTGTTTCCTTATGTCAATCACTTCCCTTTTGTCAGTTCATCTTTGACTCAAGACATATAAATTTCATTAAAAGGTCAAATCAATATTGATGGGAACCTGCAAATATTAGGTCTCTCCCAGTTACTACTTGATTTAATTAGGTGGATGTATACTGTTTTAGAATCCACCTTACACTGTAGCTAAATCTTCAAACTGAGGCAATTGGGAAAGGCTTCATGGAGTTGGCAGCATTTGAGTTGGATGTTGAAGGAAGGATAGGATTTCACAAAACATTGAAATATAGCCACAGTCATGGGAATATTTCAAGCATAAGGAAAAAGATGCAGAGGCATACCTGTTTACTGCGAACAAATTCATTGGATAGGGAAGAAGCAGGAATAGAGTTGAGAAGAAGGTAGAGTCAGATTGTGGAGGGCCTTGAATGCTAGGCAAAGAAGCATGGAGAGATACTATATTTTCATGTAGGTTTAGCTTCAGTGTAGAATAAGTTGAATTGGAAAGTGATCCTAAGACCTAATCAAGGACACTAACGAGAAAACTATTATAGTAACCAAGATATGAAGCCAACTGGACCCATAGTAATGGAACAAGAGAGAGTGAGGAAAATGGAAAGGAAGGAACGGAGGTATACAATCTATGTAAAGGAAGACTGCATTAGAGACTGAATGGGTGGATATAAGAGAGGAAATCTTGATGATTCTAGGTGTCCAGTTTATGTGTGGCACTGAAGCAGGGGATCATGGGAAGACAGAGTTCATGTTAATTTTCTAACCTAGCTGGAATATACTGTGAGAAATGGAAAGTCTCTGTAATAAATATAACCGGTATGCTGATGTAATTCAAACACTTAATTCACTTATTTATTCATCCATTCTCCTGCCTTTTTAAAAAGTGTTCAGTGGGGGAATTTCTTCTTATTCCCCTGAATGAAAATTTGGCAAGTCTTCTCACTTTTGTGCTCATTGTTAGGTAGGAGACAGTGGTAAGTGTCATGGAGTCTCAACCCAGTAATTAGAATATCCAACCCAAGATGTTAATAGAAATGCGGGACTGTATTATGTGTTAAGCCTCAAACCGCCAGCACAGGCCAACCTGGGGCTGCAAGTGACAAAGGGGCATAGAGTTGACCTCATCTCAGTTTTTCCTCCTTTTTTATTTCTTCCTCTACCCTCAACCCTCCCAGTTTCCCACCTTGAAAAGTTGAAACAGGAAGGAGTTGTTTCAGAGACTCATAAGGGACAAGGAAAGCTCTCGCAAGAACAGGGCATCATTATAATCTGACTCCATGTGGTCTGGATCTGGCAGACATTTAGAGCCAACCTTTCTCTTATGGGCACTGTCCTTTTTTCCAGATGGATGCATCTCCACTTTTGGAGGCCACTTGAGGCTCTATGTGTGGATTTTAACTTACTGCTTGGGTCCCTTTACCCCTTCAGGTTGTGTGCTTAGACTGGGTCCATTGTGCCCTCATGCCTATTCTCTCTCTCCTGTGGGGGACAAGCTCTGGGTATATAGATCCTAGCACAGTATCCCTCTCCTGGCTTCACCAAAGAAGAAGCCAACCCTCCTGCACCCCCCTCAAGCAGAAATAAAACACTGAGCTATCTGGGTAGCCCTGGGGAACCTCCCCCACCCCATAAGATAGTTAGCTCCTCCTTTCCCTCTTGGGATTGGGGTGGGATTGGGCTCACAGCTTAGTCTCATACCTCACACCGTATCTTCTGCCAACTCTCCCCACACTTTCCTGTCCCTTTTATATTCTTGATTTGGTTGAGAGATTTGAGGGTCATGAAGTCAATTTTTCTAGACAATTTTCTTTATAAATTCTTCATAAGGGAACCCTATCATGAATCTTAGCACTGATTTTATTGGACTGTCTCAGTAGAAACTTTAAACAATCTCTCACACAATATTAATCCCAATGGTACTTATTTTTTCCTGAATTTCTTTTATAAAGAATAAATTAAGGGGAGCCTGGGTGACTCAGTCGGTTAAGCATCCAACTCTTGATTTCAACTCAGGTCGTGATCTCAGGGTCATGAGATCAAGCCCCACATTGGGCTCCATGCTCAGCGGGGAGTCTGCTTGAGATTTTCTCTCTCCCTCTTCCTCTGCCCCTCCCCCTGGTCTTTCTGTCTCTAAAATAAATGAATAAATCTTTAAAAAAGAAGAAATTAAGTCAATGCTGTAATTTTTATATCAACATTTATATAAATACATTTACATATATATTTATAGATTTGGTATATTAGTTTCTAATTGCTGTTGTAACAAATTACCATAAATTCAGTGGCTTAAAACAACAATAATTTATCTTATAGTCTGGGAGGTCAGAAGTTTGAAATTGGTTTTACTGGGCTAAAATCAATGTGTCAGCTGGGCTGCATGTCTTCTGGCAGCTCTAGGGAAGAATCCATTTTCTTGTCTTTGCCAGCTTTTAAAGCTGCCAGCAGTTTGGCCCATGGCCCCTCTCTTTCACGCCAGCAACAGCAGTTGATTCTTTCTCATGCTGTACCACTCTGCCACCGACCCTTTTGCCTCCCTCTTCCACGTTTAACTACCCCATGATTGCACTGGGTTCACCCAAATAATGCAGGATAATCCTCCTATCTTAAAGTCAGCTGCAACTGATCAGCAAGCTTAATTCTATCTTCAGACTTAATTCTCTTTTGGCATGTATACCAGTCAAGTTTCAACCAGAGAAGCAGAACTAGTAGGAGATATATATTAGGAGATTTATTGCAAGGAATTGGTTTATGCAATTGTGGGGGCTGATTAGACAAGTCAGGGAGGGCAGCTAGACATCTTGGGCATGGGCTGAAATTGCTGTCCACAGGTGGAATTTCTTTTTCTTCAAGGAAGGCTCAACTCTGCTTTTAAGACTTTTCAAATGATTGAATGAGGCTCATACAAATTATGCAAGACAATCACTCTTACTTAAAGTCAAATTTAATTGATTATGGACTTTTGGTTTAATAATTGGGACTACAGCCTATGCAAGTTGACATGTCAACTAGGCCATTACTGTTCATTCTGTCAGTTTGGCATCCATACACACCTCTATAAATGATACTTATGCTCCAAATAAAGGCAACAACAAAGTCACACTTCCACCTGACATCACACATCCTGCATACAACCAAAACACACTAACCCTTTCTCCAGAAGAGGATGCAAAGTGCTTGGGTGATACCCACTCTTCTCTTTGACATACTGTAACTTAAAAGATGTGATACAAAATTAATTTCATGAATACATCTTATGTTATATGATAAGGGGATAAGAGAGAGAAGAAAACAAAAATAATTGGTTAAAATGCATACAAACATATTTCATGACAAAACGAGGAAGAAATACTCATAACTATTACAGCCCTAATTTCTGCAGCTAGTTACATGTCTTAGTTGGTACTTATAGCTATCTTCTTCCACTACACATTCCCTATTCCCTTTACCCGAAGCAAACACCTCATTGATTTTGGTTCTTTACCTGGCAGGGTGACCCAAACTTTCATTCACAAAGGGTCTGGGCCTTTAGTAATCCTGGCTGAATTGGATTGTTGTAGTTTTTCATTTACTTTAGTACATGGTGTGATGCTTAATTTTATGTGTCAATTTGACTGGACCATGGGGTGCTCAGATCCTTGGTTAATCATTATTTCTGGATGTGTCTGTGAAGGTATTTCCAAATGAGATTAGCATTTGAATTGGTAGACTGAGTGAAACAGATTACCCTCCCAGATGTGGGTTCACACCATCTAGTCCATTGAGGGCAATGGTAGAAGAAAACGGCAGAAGAAAGGAGACTTTACTCTCTCTGCCTGACTGTTTGAAATGAGATGTGGGTCTTCTCCTGTCCTCAAATTTAGACTTACACCATTAGGTCCCCTGGTTCTCACACCTTTGGATTTGGACTAGAACTTATACCATTGGCTGTCCTGGTTTTCAGGACTTTGGACTCAGATTGGAACATCACTGCCTTTCCTGGGTCTGCAGCTTGCAGATGACAGATTGTGAGATATCCTAGCCTCCCCTAATTTTATATAAGCTAATTCCTTATAATATCTATCTATCATCTATCTATCTATCTATCTATCTATCTATCTATCTATCTATCTATCTATCATCTATCTATCATCTATCTATCTATCTATCTATCTATCTATCTATCTATCTATCTATATTATTGATTCTATTCTCTTAAGAACCCTGACTAGCACAGGGCAAGATAGGTCAACCCTCACTTTTCAAGGATTCAGTATTTGCAAATTCACCTATACTAAAATTTATTTATAATCCCAAAGCAATACTTTCAGGCTTTTGTGTTCATTTGCCAAATGCACAAAGAAAAATTTGAATTGTCACTGGGCTTACAATTTCTTTGTTAATCAGGTCAAATCACTCCAGCAAATACAGTAACCACTTTTTTTGCCTGTTCTTTCAGAGTCATGGGGACCCCAAAGTGGCTGAATGGCAGTCTCAGCTTCCAGCTCAGTAGAATAATTTTTGTGTCTCCTGGTAGAACCATTCTTCCCTTTGGGACTAAGAGTTCTAGACCTGCAGAATGTAAGGTCATATAGACAAGTAGCAAAAAAAATTTTTTTTAATTTATTTGACAGAGAGACACAGCGAGAGAGGGAACACAAGCAGGGGGAGTGGGAGAGGGAGAAGCAGGCTTCCCGCCAAGCAGGGAGCCTGATGTGGGGCCCGATCCCAGGACCCTGGGACCATGACCCGAGCCAAAGGCAGATGCTTAACAAGTGAGCCACCCAGGTGCCCTGACAAGTAGCAAAAATTTTGATAGTGAACCACTAGGGATAATAGTGAGTAGAGCATTCCTATTTCCACCCTTTGATTCTTGGACCTGAGAATCCTGGCTATGGGAGGCACAGCATGTATTAGATGCTGAATTAGAGCATATGCAGCCTCTTGGAGGACATTGTCCCAGCTCGGCAAGATGTTGCCACTTAGTTAGGGCCTTACTAAATGGAGTAAATGGAGCTTACCCACAGATAATTTGAAGTGGCCCACAACCAGCTCTCTACTGCTTCACTGTATGACCAGGGGCAAGTTTCAGGGTATTTGACAGTTGGGATGGATTGTACATGCTTCTGGCTATTCTTTATATTTGTTAATTATCATAACTGAAGTTTACATACAGTATACTACTTCGTGTTGTACTTTAAGTTAAAAAAATTACTTTAACAGTCAGCTGAGCTGGGGCAAAAAGAACACATTGTTATACATAAGAAGTTGGATATAGATATATTACTAAAAAGAAACCACCTCACTTTGTCACACAAGTAAGACAGCAGACAGTTCAAAAACAGGTCCAAGTATATGTGGGAATTGTGTATATGATAAAGTTGACATTTCAAATTAATTGGCAAAGAATGAATTATTTAATAAGTTATTTTGGGACAAATTACTATTCACTTGGAAAAAATAAGTTAAATCACTTATTTATAATAAACAGAAATAAATTCCAAGGTTAACCAAGATTTTAGAAAATTTTAATAGAAGGAACACCTAGAACTTGTTGAAGTTCTATATCCTTACTTAATTTCTGTCTGGTTGTTCTACCAAATGTTGAATGAGGGGTGTTGAATTCTCTAACTATAATTGTGGATTTGTTTCTTTCTCCTTTCAGTTCCATTAATTTCTGCTTCACATGTTTTTCACCTATGTTGATTGGTGCATACACATTTAACATTGTTATATTTTCCTGGTGGACAGACTATTTTATAATTATATTAATATCCCTCTCTGTCTCTCTAATTTCCTTTACTCTGAAATCTATTTTTTATGATATTGATATAGTCAATCCTCCTTTTTTGGATTGTTTGCGTGATATGTCTTTTTCCATCCTTTTACTTTCAAATTACCTATATTGTTATACTTGAAGAGAATTCATGTAGACAGCATATAGTTTGGCCATCCACTCTGGCAATCTCTATCTTTAATTTATATATTTAGATCAGTTATATTCAATGTAATTATTGATATGTTGGGCTTATGTCTGCCATTTTGTTTTTATTTATCTCTGTTTTTGTTTCTGTTCTTATTCCTTCTGCATTATTGTGGGTTATTTGAATGTTTTTAGAATTCCATTTTGTGATCTATACTGTTTTTCAGTGCATTTCTTTGTATATTTTTATCAGTGGTTTCTCTAGGCATTACCTTGTATATATATATATGATGAATCACATTCTACTGGTGTCATTATTTAATTGGTTTGAAAGATGTATAGAAATCTTACCTCTCTTTATGTTCTTGCACTCTCTCCCATTTGTAATATAATTGTCATAAATATTTCCTCTACATACACTTAGAACCACATCTGACAGTGCTACAGTAATTTTTGCTTCAATTGTCTATCACAATTTAGAAATCTCAAGAAGAGACTGAAAGTCTATTGAGTTTTACCCATATTTTTCCTTGCCTTGCTCTTTCTTCCTTCTTGATGTTCCAGAGTTTCTTCTTACATAATTTCCTCTATTTAGGAACTTCCACTAGCCATTTTTTTTTTTAAAGGCTAGTCTGTTGACGACAAATTGCCATAGCTTTCTTTCATCTGAGATAGTCTTGATTTTCCCTTCATTCCTGAAAAAAGTTGTTATGGGTATAGGATTCTGCCTTGACAATTCTTACTTTAGGAACCTAAAGAATATTATTTCACTTCTTATCAATCCCCATTGTTTCTGGATGAGAAATTCACTGTCCTTTTAATTGCTAAGGTATTATTTTTCTCTGATTGCTTTCAAGGTATCTTTTTTTCAGTCTAAAGATTTCAGAAATTTAATTATGTTACATCTTAGCCTGGATTTCTTTGGGTTTGTTCTGCTTGGGGTTCACTCACCTTCTTGAATCTGTAGGTTTATGTCTTTGCCAAATTTAGGAACTTTTCAATATATCTTTGAGTGCTTTTTTCATTCCTGTTCTCTTTTCCTCTCTTTCCAGGACTCTGATGATACAAATGTCAGGGTGTTTTTGTTTTGTTTTGTTTTGTTTTGTTTTTAATAATCCAATAGGACCCTGCAGACCTAATAACTTTTTTCAGTATATTTTTTTCTCTTTTGTTCAGGTTGAGTAATTTCTATTGTCCTATCTTCCAGCTCACTGATTCTTTCCTCTGTGCCCTCCATTCTGCCATTGGGCTCATCCACTGAGCTTTTTATTTTGGTTATTATATTTTTCAGTTCTAAAATTTTCATTTAGTTCTTTATATCTTCTTTCTCCCCCTTCTCTTCTGCCTTTTCTCCTCCTCCCCCTCCTGCTCCTCCTTCCTGGCTAAGACTTTCTATTTCTTTGTTGATGTTTGTATTTTGTCATTTGTTTTAGCAGGCTTGTAAATGTTCACTGAAGCATTTTTATCATAGCTGCTTTAAAATATTTGTTGGATAATTCTAATATCTTTGTCATCTCAGTATTGGCATCTATTAATTGTCTTTTTTAAAAAAAAAAGACTTTTTATTTTTTAAGAGCAATTTTAAGTCACAGCAAAATTGAGACAAAAGTACAGAGATTTCCCTATACCCTCTTACCCCCCACATGCATAACCTCCCCCATTATCAACACCCCACACCAAAGTGGTACATTTGTTATAATTGATGAACCTATATCAATCCATCATTATTATTCAATGTCCATAGTTTACAATAAGGCTCACTCTTGATGTTACACATTATAAGCGTTAGGACAAATGTATAATGACATGTGTTGGCCATTATAGTATCATGCACAGTATTTTCATGGCCCTAAAAATCCTCTGTGCTCTGCCTATTCATTCCTCCACCTCCCACACGGACTCCTGGCAACCACTGATCTTTTTACTGTCTCCATAATTTTGCCTTTTCCAAAAAAGTCTTGACTTTCCACTAGACCTTCTCTAATACCACCTCAGCAGAGAGGGGAAGGGTCATCCCCTTACTGACACATGGGGATGGAAGTCCAGTTTCCTCACATGGTCTTCACTGACACTGTAGGGGGTGGGGGTTGTTCCATGTTTTTCCTTCATCTTATGTTCACTTTATATAAAATGTCCAGATTTTTTAATTGTACTTAGCAGTCAGAATAGAGAAAAGTATATCTGCTTCAGCTTCCTGGAAGCAGAAGTCCTCAGCAAAAGTTTAAAAAAATTGATAACATTGAAAACAGTCAAGGATGTGAGGCAATTGGTACTGGGATTATGAACTTCTTAAATGTTGGTGAGAGTAATTTGATAGTAGCTATCCAAAAATTTTAACAAGATCAACAATCCTACTTGTAAGAATCTATTCTACATAACTACTAACATGAGTACATAAATAATAAAGATGCTTATCTTAGCATTGCTTGTAAAAGTGAAAATAATTAGAAACAATTCATCAACAAATAAAGAAATGGTTAAAAATATTGTGGTATGCAAAAAAAAGAAATTTTATGCAGTCACGACTTTTTATAAAGTAAGCTGCAAAAGATATGTATAGCATGTTCTCATTTCTCATACAAAAATTGTTGAGTGGCCTTTTCCTGTTGCTTAGAATTGGCAACTAAGGCTATAAGCTATGGATAAAGGGACATCAAGTATCCTATTCTATAGGGACACCCTCCAAGGAAACTCAAACATTTGTGGGCTAACATCTCTATTAGAGCTTACAAACAATTGGGCAGATTAGCCTTCTCACCTCCAATCATTACCCCAGCACATCACGCACCCCTTTCCTTCAACCTCATTTATCACCCCAGTGCTTCTTACAGTCCTATAAACAAAAGACCTGGGGATAGTGATAGAGTAGGGAAAAGTCTTTGGAGTCAGATACTGTTGGCTTAGGTGGGAACTCTGCTTATTTTCCATTGGTTCCCATGGAAAGAGGAAGGGCACTGCTTATCTCCCTCCACAAATCAGGTAAAGGAGGGAGAGTCAAGGTAATTGTTTACAGACCTTAAGAATACCTTAAAAACTATGACACTGACATTTGGTTCCCCAAAGGAGTTTTTGGGATTTTAGCTTAAGCAGCTGAGTCATCAATCTGCCTATGTAATTATGTGAAGAGGGGAAAGCAGAACTGGAGACAGATGGCAGACAGATGAGAGTTGATCACAGGGCAAGGGGACACCAGTGGCAAGAAGGCAGGAGCTGAAGGCATGGTTAGCAAGCTGTGGTGTTTGGCTTTATGAATTCCTAGGAGTATGATCCCATATGGGTCATTTTCAATGTTGAAATCTCTGGAGACTGGTAGGGGGCATGGGAGCTGGGTTGAAGTGGTGGTGGGCTTTTCTCTCAAGGCAGTCAGAGTGCTGTTTTCTGGCCCCCTTGAGCCAGAGGAGCCTTTAGCTCCTCTCACCTTCCTGCTCAGTTGACAGTTGTGTCTCTTCTGCTGGAATCAAAATCAGTTGCTTTGAAACAGCTGACCTTCTCTCTTCCCATGGGTTTCTGCCTCTCTTCTGCTAATCCTGGGGCGGTTTCGTGGTGTTCTTTTCACACTAACTGTAGGAAATCTCCTATTTCTGATGTCTTGCTCTTAAAAAAGGTCTATCACAGTCCAGCAATTTACTCTCCTGGGATACTGTTCCTTTAGCACTCAGTGACTGGTTCAGAGGAAAGCAGGACCCAGTTTCTCACTCTCCCTGGAACAAGTATCCTCTTCAATGTCCGCCCCTTGCTGCACAGTTAAGCCTACTCCACTCCACTCCTTCTCACTCAAGGTAATATTTTTCATTCACCTTCACTGTTCTCCCTTTACTCTAGATTATTTTGGGGACCTGCATCTTTTAATTCCAATTTTAAACAGAGCTCAAATTATTTCTCACAGGACTTCTGAGCTCTGTGCAAAACAAGGGATACAACCTGGCATCTATTCTACATGTCCCTCAATAGTTCATAACAGTAAAGTTAATCATGAAACAAATGTAACCAGACCATATGGGGGATCTCTGGGGGGTGGTGGTGGTGTCTAATTCCAGCTGACCACATAACTCAACAGCTACCCCAACCCAAATGCTATAAAGGGAAGTAACTTGGTTTTCAGAGCAATCCTTGAACAATTCTGGGGACAGAAACTCTACCATCTCTCACTCTTTCTCTGTCTTTCTCTCCCTCTTCCTCCCTCCCTCCCCCTATCCTTCCCCTGACTTCTGTAAAAGCCATATAAGTAGATTAGTAAAGTTACCAAGATTTGGAGAAAAAGCAATGAGTTGTTTTTGACAAAAATATAGATATAATATTCAGGGCTCATAAGGGTTCTTTGTAATACACCTTCTTATACATTGTTGGTGAGATTTTGAATGAGTATAGACTTTCTGCAAAGCAATTTTGCACTCTTTATTAAAAAAATCATTTCTAGAAATCTGTCCTAAGGAGTAATCTGAAAAGAAATGAAAGATGTAAGGATGTGTAAGGATCGTCATTATAGTATTATTTATCATAAGAGAAATTGGAAACAACCTAAATGTATGAAAATAAGTTACGGTTTTTGCATGAAATAGAGTATTACCCTATCTTTAAAAATCATGTTTCCAAAAGATATTTGTATGATATGGCAAAAAGCTTAGTATTGAGACAAAAAGTAGAATAAAAACTGTATATACAATATTAACCTAATTGTTTTATGTTTATCAATCTCTCTGGAGGTAAATCTTTTCTTTCCAAATGCTTTGAAATAATCAAAGATTATTTTTTTATGAGGAAAAGGTTAATTAACAAAATCTATTTTAATTTGGCAACAATCTGTTTTGGAGGTTTCTGGTTCAGGGGTAAAAGCCTTTCGTAGGAGACATACAAGATAGAATTTTGGGGGGAAGATTCTTAGGAAAGGAATAGAAAGACAAGAATTTGGAAACCAGTTTACTCTTTTCCTCGATAGCTGCACAGTTTTAATATTTTTAGTTTTTCATGTTCTCCTTGAGTCCTGCCCAAGAACAAATATTATTATTTTTTTAAGTTGTATGTTGATCCAAGGGTGTGATAGTGTGAATTAGTGTCAGAGAGAAAAACTCACTAATCTTAACCCATTATTCTTTTTTATCTGCTCAAGGGTTTGACCTCTCTATATGAGCAAGGGAAAAAACAGTTAAATTTAAAATTTAGTCTGAATAGTCACCTAGGATTGCTGGTCTGGTATGAAATAAATAGCAATTTGGCAATATATATGAAGAACCTAAAATTAGTCACATTCTTTGGCTCAGAATTCTACTTCTGGAAGAGGCAGACCAAGATCCAAGATGCGCATCATGGCCTAGAATGAAACAATACAGAGTCAACCATCATCTAATTACCTGAAAATCATGGAATGGTTAGCTCAACTGTGGATGGGATAAACAAAATATAAAAAAAAAATTAAATCTTCTGTAAGTTTAGTAAATCTTCAGAGATTGCCATACCTTTGGGCTATCCTCCTCTTCTTAGCCCCATTTTGCTTATCCAGACTCAGACCAGGGTCAGAATGATAACTAAATAGATGTGAACACATAATTGTTTTTGAATGTTCTCTGAATAGTATGTAACTTGTGGGAAAGGAAATCATTCTAATGAGAGAGAATCTTAGAAGAAATCTCATGCCCTTTACTGATAGTCAGGACAAGCAGAGGTTTCAAAACTAGTCATGTACTAATAATGTCTGGGTTTTTCTATAACATACAGTTGAGACTGGGTGGGCCTTTAACTGGCAAAATATCAGCAGTCTGGCTCAAAATCACAGGAACTTTTCTCTGGAGTCATGACTTTTTTTTTTTTTTTTTAATGCTGGAAGGAACTTTAGAAATCTCAACACTGGTGAAGAAACCAAGGCACAGAGAGATTAAATGATTAGGTTGGGGTCAGAGCAACTTAGTGGCTGAGCCTCCTATTTATGAAGCTTTGAAAATACCGCTTCTTAGAACCTGTATTCTAATAAGTTAGAATATACCTGATAAAAAATATTGAGAAAGATAGTGGAATTCAGTATCATATAATTTGTGAGTTGATTTATAAGATTCAAAGAGAAGGAAAAGCAAAAGACAGATTTGAAGACAAAAATATTTGGGAAATTTATAAATTGTTTGAGGAGAAGGCCCCTGAGATGATGCAGAAAGCTTGGCAGGTGGGGAATAAAAAGTTAAGCTCAGCTATCATGGGGCCTGGCTGACTCTAAAGATCTATATCATTCATAGTTTTGGTATTGATTTTCCAGTAACGAAGATAAGTTTCTGCTAATGCACCCATCATATCCTGATTTTTTTTTTTTTGCTTTGAACCAAGAGTATTTATTTGGAAAATGGCTTCCTATATCAATGTAGTACAATGATGGCTCATCTTATATAGCCCATCTCCAAATGGCCTGAGATCCAAGTTTAGCTGTAGGAAAATAAAGGCCTCCAGGACAACCACCTTGGATGCAGAAAGGGACCTTTTGAAATCACTTCCCCAGATATTTGCCCACTACTGGGAGATTGGTTAGTGTAGGGTAGATGCAGCTGGAAGTACTCTAGGTTGACCTAACTTCATGAATGACAGGCTGAGTGCCTGTAGCCTGGTGGTTAGAGTATGTCAGGGGAAGCCAGTGTTTATCAGTAGCCTACCCTTCCAGAAAGTGGCACAGTTGGTGCTTTTCAGAATACAAGACTCCCTTGCTCTTCTAGATCCTTGAAGAGAAGAGATTCTGTAACTACTGAAGAGGAAGACCCAAGCTGGAGATGAGGAAGGTGTCATCTTATCTATTTCCAGGGTGTAACATAGGATCCTGGACATTCATTGATGATGCATGGAATGCAATGAGCTGCTGTATATCATCATTCTAAGATACATTATTTTTCACATTTTCACATTTCTAAAATTGGGATGCATCCTAACATGTGTCTGTTTGTTTGAATTGTCTATATTGTTGGTATTATCTATGCTGAGTTCAATTGCCATTAAAAATGCTTTAAAAAGTTTAAACTCTGAGCATCAGAAAAAAAATTATTTTGTCATATAAATAGTAAATATAAATATTATTTTCTTATACACCAAAAGACATGAAAATAGAAAAGTAATTTGTAGGAACAAAAAGAACAGTCATTGGAGAAATACCATCATCCTTTATTTTCTTACAAGCAACATCCAAGTGCCTTACAGAACTTAAGAAATGAAGTAAACCATGAGCAGATGACCCTGTTACATTTCTGCATTTTTGTTACTGAGATACATGCAAGGTATTGCCTATCACATGCTGTATTAGTTTCCTGTGGCTGCTATAACAATGACCACATACTTAGTGCCTTGGCACAAGAGAAACTTATTCTTTCTTAGTTGGTGGCCGGAAGCTCAACATCAGTTTCACTGGGTTGAAATCAAGGTGGGCCCTTCTTAGAAGTTTTGGGTTCTAGAATCTGGAGATTCTAGAAGAGAATCCATTCCCTGCCTCTTCCAGCCTCTGGTGGCTACATCACTCTGATCTCTACCTCTGTCTTCACATCACCTTTCCTCTTCCCTGCATCAAGTCTTCCTCTCCCATTCTTTTAAAAGGACACTGGTAATGGCATTGAAGACCCACATAAACAATCAAGGATAATCTCTCAATCTCAATATCCTTAACTTTTTTTTAAAAGATTTTATTTATTATTTATTTGAGACAGAGAGAATGAGAGACAGAGAGCATGAGAGGGAGGAGGGTCAGAGGGAGAAGCAGACTCCCTGCCGAGCAGGGAGCCCGATGCGGGACTCGATCCCGGGACTCCAGGATCATGACCTGAGCCGAAGGCAGTCGCTTAACCAACTGAGCCACCCAGGTGCCCTCAATATCCTTAACTTAATCTGCAAAGATCTTATTCCAAATAAGGTAACATTTACAGTTTACAGGGATTAAAATTTGAGGTCTTTGGGACCACCATTCAGCCCACTACACATACCAAGCAATGTAACTAGAGTCAGAAAAAAAAAAAAAAACAACCCCAAACTTTTAAGAATAAGTAAAAGAAAGGTTGGTGTGGTTAATTAATGGTGATATTTTCTTTATGTTTCCTTCTGACAAAATCAGAAAATCACTGAAACTTGAAGAACTGGTATCAGCGGCTTGGAAGAAAATCTCGGTGACAACAGAGAACTCTTCTAAGGAATGTTCATAATGGCCCAGAGAACACAATTGGGTAGCAAATCACTTAGATATTGGCAATTCAAAGTGGGAAGTGATTTAGAAGGCCTAGACTCTGAACATGAAGAAGTTTTAGGAAAACTTTAATATGACAGATTAATTATAAAAATGGTCCCAAATCTCTACACTTTGCTCTATGCAATGTGACTTTGCAGCTTCTCCCATCAAGAGATAGAATCTATTTCCCCATCCCTCAAATCTAGGATGTCCTGTGACTGGCATTAGCCAACAGAACACAGCTGAAGTGACATTATCTAGGTCCAAGAGGCCTTGTTTCTGTTCCCTTCCCAGTCACCATGAGAACAAGTACAAACTGGCCTACTGGGTGATGAGCGACATGTGGTTCAGTCACTCTCATCACTCCAGCCAATAAAATAGCCCGCCACCCACCAGACCTGTGAGTGAGGCCATCCCTAACCAGCTAGTTCTCCGATAAATTGCCATCTAACCACAGATAAATGAACAAGTTCAGTGAGCACAGCAGGGCCCTGCCCAGAGCAGCAGAACTGCTCAAGTGAACTGCAGATTCTGAGCAATAATAAATGCTTATTGTTTTAAGCCACTGGGTTCTGGCATGGTTTATTATAAGATAAAAACTAACACATCATGGGTAGAAAATCACCAGATTTTTATGACAGAATGAATAAATATTTTGGAATGAATTAAACTCTGAATGTAAAAACATATTTTTGGAATATTTTAATGAACTTATTTTGGTTATAATTTTCTGTTTTTGGTATCCTTAATGGTGACATAGGATAAAAATATACTTACTAAGAGGTCTAAAAGAGATCTTTAAATAAGTATAAAATAAAAATTTGAATTGAAAAAAGCATAATGTCATGATTTTATTGGAGGTATTTCTTTTTTTAGGGTTATAACTATCCTTAATTTCTTTTATCTTGGGGACTCTCCTATGTTCAAGGCAGAAGAAGCCCATTTCAGTTTATTTATTTATTTATTTATTTTTCCATTTTCCCAAGATTAAATGATTATTAAAAAAGCACGCCACACTGTATAGAAATCAACATTCTCTCCCATAATTCTGTGCATCTGGGACTATAGAAATGTCACTGTCCCTGCCCCACATCTTCAAATTAACGTTCTCAGGTCACAACAATAAGTCTTCCCAAAGGGGACCTTCCGGAAAAACAAGCTATTTCCTCGGCTCATATTTCCCTCTTTTTGTAGCATGCACCAGCAATCTATCCAAGAAGTATATACTGGGGAGTAAAGAGGGCATCCACCAGCAAGCCCACAGTTGTTGACAGCCATAAGATTAGAGACAAGCACAAAGGGATAGGTCAACATACTGGCAAAAAATCCTGTGACAGCTTGGGAATAACTCTTCATTTCACTCATGGTGGAAACCCCACTGTCCAGGGCATAGGTATTGACGAGGTAGGCCAGTGAGTTACAGAGCCACAAAGAAATGATGTCACCTAGGAGGCGAGGAATAAGACCCGCAAAAAATCCTAGGATGCCCTCTTCACGATAGATGGTTATTATGGAGTCATAAAGTCCACAGTACTTGGATTCTCTGCCAATGAATTGTACCATAGATCTCAGAGTGATCACGTGGAAGGGATGTGTGATGAGGGTAGCAGCAGAACGGGCCATCATCTCTCAAGTTGTCCCCTTGATAACTTGGTCAAAGGAAGGTGTGACTTCTTTCTGTACATTTCCGGGGCCTAAATCCTCAACCTTGTCGCATTCCTGGTAATGCTGGAAAACTTTACCATGGACCACAGTTCCAAGGACACCTGAACACAGTCTTGGAGTTAAGCCTGTGAACAACCCACGCTTCCCATCGATGCTCGCAATGTGCTGAGCATAACAAAAGAGACCAGGAAGCTGACATACTTGCCGCCCAAAAATATTTCGTCCTATTGTTGGAGGAAGAGGCTCATATCCCACCTGGGTGAGCACCTTCACGTACATGAGCGGCTGGGACAGGATGGTGAGGCCGGAGCCCAGGAGCACCTGACTGGCCGCGTCCGCCATGATGGCACCAGCGGACGGACAGACAGACCGAGCCACTAAGCGACCAAGCCGCTCCCGGATCACGTGCCAGGGCCGCCGGCTTCACTGGCCCGCCCCCCATTTCAGTTTAAATACAATGATTCTATGCTCAACTTTCTGCCACTTATCTACTATATAACTTCTGGTGATTTTCTTCCCCTCTTTGAGTTTCAGTTGCCCTATATGAGAAGTGAGGATGATAATACCTCCTGGTTAGGGTTGTTTTGAAGATAAAATATGATAATGCATATGAATGTGTTCTGTGTAATGCAAATGGATGAAAAATATTAAGGAAGCTGAATCTATGCTAATTAGCATATTTCTAAATATGTCCAATAATAACATTTTATTGGCTAAAGAGTGATGGTGATTTTTTGAATATAATTTTTCTATTCCATAAAGTAGATCATTTGGGTTATGTGAATACATCTTTTTTTGCTGTGGTTATCCCCACTCTTTCCTGCAACATAGATACAATATGATCTGTGAACATGACTTTTACCCCATCACATGTTGCTTACTGTTGGTGTAGTAGAATAAAACCAGGTGGTCCATATGCAGACATCCCAGCCCTAATTGCATTAGATTACATTTGTAGCAAGCAGATTTGAGATCCTTGTCTCACTAGAGCCTCCCTCTCAAAAAATCTGCCTTAGTCAATAGCCAACCTATCCATCCATCCCCAGTCAACCATAGCTGATGGGGCAAGAGGCATACAACTGACCTGGGGAATTTAATCAGAGCTTCTTAGAACAAGTTCATAGTGGTGCCGGTCGTGAGAATTCAAATTAAGACATGCTGAGATTGAAATTTTGGAGAGTGGAGTCTAACTGAATGTACATATAGAACTGGGGTCACAGTCAGTAACCTAACAGACCAACCACGTACAAAAGAGAAAGTTCAGGAGGAGTAAAAAGCAAGTCAGCACAGAAAATCAGAGGAGAAAATGCAGAACACTGGCAGAAAAAGCAGAGCTAAGGTCCCAGAGAGAAAGAGAGGGTGTTTCACTCCAGACTTTCAGTTTCCCAGTAGATTTCCCTACTGTTTATTTTCTGCCTGGAGATGTCAGCCAGATTCCTTGGACTATCTTTACAATGCCTCATTCCCCTTTTTATTTGAGCCAGTTTGGAGGGATTTTTGTTCCTTGTAACCAAATGACCCCTGCTGGTTTGAAAAATTCCCCTGGGTTTAGAGATGGCTTGGATTTTTTTTTTAGTCCTTGGCAGGGGGAAAAAAACAAAGCCTGTTAAGAAAAAAAAAAAATGGTGGAGGAAGGAGTCATTGAGTGGGTGACAGATGCCTAAAAGAGATTAGGGAGCAACAGAAGGTGGTGGTATTCACATAAAGTACGGAAGAAGAAAAAGGATTCTAATGAGATTCATTAGTGAAAGACCCCAGGAACTAACCAGAATAGTTTAGATGTGATGACTCCCCAGTGATGGTAAGAATGTTGAAGGGAGACCCACAGTGTTTTGAAAGACACGATACTTAATAAAGACCCTTTTCTGGACTTCAGTGCTAAAAAAAAAAAAAGAATCCATATGTGATAAGAACCAATGTTTCAGGTTAATTCCCCTTTGATGGACTTGATGATGATTTTTTTCATGGTAGATTTATTTTTATTATAGAGTAAATTTCATATCTAAATTCTAAAATTAAGATTAGACAATATATTTGAACGTGGTTATAGCAATGCAACAGGAACTTAGCGAGCAGACAGAGGCATCTCTAACAAGCTTATTATTATTTTTTTTTTTTAAAGATTTTACTCATTCATTTCACAGAGAGAGAGCACAAGCAGGGGCAGCGGCAGGCAGAAGAAGCTGAGCAGGGAGCCCGATGTGGGGCTCGATCCCAGGACCCTGGGATCATGACCTGAGCCAAAGGCTCAACCGACTGAGCCACCCAGGTGCCCTCTAACAAGCTTGTTATTAAGCCTTTGCGTTCATTCCTCTTCAATTGAACACTTGCTATGTGTCTGTCACTGTGCCAGGTGCTGGGGAAACCAAGGAGAACCATCTGGACGCTGTTGTCCCTGCCCTCACGGAGCTAGAGTAGAGAGACACAACTAGATAAATAGAGAAATGAAAGAAAATAAGAATTACCTGTTATTGATAAAGTGATAAGTGCCGAAAAACAGAACTTCGAGCAGGATCCACTGCAGATAAGGTGGTGAGGTCTTAATAAGAAAGACAAGACCTGAATGTAACGTGTTTTAAACACTTTCAAGATAACCTGAGCAATTAGATTATCACAACAATTTAATATTATTTCCTATTGGCTAGGTAACTATTTAGGGTAAATGCATATCATTCTTTGAGGCACTTTTATAACTTCATGATGAGAAGAAAGGGGGAATAGAGGAGGAAAACCAACATTAATTGGTGTCTGACATGTACTAGACATAATGTCCCCAAAGAAGCCATTATTATACTCACTTAACAGGTGGATAAACCAAGGTCTGAATGGTCAAGTATTCAAAAGCTCCTTCCATTACACTATACACTAGATGTAGATCTAACTGCATCTGCAAAAAGCAACAGACTACTTCCTTATCACCAACTGGATTAATTTTAAAATAAGGTCCCGTGAACATTTTATTCTTATAAAGTGTCTTATATTATTTCTACTATTTAAAGCACCTTTTAAGCTAATGATTCTGACCTAAGGGCTGGATAAATTCATGACTAATAATGTCATCTTCTATTGGAAAGGTAAAAAGCAGATTTCATCTGAGTGTGGGGAGAGGGCAGTTGAAACATCCCACCTCCAGATGATGCCACCCAGTCCCATCATATCTGCTTGCTTTGTGCTTTTCTCAAATACACACCGACGTCAACCTAAGAGTTGAGTTTCGATTTAAGCACTGCAACAGCCTCACTGTCCATTTCTTCCCTGGAGCTTCCTTCACCATAGCCTCAGAAAGTCAATGATTCAAATTCAATCTTTTTTTAATTAAGTTTTTAAAAATTGTATTATGTTAATCACCATGCATCATTAGTTTTTGATGTAGTGTTCCTTGATTCATTGTTTGCTTATAACACCCAGTGCTCCATGCAGTACGTGCCCTCTTTAATACCTATCACCAGGCTAACCCATCCCCTTGATCCAACATTTTTGGAGGTGTTGGGCACTACGCTGGGTTCTGGGGACAAGGATGATGATGTCGCTCTGAGAAGTCTGGTCTCCGCGAAGTTCTAAACGCCAGTTCCCTCCGCCCTTTCCACCATTTCCTCCTCCCTCTGTCCAGGGAGGGGATTTTAAGCCTGGTCCCCCGGGGTGGATAATCCTTGAACCGGCAGGAGGGTGGACGTGCGGAGCCCGCCCAGACCTAAAGATCAAAGTCACCTCGACCCCAGCCTCCCGGAGGAAGCCAGAGGAGCCCTCAACAATGCAGCTAGCAGCACGCGAGCTTCCAGGGTCACAGTCAGCATTTGGAGGGAAGGATGCAAAGCTAGGAAAGAAGTTCGGCAAGCCATCTGCGTGGGCGGGCGCCTCCCCTCCGCGGTTGTGCGGCGTCGTAACCCTAGAACCTTCCCCGGGTGGCGTCTGCTCGCGGGGCGGTTCGCACACGGACCCGACAGTCTCGAGGGCTGTGCCGAGAAAAGGCCGTGGACCCACGAGGCTGTGTAGGCTAGGGCTCGGAGCTCAGAGCCTCCTTTCTTCTCCTCCCGCCTACTTCCATCAACTCTTGGGAGTAGAAAAGCCGCCAATGAAAACCCGTCATTCCCTACTCCTCCTTTGGGCTCGGGGCCCCCCCCCCCCCCCCCGCCGCCCCCGGCCCCCCCCCCCCGCCCCCCCCCCCCCCCCCCCCCGCCATAGCCTCTGCACCCCAACCCATCCGACTTCCCACGGGCCCGACGCACAGGGCCCCAGCCCAGAGCCCACCCACCTACTCCTACTGGAGTGAAAGGGAGATCTTTGCTGGGACCCTCTGCCCAACCGTCGAGTCGCAGGGGGCGTGATTTTTTTTCTTCCCTTTAGGGGTCGCAAGGGAGCCAACAGCAGTAGGGCCCTAATCCATACAGGTCTGTAACTCATCATCTGATGACTGAAATCTGTCTCAGGGGCACAAGATGAGCGCACAAACTTAGATACACGAGGGCCACACAAATCTTCTATTTTCTGAGGACGAGTGATTTGATTTCCCGACTGGCATTTAAGCATTAGGAATACAATGCGTGCCATCTGGGGGTGAATAGAAAAGTAAATGAAACCGAGGCCCAGAATATGCAGCTTCTTAAAAAATTTCCCAAATATTTTCTTTCTCTCCCTGCATTTACTTCTTTTGTTTTTTCTGAGACAGATCCCCAAACCATGATTCTCAAAGTGTGGTTCCTGGACCAGCCACACTGGGAAATTGTTAGAAACTCTGGGGCCCCACCCCAGACCTCTTGAATCTGGAACTGGGGTAGAGGATGAAGCCCGATCATGGACTTCCAGCAGCCACCTAGGCAATTCTGGGTCACACACTGCAGAAGCCCTGACTTCAAAGTCTCCTTGGTCAGTATTTCCCACTGATCACCAAATATAACCAGAGGTACCAGATCTCCTTTACCACTTCTTTTTAGAAAGACGTCTCCAATTTGACAGTAGAAAAACCTGATAGAAGCACAATGAATTGCTTGTAAGAAGTCATACAAGCAATCAGAATGAGAGAGAGAGAGAGAAGGGGGACTTCCCCAGCTACAGGCCAGTTTTAATATCTGTCTACTCCTCCTGAGGACTGGAAGACATGTTTATCTTCCAAGCTTCTACAATCTGTTTTGGTTGTTCTCCTGGTTCTTTCTGAAAGCACCTTCTAAGATAGTTTTCATAATGAAGAGGCCACAGACAGGACACGCCCTACCCCTCACTCCTATCTGACAAGCAGCAAAGGAGGTCCCCATTCAGTCCCCAGCTGCCATTTGCCTCCTTTTCAAATCAAGGCACACCAGGTACCTGGATGGGACAAGGGTAAGATGGCTGTCCCAGGACAACAGACACTGGAAAGTAGGGCGTGGTGGGTGGGGGAGAGCTGGGGATCTGGCTGGCCTAAGAGAAGGGTCCATGGGGAAGAAGTGTTTAGACTGTGGATGTGTGTATCAAAGTGTTTGGGGCGGTCACATTGCCACATTCCTGGGGCTAGTGGTAGCCAAAACCCAGTCGTTCCCATAGTGTTGCCTGCTCCTTTCAGTGAACAACTGTGGGACCCCAAGGACTTCCTTGCCTCTTGGCTGAGGCCCCTGTTGGCAGGCCTTCCTGACAGCAAGACCCCAGTGTAGCCCTTCTGTTTGCTGATCTCAGGCCCTGTATTTGCTCTCTGAATTCTGGGTTCTCGATTTTCAGGATAGTCACATTGGTAGAAAGCTCTAGACAAATTTGGAGAACATTGGGGAGAGGTGAAGGCGTGAGAGAGAGGGAGAGGGAAAGAGAGAGAGAGGGAGAAATTGTAACCTTCAGCATTGCATCAAAGAAACAAAGGTGTTTTGTTCGGGCCATAGAAGACTATTACCTGTGCACTATGAACACACGCCCTTTGAGCTTCCTGAGACACTTTCAGGTCAGGGCAAGCATAGACAGCTCACATCTAGCTACTTTGTGAAAATAACTGATATTTGCACTGATCTTTTCTTTTATAAAGTGATTACACAAATATAATCTCATGTGTGTCCCACTGAGGTTTTGTGAGGCAAAAGAGGAAAAGTATGAGTATTATTATTTTAACACTTTAACCCCATTTTCAGAGATGAGAAAACTGAGGATCCAAGCCCTTTCAGGGAAGACCTAGAGGCAGAACTTGGGCTTAACTCACATATTCCCTATTCATAGCCACATGCCTCATGCTGAGAGCAAAGACTTCAAATTATAGGAAGGAGGCATAGGACTTTTTTTTTTTTTAAGTCCATTTGCAGTTTGGGGTCCACAGAATGCACAAGCAGCAATTTCTTCTCTGTGGGCCACCTGAGTTGGGTGCTCAGAATTTTGAGCATTTGGTTTATAAGAACAAGAGTGAGAGCTTGGAAATTTTGCTGAATGTGAAATGCAAACAGCTGAATCACTCTGGGACTCATCTCTGACTTGGATTCTGAATCTTGGAGCCGGGGACACTGGCCCTGTGGTTGAAGTGACGGAACACAGGAATTTGGGGAAGGTGGAGGTGGTCAGAGCTTGAAATGCGCTCCTAAAGGTCAAGTCGGGGCTGGGAGAGTCCTAGGAAAGCCAGACACCCCAAGATGTCCTCTGATGTGCAAATGACAAGCAGGTGGATTAGGAGTGAGCAAAGTTCCCAGCCCTCCGAGGGCAGAGAATTGCACTTGGTAATGCAGCAGCCTTCACCGGCAGAGAACGGCCCCGCACAGCGGTTCACCTGTCGGGACCAGGGTCGCTCGCTCCTTCCCAGAAGGCCAGGCCCAGGGTTCCACCCCCTAAGCAGCCTTGGGGTTGGTTGGAGGTGCAGGAGATGGACGGAGGGAGCTCTTACTCCAGGTACCAAATTGAGCCGAGAAAAAGAGAAAAAAAAAAAATCGAAAAGAAAGAGCAAATGAAGCGGAAGTTTCAAGGCCCTCTGCTAGGAATAACAGTATAAATAACCGAAGACGTCTTGTAAACACTGCGGTCATAACCCCGAACATTAAACAGCCCCGGTGGCATCTGGCGCATCGGCCGCTGCGGGCTGCGCTGGGGCAGCGAGTGAACCGGGTTCCAGGCTCCTCGGCCTCGCCTCTCTGTTTATCTCAACTTAATCTTCCCCAAGGAGCTGTTCCGTAGCATGGAAGATGTTTAAATTAAAACCCAGTCCGCCGGAAGTCGTGGCCGGGAGCTGAGGGGCGCTGGCTAACTGTAACCCATAGGCAGGCATGAGCGGTGTTAGAAGTAATTCGTTAATTACTAAGAAGAAATAAATAATGTATGTTGCAGCACTTCCTAAAGGTTATGGAATTTACACTTTTCATAGCTCCCGTTATTTCTTCACAGTTTCACATTATGGGTTGTTTGGGTTCATGTCTGCGCCTAGAAAGCTAAAAAAACGTGGAATTTACCTTCCTGCTCCTGTCATCAATTATACCGTGGAATACTTGAAAATCGGATTTTCCTTTTGGTGTGTTTTTTCCCTTGAATCGTGTAACTGTTACTGTTATCCTGCTCCCCCTTTTTTGGTTCACGATTACATTATTTATAATTGTCTTAAGAGTAACCTGCAAACCTGAGACCAGAGTTTCTTTTTGGGGTTTCAGTGCAAAATGTGACCTGCACCTTCGCAGTGGAAATTGTGTTTAATCTTTTCCATCCCTAGAAGTTTGGATTGAGGTTCAAAAGAATCACTTTTATTTTCAAGGTTCCCCATAGTCCCCGCTTTCAAATCTAGATCATTTTTTTTTTTTTGTAAAAATCACACCACTGTCAGGGCTTTTAGCAATATAAAGAAAGATTTATTTTTGAAAGTAGCAAAACTTGTTTGAAAAAAATATATATCTTTAAGTGAATTATTTTATAAATGTGACTGTCAAAGTCAGCTATTCTATGATCTACATTTTACAACATATTGTACAAAAGATACACACTGATAGGCTCTTATTATCTATTTATATATTTATAATTACATATTGCACTTGGACCAGCAAGGCTCGAAGAGTCATTCACGGTAGAAGTTAATAAAGTTAAATAGATGGGAATCTTTGTAAGTACAATTGATCTCCTTGGGTTTGGAAACGAATCTCCTCGTCGCTGTAAAGTGTTCTCGCGGGGGGGGCGGGGGGACAGGGAGAGGAGCGTTGCGAGAGGGAAGCAGAGACAGAGAGCAGGGAGGGCAGGGGTCGCCTTCCCGGGGCCCGCTCCCCCCGGGAGCGCGCCTTTCCCAGACTCGCACCTCCAAGGTCAGGACGCTGTGGTTCCACATAAGCGGCTCGCGGTCACCACTTCTTTCAGGTCACTCTCGGGTTTCCCCGCCACCATAAAGGGCCACGTCTGCAGGAGAGAAGAGGGTGGAGGAGGTAAGCGGCCTTGGAGGAGGGGTGGGGTGGGCTCGGAGCCTGAGACCAAAGGAGAGGGCGAGGTGGGGGCAGGCAGTGAGTTGGAGAGAGGCGTTATCTCTGCAATTTGCTCGGTGTTCCAGTGCGCCCCGTGGCTGGATAAAGAAAAAGCGTTGGCGCCAAGTCACAGCTCGGGGTGGTAGAGCAAAGGGGGTTCATCCTCAGTTGTAAGAGAAACCCAAAGAGGAGGCCCTTGGAAAGACCAAAGTGGCTGGGGCAGCTGCCGGGGTAAGCCTAAGCAGGGAAGCCGAGAAGGACCTAGTGCCTAGTGGACCCCGGGTTCAAGGCGAAGTGGCCCTCGGGCCCCTCTTCTGAGGCCCTGGCCAGGTTTCCCGGCCCCCTCGCTTTCCTCCCCATCTGTTTTTCTACTGCCAGCTTCCACTTCCTCCGTCACAAAGCGGGCTTTGGACCACAGTTTCTAAATTAATTGCTGGCTCTTAAGGGGTGGGGGAGATAATGTTAATAAAAGAATATTAGGGCATATTTTATTTAAGATCATCTTCCTACTGGGCTGAGCGATCATCGCCTTTTCCCTTCCCCGAGGTGTTTTATAATAAATCTCACTTTAGTTTCCTTATTCAAAGATGAACACAGCAGCAACTGTAAATGAAGTGATTACTTTCATTTTAGTTCCAGATTTCTAAAAGCTATTTACTCATCTTTTTTTTTTAGAAAAAGAATACACTTTTAATTAGAGGGAAAAATATTTACCAGGGTAAAATGTGGTTTTGCACCCCCTCCCCCCAATTCCTGAAATCAATTCAGTGAGAAGACAATTCAAAGCTTCCAACCTCTCCCACTACTGCTGTCCGATAAGACGACTTTTAAGAGGAAAACCTCTCATTCTTATCATATATAAACAAAGGTGCTAGTAAGTGGTGGTCCTTGTTTTTCTTTAGAGCCTGGAAGTCTTAAAATGAAACAAAATTAAAAAGGAATTAAACTGTACTTCTTATATAGCAAAATGCATTTGAGAGAAATTAGCCTCAATGAGCATTACGGGTTTTTTGGTAACATGTTTTTAAATCTTCAACGAGAGTGGCCTATTTTAATATTATTTATTATATTTTAATATCACTTATTACGCTAATATTTGTGAGAATTTACTGATTAGGCTGATATTTGTTAGAACTTCTGGGATTTATAAATGTTAATCTACCTATAAGAGAAGCGCCGAATATTTACGTAGTTGGGGACTTACATGACAATTACGGGGCCATGAATTTGTCTGTATCTAATGGTCCTAAATATACTTGGGAAAGAAAGAGAATTGGGTGTTTTTATGTACAAAAATGAGACGGGGAAAATCAAGGTTCCCCTTCAGCTAAAAGAAGAATACAGGGATTCACAAAATGCCTTCTAGGCGCGCAGCATCTGGCCGGTGTTCCCTGTGCCACACCAGCCCTGACGGCGCTGGCGCGGGTTCGGGGATCCCTCCTCTTTGCCAGCTCAATACACTTGCAAACTCTTAATTGGGCTGCCACGTCAAACACTCGCATAAATCATCCCCGCTCCGGCAGCTTGCAGAGCAGAGAGCGAGGGCGGTGTGGGAGCTCCTGCAAAGGTCCCCAGAGGCGCGCCGGGCTGGTGGCGGCCGAGGTGCGCGCACAGCCACCCGCAGACGCGGCTGCGGGCGCGCTGGCGGGGGCAATCGGGTCGCCGCAGCGGCGTCGGCATCGGCGGACTTACCAGGTTGACCGGGTGAATGTAACCGTTCTCGTACTTGTCGTTAGCCAGGATCTGCCTCAAGTGCGCGATGTAGCTGGACGCCAGCCTGAGCGTGTCCAGCTTGGAGAGCTTGGTGTCCGGGGGCACCCAGGGCAGGGTGGTCTTGAGCCTGGAGAAGGCCTTGCTCAGCACCCGCATCCGGGCCCGCTCGCGCGCGTTGGCCGCGTTGCGCTGGACCTGCTTCCCCTCCTGGCTGACGCCGCTCAAGGGGCTCTTCTTGGTGGGCGCCTTCCTCCTCTTGCCCAGGCCTCCGCGGCCCTTCTGGGGAGACCCCGCCTCGCAGTTGGAGCTCTCCTCGGTGCTCTCGTTGGAAGTCACAAACTCTTTGCTCGAGTCCATTTTCAGCCCGTCACAGTCCAGCATCTCCACTTCTTGAAGATCCTCCACATCGCTGAGCGAGCCGGTGGACATGTTTGGGGGAGAGGATGGGGGGGGGGGATGAGAGAAAGAGAGAGAGAGAGCGAGCGAGCGCGAGCGAGCCCCAAACCAGTGGGCCCCCGGGTGTGGAGTATGAAGCAGCCACCTCGGGTTGGGAATTGGAGTTGGGGTCTGGTTGAGTCTCACTCCCCTTTCCCCTTCGCAGAGTTGTGAGAAGGAACCCAGAGGGCTTCTGCGGGGAGGAACCCGGCTCTGTTTCCCCACCCCCGGAGTCGTGGCCGAAGAGGAGTGTGAGAGAGCGCTGAGGAATTTGGTGGACACTAGGAATTTATCTGGGGAATAGAGAGGCGGATCCTCATAGCCCAGGGGAGGGGCCTGCAAGGCCCCAGCAGACTCTTAGACCCTTTTCACAACCAGAGGGAAACTCTTATGCACAGACCCTGATTTCCAACTTGCAATGTAAATCAACTCAACTGCAACACGCAAATACCAGCCACCTTCTTCCACTTTAGCCAAGGAGAGCGCCCCACCCACAGCCCCTCTCCAGGGCCATCTCCTAAGGCCTGCTTTCCCTCTTAAGAGGTCATAGCTGGTTGTTACTGAGGACTTCAGAAAAACGACCAGATCCTTTTGCTCTATCTGGGCCTTCCAAACACAAATCTCACAAGCATCCCCCTGTCCCCTCTTCCCCGCAATTAAAACACCAATTAAAATCCAGACAGCAGTCAACTCCTGCCTGCCAACACCCCTAAGACTCTGGCTTTACCAAGATATCTTCCCACCTTAACCGGGGTAAATTAACAAAACAAGTGCTTCACTGAATCTTTAGGGTGATGCAGAGAAAGTACCAAAACATCCATCTGCACCTGGTCACTTTAAAGCTATGATGGAACTGCCTGTGTGCACACAAACATACTTGACGATCGCACACGCAGGACAACACACACAGTTTAGTGGGAGTGGCGGTGGTGAGATAGAGTCCCACGAGTGTGTGGAAAGCATTTTGTTAATTGATAATCTTTTCTTTTCTTTCTTTCTTTTTTTTTTAAGATTTTATTTATTTATTTGACAGAGAGAGACACAGTGAGAGAGGGAACTCCACAAGCAGGGGGAGAGGGAGAGGGAGAAGCAGGCTTCCCACCTAGCAGGGAGCCTGATCCAGGGCTCGGGGCTCGATCCCAGGACCCTGGGATCACTACCCAAGCCCAAGGCAGACGCTTAAGGACTGAGCCACCTAGGTGCCCCGATAATCTTTTCTTGACAAAATTAAAACTTTCCCCTAAAATTCTTTCTAGAAATGCATTTAATAATGTCTTAAGAATCTTAGCGGCTCTCAGGTATTATCTTGCCTGGGACTTGTTTTCACCCTCCCAATGCCTTGGCCTCCTCCTTGGGGCCTCTTTGCTACCCAGGTTCCCCACCTGAAACTGGTATTACAGAATACTAAGCAGTATTATCCCTTTGGGCAAAGGTTTTTTTGTTTTGTTTTGTTTTGTTTTGATTTTTGTTTTTTCCTTTCTCTAACTCCAGCCTGGACCCTCTTTCCTGGAGAAGAAGAAAATCTGGAGAGTAAGTAGAAAAGCAAAGGGAACCAGAAACCAAGAGATTGCATAAAATCGATGAAATAAAATTGGAGAGATGGAACGCATGAATCTCTCTTACTGATTCTTCTCCAGGTTTTCTTCCCTTGCAATTAGGCATCGAAGACAAGGGGCTGGAGCAACGTGTAAGAGCAGCTTCTGAGCTTTTGGCTCATGGTCTGTACCCCTCTCCTACATTCAGATATCATATCTCTAATCCTGGCTCAGCTGGGAATTCACTAACCTCTAACGTTTTGTTTTGTTAGCAGGGTCTTGTTTGCTTTCCCCCATGCTGTAAACTAAACAGATTGTCAGCAAATCAGTCTTTATTAATGAATTAGTGAGAACCCCTCCCCATAATATCTTTGCCCAGGATCCAAAATTTGTTAATCACCAGTGTAGAGATTTATGAGCTCTCTTATTTTCTGTTGTTTGTGCAGGTGGAGATTTAAATGACCATATCCACCACCAAGATTTATTGTGAGAGTGATTGATGTTATAAACCAGGAACAGGACTCTTCCCACAGCAGGGATGACAGAAATATCAAGTTGAAGTTGCCTTTGTCCGCCTGCATAACTGACCCAGTACTACAACACAGAAAAAGTATAATAATTTAATCTGAGCTCCAAGACAGCATGAAGAGAACACCCAGCAGGGCTGTGAAACATTTCCCCACTGATTCCCAAACTAGTTTCTTTGATTTTCCCTCCCTTTTCTTGCTCTTAGGAAGACATGAAAGTAATTTTTAGGCTAAAAGAAATATGTGAAAGTAGGCATCGGCCAGCACTTTGTGAAATGTGTGTTTGTGCAGCTACTGAGATACCTGCAAACTAATCACTATTTATTTATTTATTTATTTATTTATTTATTTATTTATTTATTTATTTATTTATTGGGGCTCTGGAGTGGAATCATAGTTAAGAATCAGAACTATGGCCTTACCACATACCAAGCTATTAAGCTGTATAGATTTTGCTTCTCTAAGCACTCTCTTTTGGCGGGGAGGAGGATCTGGTTTTCTGCCACACCTCAGTTGGTAGACTGCTCAGGCTGTTTGGGGGACAGCAACAATCATAGAAATAAGGACCGCTGAAAAGATTTCTGCTATTTTTTCAAGGTCTGAAACTTAAGAAGAGCAATTTCTGGAAGAGAGCAGAACTAGCTTCATGCCACAAATTGATTTATGTGCCTAGCAATTATTGTTTTTTTTAGATAAATGAGAATTAAGTCCACTTATCTTGGGGTGATACACTGGGTTGATAATGAACTTCGGGGTGTTTGTAAACACTCTCCAAGGGATGGTTACCAGTTTGGGATGTGAAGATGTGAAGAAGGCTGTTATGTAGGTATCTTGATGTGAAGTCTTGAAGAAAGTACATTAATATAAATAATACTTTTTTCTTTCCTCTTGACATTTTGTGTCTATCCCTGCTAATAAACACGAAGGGACAAATGGGTGGGAGAAATGCCTTGTTGGATTCTACTAAGAAAACCAGTTAGGCTGTAACTTAAGCTGTGCCAAATTCTCCCCAAATATAAACTATGTTCTGTGAGAAGAGAGGCACTTTTTGAGAAGCTGTATTAACTCTTTCGATAACAAGAGAAATACTTTGAACATTAATTACTGTTTCAAAACGCCAAGTAGAAAGCTCATGGTTTGAAAGCACGAGGTAGTTACTAAAAGCTCTCGCCTTACTTTTAAGAGAGAGTTTATGCCCCAGAGACATCTGGCCAATTTGCTGCACACTTCTAACGATTTGTTTTGCAAGAAAGACTATCTTTGAAAGATTTCAGTGCTAAGGAAAATCTATCTCCAAGGGTTGTAAAATGAAGATTAGGTGTGGAATGTGTCCTTGAACTTAAATCCTGGTTTATCAACTGATAAATTTTCAGGAAGTTCAAATTTGATTCAGTTGTGCTTGGATAAAATAATTTGCTCCTTTTTTTTATGAGAAGGAAAACATCACAGGCTTCTTTCTAACTGACTTCATATGCCATCACATGCTTTTTCCCAGGGGAGGGGGGAATTATGTCTTCAAATTAAAAATTTAGTTCTTTTCTCATACTCTCCATTTTTTGGCCAGAAAGCACACAGGCTGGCAAATTGATGAAACTGCCAATTCTGTTTTTTCCCCTTCACTTCTAATGAACACCTCCTGTTGTGTTATTCTCTTTACTTAATGGTGACCATCACTTCAACAATGTCTGGACTTTCTGCGCAAATCAGTGCTTCTTTCTCCATTCAACAAAATTGTTACTGTACCCTCTGCTGCTAATTGAGTGTTTTCCATCTCCTGCTCATAAGCCTATTGAAATCTGATTTTTTTTTTTTTTACTTTTTTTTTTTGAGAGGGCGTGGCAGGGGGCGCTGAGGGAGATAGAATCTTAAGTAGACTCCACGCCCAGTGCAGAACCTGACTTGGGGCTCCATCTCATGGCCCTGAGATCATGACCTGAGTAGAAATCAAGAGTCAGACCTTTAACTGACTAAGCTACTCAGGTGCCCCTCCCTTTTTAAAATTACATTTTTAACTTAATTTATAAAGTGAGCATTATCTCTCCTTACGTGTTCCAAATAGTAATGGTGCTGGCCTGTCATATTTGGCAGCTAAAGTGAGTAGAGCCCTAGTGAGTGAGATTGGTGACTATCTAAGGAGGTCAATATAGTGATGCGGGGTGTTGCTGTTATCTTTATCTGACATCAATTATGATCAGCAATCAGAAGTCCTCTTCATGTTCACCTACCCCCTCTGCCCTTTCTGCATTTTATTCAATGGATTGTAGCTTCAAACCCATAACACTAAGATTTAAAGCTGGCAAAAACAAACAAACAAACAAAAAGCAAAACAAAAAACCCCACAACAACAGTAAAGTTCAAAGCAAGTCCAAACTCATCATGGATTTTAGATCCAAGAAGCAACCTTGCATCCCACATGCTCCATGTGACTTTAAGAGCAGCCAAGCCTGTGCACATGAAGGGCAGAGTTTACCTTAAGAAGCAAGTGGGCTGAAGGAAACTCAGGCAGATGGTGAGAGGTAAAACTTCACAAATTCAATTTCATGTCCTCCCAATCCTAGAATAATTGTATCAGACCTACTCGATATCAGGGAAAAAGGGGAGGAAAACCTGAACAACCCTCTAGTCAGGTACTGGGTGAGGATCTCTGCCTCCATTCTTCTATCTTATGTAGCATCTCTCCTTTCTGTTGTCACTATTAAGGAAAGAGCTGCTATATGAGATGAAAATCTTAATGGAGATGTGTGCCAGAGACTTCCCACCCATAACAATGAAGTTTTAGAAAAGCTTGCTTGAAGATGACTTGTCTGTATCTTAATGTAAAGCCTGAGAGCAAATCCTCCCAAATTCTCTGAAAAAGAATAAATCTTGAGGATTACATGAAAGATACCTGTAAAACACATATATGTTAAACATGTTTATTGATGGCTATAAAACAGAGATGGGACAACTTGTTGTCAACCTCCTTCCTGGCAGGTTAGGAGAAGATGTGCCCGAGAATCGAAACCTATTTCTGGTGATTATCTCCTTGTGATTATGTCCCTGTAGCAGGTGTTTTTTGGCTTGAGGAGTGAAGAGTCATGGAGATTAGTTCACAGGACCAGCAGCTAAGTACTGACTCCTGACCTCAGGAACATGAAATATTTCCAACTGATGTACTATTTTTAAGTGGAGCCCTAAAGTAATAGATTGTCAGAATTGGAAGGGCTGAGGACCAAGGAAGTCCTAAATGGTCAAGAATTCTGTACAGATTCACATAAGTCATCCATGACCGAATTGTCACTTGAACAATGTGTCCTGATTTGCCTTGTAATGCTCCTTCCACAAAGCCAGAGTGCTTTGAATTCTTTTTCCTATTTGAATAACAATAAGATATATGAGAAAACTTATATTCTGTTATCCCCTGTAACAACTGAATCCTGAATTATATAAAATGAGAGAGATTTAAGCTGTCCCTGGGTGTAACGCTTAGAACCCTGTCTAAAGGGGTTTTAGTAATGTGAGTTCTAGAATAACCTTGTTAAAAATTTCATCTCTACTATGAAGGCCTGATGGGCAGGCCAAGGGCCACTCATTTAATGAGCACATCAACCTTCTTTTCTCCATCTCC
Organism: Mirounga leonina; assembly: GCF_011800145.1. NCBI lineage: Eukaryota > Metazoa > Chordata > Mammalia > Carnivora > Phocidae > Mirounga > Mirounga leonina. The sequence goes on along the minus strand of NW_023270807.1, from coordinate 86,272,094 downwards.
TCTGCTAAACTCTGGTTCAAGTCATCAAAATCTTTTACTCAGATGAGTATAAGAGTCTCCTAGAGGACCTTTTGTTCCCATTTCTGCCCTTCTAAAATCCATTTCCAACAGAGTGGCCCAAGTTATTCTCCTGCTTCAAATCCCTTAAAGCTTCCCATTATGTTTGATATAAAGTCCAAGTTCCTTATCATGGCTGGCATGACTCTACTTTGCTTACCACCTTCCAAGCACACTGGCCATGTCTGTGTCCCTCAATGACACCATATCATTGCTTACCTTGGGACCTTTGTCCCTGTTCTTTCTGTTTGGCTGCTTCTCTTTGGCTCTCTGCATGGTTGGCTCCTTATTTTTCAGGTCTGAGTTCAAACGTCACCTTCCATACAAGAACTTCCCTGAACATCCTCTTAGGAGTATTTTTGTCCCATCATCCCATTTTACTTATTAGTAATAAATAATAGAAGTCAACATTTACCAAATGTTTACCACAAATCAGACACTCTTGTCAGGATTTTCCAGATTAACCCATTTAATTCTAATAGCAACTTTGTGAGATAGGAATCTTACAGATAAGAAAACTGATCACAGAGAGATTAAGAAATGTGTTTCATTCAGAAAGTTGCTGTTCCAGTTGTCTATTGCTATGTAATAACCCAAAATAGTGACTTAAGTTATTTCTCTTATTTCTGTGGGTTGACGAGTTTCCGTGGGTGGTTCTTACTTGGGGTGTCTCATGTTGTCGCAGCCGGACGGTATCTGGAGCTGGAGTCATCTGAAGGCTTGATTAGGCTGAAAATCAAAGGTGACTTCTTTATTCACATATCCAGGGTCTCAGCAGGGATGGCTAGAACAGCTAGGGCCTGGCAGGGCATCTCTCTCTATACAGCCTCTCCACATGGCTTCCTCAGCCTGGCAGTCTCACGTGCCTGAACTTCTTACATGGTAGCCGGCCTCCTTCAGAGTGAACATTCTACAAGACACAGATGGAAGCTAAAAGTCTTCTTATGACCTAACTTCTGTCTCATTCTGTTGGTCAAAATCAAGTCATGGGGCCTTCCGAGAGTCAAGGGGAGGGACCTATACAATAATATGAATACCAGGAGGTATGGTTCATTGGCTGGGGTATGGATGGTTGATGTCATCCTTGGAGGCTGTTTACTACAGTGAATAAATGGCAAATCAAGGTTTAAACACAATCTGAGAGAGCCTTATTTTAAATAGCTAATATGTCCTCAAATTATTTCGTTTAATTGTGTTTACTTTATTGTTGTCTGTTGGCTCCCCTTCCTCCCTCCTCACTATAGTGAAAGTTTTAGGAGTTCAGGGACGTTGTGTCCCTTGCTCAGTTTTATGCTCAGAGCCTAGAGCAGGGCTGATATATAATATGCACTCAATAAATAGTTGGCAAATGAATGAATGAATGTAGACCATAGCATATGGAAGGTACACTGTAAACAGTAAGATATGCACATTATTTAGAGTCCTAACTCCAAAAATATGGTGGCTCAGACAAACTACAAATTTACTTCTCTCTCTCTCTCTCTTATCTGTGCAGACCTAGGCAGGTGGTCCAGGGTGGATGAGTGACTGCTCCACAAAGACACACTGAGACTCGGGTTCCTTCTGTCTTGTTACTCTGTTGTCCCGAGCGGAAGTGCCTACCCATAAATAGGTGAAGTCAGCTTACCTTTACCCTTAACACTTCTCAGGGAGGGGGAGAAAGAGGGTGAAGGGCAAGTGGATTTCTTATAATAAGATCTGGAAGTTAGACATATCACTTCTGCTCCTGTCATATTGGCTTCTTTAGCTGGAAAAGGAAAAGTTTGGAAATACAGTCTCTAAATATGCTCAGCTTAAACTCAGAGTTGGGGGAATCCATTAGTAAATAGAAGGAAAGCCAATTCAGTCTCTGGCAGTATATTTGTAGCATAAAGGATTAAGTTAACATATATGGAATAGTAGAATAGTTTGTTTGACTTTGATAGAAAAATGCAGATCACAATTCTATGAAGTTTAAAATTAGTTCAAATCAAGTATTAGTGGGCTTCAGTTCGTATTTGGAGCTCAGAAAAATATTTAATAACCTACCTTTGACTGTGTATGCAAGAACACTCATCAATGTGGGTCATTCCAACCAACATTGTCACTAATTTCTACTTAGTAAATGGCTTTATAAAGTTACTGTTTTTGAGGATAGACCAGTGAAAAATGTGCAAGTTGTTAAGGCTATTACTAACAACCATTAGCCTTCACTAAAGCCCTCTAAGTTGCTTGTTTAATTTCTATCAATTTCATCATGTGGTGGCAAGTTTGAGAGTAAGTGGAAAGCTTTTTTCTCTCTTTTTTATTTTTTATTTATTTTTTTAAAGATTTTTATTTATTTATTTATTTGACAGAGAGAGCGAGCACAGATAGTCAGAGTGGCAGGCAGAGGGAGAGGGAGAAGCAGGCTCTTTGCCGAGCAGTGAGCCTGATGCGGGGCTCGATCCCAGGGCCCTGGGATCATGACCTGAGCTGAAGGCAGATGCCCAACCGACTGAGCCACTCAGGAGCCCCTCTCTCTTTTTTTTAAAAAAATTATTTTTCTGACATACTTTCAAGATGTGATAATAGTTTACTGTCTCAGGTTGGGCTGCCATAGCAAACTTATGTTCTTATAGTTCTGGAGGCTGGAAGTCCAAGATCAGGCTACCAGCATGGTTGGTGTCTGGTGAGAGCTCTCTTCTTGGCTTGCAAATGGCTGCCTTCTCCCTCTATCTTCACATGGTCTTCCCTCTGAGTATATGCAATGAGAGAGATCTTTCTCTCTTCTTCTTATAAGGCCACCAATCCTATTGGACCTACTCTTATGACATCATAACCTTAATTACCTCCTAAAAGTCTTATCTCCAAATGCAGTCACAGTGGGGCTAGGGCTTCAACATATGAATTTGGCAGGGCAGAGGAGAGAACACAAATCAGTCCATAGCGTTTATCTTTAGAAATTGTAACTGGAAAAATGTGTTTTTTAATTCATTATTATTTCCAACTTCCAAATTACTCAGGATTAAGAAAAGATATGCCTAGGACACTTGTGTCATTTGAGGGCTTACTGTATATCAATGTCGTTATACCAGGGTCAGTGCCAACAATAAGAATAACAAATTTCCAGCATTGTTTGTCTCAGTTTTCTTTTTGAGGACACTAGGAGGAAGAGCTTTAAATCCAGATTCATGGTCTATGACGAGGAGGGTCATCTGATACTCATTCCTAAAATTTGCAAAGGGTAATCCTCCTAGAGAAAGTGGGACCATTCTTTAGTCAGAAGCTCTAAATCAATTCTAAAGAACCCATTAGTAGAAGAATCTAGGAATTCTTTATCTGGTGCCTTTGAGTATACCACACAGCTCCCACACAGAAATAGACATGGGTTAGATCAATTCAGTAATAAAATTTGCCAAACGTTTTTGGGGGATTACTTATAGACAAAACAAACAGTGGATTAACTACACTGGGGTCTTTTTAACTGGTCACTGTGACATATTTTAGACAAAGCCAGTATTATTTTCAGCTAGAATGTTAGGCAGATACAATAACTTCCCCTCACATGAATAAGCGAGTTCTTTTTTCTTTTAACCCAATTGCAAAACTGACCACAATGAGATAATCCACCCAAAAAAGGTAGAGTAAAACACTTCTCAAATGAATTTTGGCAGAAGAGTGAACTAAGTGTTAAATGGACAATATAATGCTCACATCCCACTGAATTATAAAAACATGAATGTCCTTAAAATGATCATGAGTTTTGCTCTTCTTATCCTTTTCTCTTAAGTCGCTGTAACAGAGTAGAACACTTTTGTATTGTGTATGAAGAGACCAGGTCCAACTTCTGCTTACACAACTAACTAGTCATGTGAACTCGAACAAATCTCTTAATTTAATTTTGCTGGGTTTCAGTGTCCTGTTTAACATGGTGACAGCAGGGATGGACCCAATATTTGGGGTGCATTAATGGAGATGATATATGTAAAGTGATTTAGTTTAGTGCTTAACATGTAGTAAACACTTATAAATATTGGTGATGGTAGGTGTTATGATAATCATCTCTAAGGCTCTTTTTGACAGTAGCATTCTGGATTTTTTTTTTTTCATTTTCACTTTGGGATAGAGGTAGAATTATAAGAGATATAAGCCTTTGAATAAGAATAACAACAACACACAACAAACAAATACCTTCTCTAAAAACAAAACCCTAAAAAAGTGTGTATGGTCAAGGAGGAGGAGTAGTTTCAATAAAACCTAGAATTCTCTTATTTTGGATGAAAAGCAGCTGTGGTCTCAGTCATAAAATTAAAATTCTATTCAGTATTAAGTTATGACTACTTTAATCTTTCCCTTTACTTCCTGGTGATTTGAAGGATTGTTTCATTAACAATCATTCTCCCCTCCCCCCACAAAATTTAATTTGTTTAGTCCAGATCATGGTGGAACAAAGATACAGTATAGTAAGGGCCTCACAGTAAGTCAGTTATATCACCAAGCATTTGACCCTGGAGAAAAAAATCACAACTTTCTACTATGCAAGTAACTTTGCTTTTTTTAAAAAAAAAAACAAAACAAAAAACTATCACCGAAGATTAAATGTTAGATACAACCACTTTTATTTGGGGTGGTTATTTTAAAATTGATACTGGGTTAGCATCCCTTTTGAATTTTTTTGTGACTTTTAAGAAATGTTAAAATTCTATTAATAAATGATTTTCCCTTTTGCCTGGGTATGGGTACATTCTAAATCATTGCTTAGGTTTCTTACAAAAGAAAATGAACTATTTATAACAAACATGATCTGCTTCCTATTTTTGGTTTAGTATTACCAACTTCGAAAATTTTAGATCTCAGTAAAACAAAACAAAACAAACAAACAAACAAAATTGTTCTCACCAACAGCTAAAATGATCACATCCTAGAATCCTGGCTTCCAAGTTCATTCTCATAGAGAAAGGCCAATACCTTGAATAACCCTTATCTTTGGTATTCATGACTGACAAACAAATTCAGAGATTTTAAAGCACAAGACTTGTCCTCATTTCCTAGGCCTGCTATAACCAATTACCATAAACTGAGTGACTTAAAACAATAGAAATTTATTCTCTCACAGTTCCTGAGTCCAGAAGCTGAAAATCAAGATGTTCATAAGGCCATGTTCCCACTGAAAGCTCTAGAGAAGTATCCTTCCTTGCCTCTTCCAGCTTCTGGTGGCCCCATGTGTTTCCTTGCTTGTGACCACATTTTTTGCTCTTCATCTTACCATCACAGGGACTTCTCTCTGTGTTTCTGCATCCTTTCCTGTCTTTTATAATCATACTCTCATTAATTTAGGGCACACTCTAGTCCAATATGATCTCATCTTGATTCTTACCTTAATTATATCTACAAAGATTCTATATCTGGATAAGGTCACATTCTGAGGTTCTGGGTGGACATGACTTTTGGGGAGATACTTCAACCCACTAGAAGTCTCCATTTTGTGATTTACACTACATATAACCATGACCAAGAGTCTCAAATTGGGTCCCCATGGACTGAAAAAATACTAGTGGATAAAAGAATATATTTAGTCATTTATTTGCATAATGAAGAAATTTAGACTTACATTAGATCTTTATATATATGGAAAATGCAGCCAAACTTTACTTCTAGTGATGAGGGAGGAACCCCCAATCAATAAACCAAACATACAATAATGCTTTTTAAAGTGACACTCTTTTTTTTTTTTTAAAAGATTTTATTTATTTATTTGAGACAGGGAGAATGAGAGACAGAGAGCATAAGAGGGAGGAGGGTCAGAGGGAGAAGCAGACTCCCTGCCGAGCAGGGAGCCCGATGCGGGACTCGATCCAGGGACTCCAGGATCATGACCTGAGCCGAAGGCAGTCGCTTAACCAACTGAGCCACCCAGGCGCCCTAAAGTGACACTCTTAAATAAAAGTTTTAAACTTACAGAACAGAAGGAAAATAATCATATCTTTTTAATAATATATTTACATCTGATTTCCCATTAAATGGGGACAGGTAATAGAATCATGAAGCCTCGATTTTAATGTTACTCAAATACATACTTTATTATTTTAATTTTTATATATGTATTTATATTCATATACATTTCAAGTATTATGAAAGATCTAGTCTTAAAAATAGATATAAGAACTGAACCAACTATTGCATGTATTGTTCATTATTTTGCCTTTAAGCCAAAATTTTTAAAATTAGTCTATAGTTATATTAAGAAAAGCATGAAACACTTAAGAGTTTCACCTTTGAATTTTTTATCTCTACCAAGTAACTATTTGATTCCAATTATTTTGTATTCTTAGCTCTCTCTTAAATTGCCTTTCTTTAAAAAGTGTTCAAAGTCTTGCAGCAATGTCCACAATAGCCAAATTATGGAAAGAGCCCAGATGTCCATCGACAGGTGAATGGATAAAGAAGATATGGCATACGCACACACACACACACACACACACTCTGGAATATTACTCAACCAACAAAAAGGAGGAAATCTTACCATTTACATTGGTGTGGATGGAGGGTATTATGCTGAGTAAAATAAGTCAATCAGAGAAAGACAATTAGCATATGGTTTCACTTGTATGTGAAATTTAATAAACAAAACAAAGGAACATAGGGGAAGGGAAGGAAAAATAAAATAAGATGAAGTCAGAGAGGAAGACAAACCATAAGAAACTCTTAACTATAGGAAACAAACAGGGTTGTTGGAGGGGAGGTGGGTGGGAGGATGGGGTAACTGGGTCATGGACATTAAGAAGGGCATGTGAGGGGTGCCTGGGTGGCTCAGTCGTTAAGCGTTTGCCTTTGGCTCAGGTCATGATCCCGGGGTCCTTGGATCGAGCCCTGCATTAGGCTCCCTGCTCTGCAGGAAGCCTGCTTCTCCCTCTCCCTCTGCCCCTGCTTGTGTTCCCTCTCTCTCTGTGTTTCTTTTTCTGTCAAATAAATAAATAAAATCTTAAAAAAAAAAAAAAAGAAGGGCATGTGATGTAATGAGCACTGGGTATTATATGCAACTGAGAATTTACTGGACTCTACATCTGAAACTAATGACACATTATATGTTAATTAATTGAATTTAAATAAAGTAAGTTATAAAAAAGAAAGTGTTCAAAGTCAACATCTAATGCTGGATAATCTTAGAATAAATATGGTACCCCTCCTCATTCCTTGTGGACTTTTATCTATTGGATCAAAATCTCATAGACTTCCCAAATAATAGATAGCCTTAGAAATAGTTTGCAAATTTGGTGGCATTTCTTTTGTTTTCCTATTTATGATAATTTTTTTTTCATTGTGAAAGAAGTCTGATGAAACAGATTTCTTTCTTTCTTTTTTTCCTTTGTGTTCTTTCAGTTGTGTTATTACTTCTACACTGAAACGTCAGGATATGCTCTCTTTTTTAGATTTAAAAATCTTAATTTAAAAGATGACATCAATATGGTACAACCAATGAAAATTTATTCTGGGCACAGGTAAACGTCTGTGTTATTTGGCTATTTGGTGGAAGCTAGAGCCAGTGAGGACCTGGGTCCACTCCAACCAGCTGCTCTGCCCAGCTCAAGTGCTCTTCTGTCCTCATCTCTGCTCACAGAACCTAGCTCACCACTGGAACAGCTAACGGAATTTCCCTTCTTTTTCATGATACAGCAAATCTTGGGAGTACACAATATTTTCTTCTTTTTTAAAAATTTTAAAAAGATTTTATTTATTTGAGAGAGAGGGTGAGCGACAGAGAGAGCACGAGTGGGGTGGAGGGACAGGGAGAGAGAGAGAGAGAGAGAAGCAGACTTCCCGCTGAGCAGGGAGCCCCACTCGGGGCTCTGGGATCATCATGACCTGAGCCAAAGGCAGATGCTTAACTGACTGAGCCACCCAGATGCCCCACAACATTTTCTTCTTAACACTGACAAATACAAATTAAGAAAAGAATGAATAACTGCTCTTTATAAGAGCCATTCATGGTAAAATTGAAAATAAGTAAATCAAATACAAACACAGTTACAAATGAAAGAAGGGTGTGTTTGAATCAAGGATTCCATTGTGAAAATATAAATTTGCAAAACATTAATTTAAAGGTGTTCTGAAAGCAAGAGACCAGATATTTATTCTGGCATTTGCCTTTAATTATGGCATTTATGATATTCGGTTGAGATTATTATTTAATAGTTTTAAATATCAGATTCTAGTCTCAGTGAACTTTGGGGCTGATTTCAACTTTAGCATGGAAATAAAAGCATATTTCTCTTCTTTCCTTGCAGGATATTGTTAGGACAAAAGTTTTTGGCTTGGACTGTAGATTCGTAGAAATTATGGAATGACTTCAGTGGTATAGATAGAGCATGGGACATCACACAATGAGCTTTCTGGTGTCTATGAATTTATATTTTAATGCTTTGCAGTGTTTTGGGAAACATAATTGCAGTACATGACCTTGATGGGTTGAAGAATAGGGTAGAGATGACAAGCAAACACTTTTCTTCTACAGTTTTCTTTTTATCATTGGGTCTTTGGTGAGATACGAGAACTGATTTAGATCTTGAACAGCAACTTATACTAACAGAAACCCACTAAATTGGTGGGAGAAATACTAAAACCTGACCTTCCTGAGACATTCTTTAGGTGTGTTATCATCATTAAATTATTTAGTGATGTTTGGTTCAGCTGTGTTCTTTTATTTAAAAAATAGAACATATATAAAAACAACTCATGTTGTATTAGACGTTATCTTCAGTACTAGAGTGTTATTGACACAAGCCATGTGAAACTAGTTAAAAGAATATTGTTATCTTAAGCTTCTGTAGATTTTTTTTTTTATCCTTTACCTATAAAAAATATAGGAATAAAACATTCTTTCTCACACCCCAGAATGGTCATGAATTTTTAAAGCAAGTGATTGGTATTTGTTTTGTTTTGTTTTGTTTTGTTTTAATTATTCCAAGTGCCCTAGAAACTCATTTCTATTGAGAAACCAAATACCTGGACCAATATTCTTTTTTTCATAATATAAAAAAAGAAATGTCATGCAAACAGGCTGATGGCTAGTTGTAAGCTGGCAGCACTCTCTGTCATCCTACAATTTTCTCTACAGGGAAAACGTTGAAAGTGATGATGCCTTTTCTTTGACTGCTTGTTTCTGGAATGTTAAACTCTCAACCAACACACTTCACTTACATTGTTTCTGTCTATATAAAACCATTAGGGGGAACTTTCAATAGTAGGATAACCCAGTGCCAGTTTTTTTCCCCCCTGAAATATAAAGATAACTGATAAAACTGGTATTTTGGGAAAAAGCTTAAATGATGTAAACAGTTGCCTTTCTTCTCTGTTAGACAAATATAATTATAAATTAAAAAATATTTTTGAATATTTTAGCTTTTTTATATTTCTTATCTTTTAGTTTTAGGTCTCGTCCATATTCAGGTAAAAATGCTCTGTTTTATTTAAAATTATATCCAAAAGAGGGGGCCAAATTGTCTTTTTATTTTTGGCTTTTTTTAGTTGCTTTCCTTTGAAGGCATGTTTGGTGCGTGATGTTCTACTCAATTAACAACTACCACATCACAAACCAAGCTTAGCCGAGAGCTGCAAACTAGTGGAAACAAACAAACAAAAAAACTTAAGTGCCTCTGACAAAACAAGAGAGGGTTTAAAAAGAGTAGGCAAGGCGTAAGTTATCATGAGGGCTGGGGGTAACTCTATAGGGTAAGTAGCTATTGACCTGTCCACGGAGTTACTGAAACCTCTCCTGGAGCTCCAGGAAGGAAAATAAAGTGTTAGTAGAAGTTTCCTGTAATCCTTCCTCTTCATGACATAGGATCCCTTGGGAAATCTGCTGCTATTTTAGGATTTCTCTACTTCTATGTGCAGCAGTGGTTATCTTTCCAATGTCATGTTCTAGGTCCCTTAGCCAAGTAATCCAACTCATTCTTACTGACATGCCATCTCCATGGGCAGGTCTTGCCCAGATGCCTATCTCTCATATGTAAGTTTTCCTTTTAAATGGACTCATTAAATGTCCATGTAAATGTTAAAATTTAGCTGACTGAAGCTGTTTCTTCAAAAGCCCAAACAACTTACGATTGCATTAAGTAAATCAAACACACAAACAATAAAAGAATCAGATTTAATATTTTAGAGACATTATGAGAGCATTTTAAATTTTGGAGTATTATTTGGAGTATTTCATTATTTTCTGGGGTATATTTTAAAATTATTTTTAGAGTATATTTTGGAGTATTTTAAAATATTCTTGGAGTATATTTTGGAGTATTTAATTATTGAAGTATTATTTAAATAAAATTCACCCTTACAATTCAATGATTTTCATAAATGTACAGAGTTATGCAGTTATCACTACAATCCAATTTTAGACCATTCCCATTATTCCAAAAAGTTCCCACTTGCCCATTTGCAGTTAATTTTCACTCCTGCCCCCAGCCCTAGGCAATCATTGGTCTGCTTTCTGTGTGTGTAAATTTGCCTTTTCTAGACACATTATATAATTTATAAATCACATAAATCAGAAAATATATGATTCTTCCCTTGCATTTTCCTTTTTTCACTTAGCATAATGTTTTTGAGGCTCATCCATATTATAGCATATATTAGTATTGTGTTCCTTTTGACTGGTGAATGATATTCTTGCATTTTAAGTTTTAACCAGGTATTTGGCATAATATGGAAACACAGAGCCAACTAAAGGACAGAACTTTGACTTTAGTGTTAATTTAATGTTAATACTTTAGTATTGCAACCATATGCTATGTGTTTTAAAGAGAAACAGTGAGATAAGTGCTTTCTCTTCATTTTTGAAAACTGTAAGGGAATATGATGACTAGTTTCTCATAGTTTCTATTTAGATTTCCTATGGAAATAACACTGCAGTTTGTTCTGGGAAGGCTGTAATAGAGTTAGCAGCTTTTTAAATATGTATCAGTGACTCCTGAGAGATAAACTGTGTTCCTACCATGATCTCTTTATACAGACACTGGCTGGGATATATTCTTCCCACCTCTAGTCCCCCAGGATATAGTTGGTATGAAGAAAGAGAAAAAAAAGTGAGTAACACTATAAGACAGAAAACAAAGGCTTAAAATTACACAGCAGGGAAAATTACACAAACTACAGTTACACTCAACATTATGGATTAATCACAGGAATGAAATGTTGAATGAAAAATCAAGCCACAGAAGACTCACTATGACTGTTTAGGGAATATATATATATATATATATATATAGCTATATAGAAACACAAAACTCAGAATAGTGATTTTATCTAAGGGTAGTAGAAGAATGTTTCTGAGCGAGCACAAAACTAGATTCACTGGTATATTAAATAGATTCTAGGTATTTTCCTTCATGTGTCTGGTGAGGGTCTGCTTCCTGGTTCTGCCTTTTCCTTGTGTTCTCACCTGGTAAGAGGGGCTAAGGAGTTCTGTAGGGTCTTTATTATCAGGCCACTAATCACGTTCATGAGGGTTCTGCCCTCATGAACTGGTCACCACACCTCGCCTCCAAATACCATGACATTGAGGATTAGCTTTCAACATATGAATCTGAGGGGAAAAATAAGCGTTCAGTCTATAACAGTGGTTTTTATTAGTATGTTCATAACTTACATATGTATAGTATAAATTTCTTTTGTGTGGATTAAATATTATATAATTATATCCTTGTGTGATATAAACCATGAAACAAGCCTGATACAACCCACATGTTTTATGAAGTCATTAACTTACCATGTCTTCTCAAATTACGTGGAAATAGATTTTTATTTCTAATAAAGCCATTCTTTGATAGTATTAAATATTTCAAATGTTAACCTTCAAAAGTAAATCTGCTATCCCATCTCCAGCAGTATGCCAGGAAGAACTACCTGTTGAAAGTGATAACTTTAGTGAGGCCAAACAATTTTTTACAGACTGAATATCTTTGGGGTTCACTGCCTTTGGGATTGATTATCCAGTTCTCTTCCTCATTCACCTTTTGGGACTTTTCATTACTCATTAAGCACCTCCATTAGAGAGGAGGGAAAGGAAAGGAGAGGAGGTGAAATTCAAAACGCCCAATGTTATTTCAGTGTTGGTTAGCAGGCTGGACTGGTAAGAGCTATTGGACAGGCGCTGAAATTAATGGCTGTGCTAAATATTTTTGGTTATCTGTGAAATTCACTTTAAGGTGTTTTTTTCTTACATTTTTTAGATAGAGTTCCAAATAAAAATGGGCCTTTTGGATGGGTTCTGCATCAAGTGACAGAAAACCCATCATGATACATACAAGGGGAAATTTATTGGCTCTTACAGCTGAAAAGCCCAAGGATATAGTTGGGTCAGTACACCCAGGTTTATGCACTTAAATTCATCATTAGAACTCAACCCATATTTCTCCTCTGCCTCCTGGGGGGTTGACTTCTGTATCAGGCTCCAAAGGGAATCAGAATCACTGCCTCAAAGTTTGAACACACTTACACCCATGTATTACCTCAGTGGAAAAGGGAGGAATGCTCTTTTCCCACAACTCCAGCAAAAGAGCTCATGGCGACACAGTGACTCTGACAGGCTCACTGAATACCACACAGACTTAACCCTGAAAAAGTCTGTGGTTACCTGCTCTTTCTAGTCTTCCTCTAGGTAAAGATAAAAACTTTGAGCAGGTCAGGGCACCTGGGTGGCTCAGGCAGTTAAGTGTCTGCCTTCAACTCAGGTCATGATCCCAGGGTCCTAGGTTTGAACCCCATGTCTGGCTCCTTGTTCAGCGGGGAGCCTGCTTCTCCCTCTCCCCCTTACTCATGCTCTCTCTCACTATCTCTCTTTCTCTCAGATAAATAGATGAAATCTTTAAAACTAACACACACACAAAAAAACACACATTGAGCAGGTCATATCTGTGACCTTCACTTTCACTTCTCATCCTTGTAATCAGGATTCTTTCCTTACCAGTATTCTGAACTTGCTCTTTTAAGGCCATCAGCAATTTCTGATGATAAAAGCAATGGTCTTTTCCTGGTTTACATCCTCTTTGGTTTCTTCATACAGCATTGGTTTATTATAAAAATTATATATGTTTTATTACAATTGCACCCAAGTAATGTGTAAGTATGGTTCAAACAAAGCAGAAATATCTCAATCAAAAAATGAAGTCGCACGTCGTACTTTTTCCAATGTCCTCTTTCCCAGTGTCGGGGTCACCAAGTACTGAAAGTTCACCAACTACTGTGTTCTATGTCTCTCTCTCTCTCATCTATCTATCATCTATCTATCTATCTATCTATCTATCTATCTATCTATCTATCTATCATCTATCATCTATCTACCTAAATACAGGCATATCTTGCTTTATTGCACTTTGCAGATATTGGTTTTTTTTTTTTTCTTCATAAATTGAAGGTTTGTGCCATCCCTGCATCAAGCAAGTCATTCATTACCATTTTCCCAATTGCATTTGCTCACTTTCTGACTCTGTGTCACATTTTGGTAATTCTTGCAATATTTCAAACTTTTCATTATTATTATATTTGTTATGGGGATCTGTAATCAGTGATCTTTGATGTTACAATGATCTTTGATCCATTGTAATTGTTTTTGGGCACCATGAGCCGAGCCCATAAAAAAGAGTGAACTTAACTGAGAAATGGATGTGCTCTGACTGCTCCATTGACCATCTCCTGCCCTGTCTCTCCACCCCTTTCTTTTTCTCTTTCTCTCTCTCCTGTCAGGTTTCCCTATTCCCTGAGATGCAACAGTATTGAAGTTAGGCCAGTTAATAACCCTACAATGGTCTCTAAGTGTTTAAGTGAAAGGAAGAGTCACACGTCTCTCACTTTAAATCAAAAGCTAGAAATGATTACACTCAGTGAAGAAGGCACATTGAAAGCTGAGATAAGCCAAAAGCTAGGCATCTTGCACTGAGCAGTCAAGTTGTGACTGCAAAGGGAAAGTTCTTGAAAGAAATTAAAAGTGCTACTCCAGTGAATTTACACTCATGATAAGAAAGTGAAATAGCTCATTGCTGAAAGGAGAAAGTTTGAGTGGTCTGGATAGAAGATCAAGCCAGCCACAACATTCCTTTCAGCCAAAGCCTACTCCAGAGCAAGGCCTTAACTCTCTTCAATTGTGTGAAGGCTGAGAGAGGTGAGGAAGCTGCAGAAGAAAAGTTTGAAGCTAACAGAGGCTGGTTCATGAAATTTAAGGAAAGAAGCCCCTCAAGAACATTAAGTGCAAGGTGAAGCAGCAGGTGCTGATGTAGAAGCTGCGGCAAGTTATGCAGAAGATCTAGCTAAGATCATTCATGAAACTGGCTACACTAAACAGATATTTCATATAGCAAAACAGCCTTCTATTGGAAGAAGATGCCATCCAGCACTTTCACAGCTAGAGAGAAGTCCCTGCCTGGTTTTCAAAAGACAGGCTGGCTCTCTAGTTAGGGGCTAACTGCAGCTGGTGACTTGCTATTGAAACCAATGTTCACTTACCATTTGGAAAATCCTAGGGCCCTTAAGAATTATGCTAAATCTACTACGGCTGTATTCTATAAATGGAATAATAGAGCCTGTATGATAGCATATCTGTTTACAATATAGTTTACTGAATATTTTAAGCCCGCTGTTGAGACCTACTGCTCACACACACACACAAAAAAAAGGATTCCTTTCAAAATATTTCTGCTCATTAACAGTGTCCTTGGTTATCCAAGAGCTCTGATGGTGATGTAATATTTCCATGTCTGCTAACGCAATATCTTTTCTGCAGCCTGTGGATCAAGGAATCACTTTGACTTTCAAGTCTTATTATATAAGAAATATATTTTGTAAGGCTATAGCTGCCTTAGATGGTGATTCTTCTGATGGATCTGGGAAAAGTACATTGAAAACCTTCTGGAAAGAATTCACCATTCTAGAAGCCTCTAAGAACATTCATGATTCATGGAAGGCGTCAAAATATCCACATTAACAGGAGTTTAGAAGAAGTTGATTCCAACCCTCATGGATGACTGTGAGGGGTTCAGGACTATAGTGGAGGAAGTAACCACAGACGTGGTGGGAACAGCAGGAGAACTAGAATTAGCAATGGAGACTGAAGATGGGACTGAATTGCTGTGATCTCCTGATCAGTCTTGAACGGATGAGGAGCTGCTGCTTATGGATGAGCAAAAAAGGTGGTTTCTTGAGATGGAATTTATTCCTAGTGGAGCTGCTGTGAAGATTATTGAAATAACAAAAATAGAATTTAGAATATGACACACACTTAGCTGATAAAGCAGCACAGTTTGAGACGACTGACTCCACTTTTGAAAGAGGTTCTACTGTGGACATCTCAGCTCCTTCCCCAGTTTCGCTATTGTGGACATTGCTGCTATGAACATTGGGGTGCATGTGCCCCTTCTTTTCACTACATCTGTATCCTTAGGGTAAATACCCATTAGTGCAATTGCTGGGTTGTAGGGTGGCTCTATTTTTTTAATTATGTTATGTTAATCACCATACATCATTAGTTTTTGATGTAGTGTTCCATGATTCATTGTTAAGGGGTGGCTCTATTTTTAATGTCTTGAGGAACCTCCACACTGTTTTCCAGAGTGGCTGTTCCAACTTGTATTCCCACCAACAGTGTAAGAGGGTTCCCCTTTCTCCATATCCTTGCCAACATTTGTTGTTCCCAGGCTGTTTTTTTTCTTTTTAAAGATTTATTTATTTTAGAGAGAGAGAAAGAGAGAGAGAGAGCACAACCATGAGGGGCACAGGGAGGAGGAGAGAGAATCTCAAGCAGACTCTGCACTGAGCAAGGAACCCAATACAGGGCTCGATCTCATGACCAGAGATCATGACCTGAGCTGAAACCAAGAGTTGGATGCTTAACCGACTGAGCCACCCAGGTGTCCCTGAAAATTTTTTGTTAAAATATAGGTTTTTTATTTATTAGTTGTATAATGTTTGTTTTAAAAATACGATAAAATTAATAAACTTAATAAACTGACAATATCAAAGTACAAACAATAGGGATTATTCTTGCCCAAGCAGGACTCTTCCTTAAATATATCAAATAATGCTATAAATATGCCTGATAACCTATGCCTATTGTCCATGCCTCAGGCCCCTTTCATCATTTGGCAAATGTTTATTAGAATTTTCCACATGTCAAGTAACAGACAAGGCCCTGTTGACTTTATCACTCACCTGCCTCTTGAGCCTCTTCATCTCCATCTGACTCATGAGGTTGGAATTCAAGATGCTTAGTTAGCCACGGCACAGAGTTTGAGGCAGTGGGCTCTGCTTGCAAACTGCAAATCAGCAGATGCCAATACTGGATGGACTTCTTTTTTCTCCTTTCATTTTACCCATGTTTTGCATTCAAACATTTCTCTGACGAATTATTTTATAGATTTAAATTTGTGCTTCAAATAAAAAAATGAGTTTGTTTGACTGCAAAATAGGTCTTAAGCAAAAAAGGATCTTTAATTTCCGGTGGCCCTTATTCTCTTTCAGTGAACTGACCGCTGGAGAGAAATAGGTACCGTGAGCGAAAGCGCACAGTCCAGTCTGGAACCAGATGGATGGATCATCCCACTTCTGCTTGTCGCTGGCTATAGGAGAGATTGGGCATGATTAACCTCTTTTAGCTTTACAGGATTGTTACAAAGATGAAATGTTATCACACACACACACAAACACACACACACGCATACACACACTAGTGCATTCTAAGTGCTCAGTAGGTATTAACTCTTACTTGACATACTCTATTTTGTGTTTTTTGAATGCTCTATGTGAAGGTTCCTTTCTCTTCCATTTTCTCTAGGTAAAACATATTATTTCTCTGATCATTTAGATATATATCTTAACCTAAAGTTTCTAGAGAAATTAATCATTATAGTGTGTGAAATGTGAACTTTTAGTGAATTGTAAGCAATCAGCTCCAATCCTATGTGTTTGAGCAAATCCACTTAGCACAAAAATCCCTATATAATAAAATAAAGCCCATGGTATTAATTGATGTATTTCAATCAACACTGACTAAAACACTAATTTCAAGACGACTAAAATATTTGAGCAGTTTTTTAAATTTTTATTATAACAGGATTACATCTGTATCATTGTTATAATCTTGAGGGAACTACTAAGCTTTGTTATACAAATATAAGATCACCTTTCTGCCATATAACATTTAAAGAAGTTTAAAGCAAAGGAGTAGGGGCGCCTGGGTGGCTCAGTTGGTTAAGCGACTGCCTTCGGCTCAGGTCATGATCCTGGAGTCCCAGGATCGAGTCCCACATCGGGCTCCCTGCTCGGCAGGGAGTCTGCTTCTCCCTCTGACCCTCCCGACCCTCCCCCCTCTCATGCTCTCTCTCTCTCTCAGTCTCTCTCTCTCAAATAAATAAATAAAATCTTTAAAAAAATAAAAAATAAAAAAGAAAGCAAAGGAGTATATTTGAAAAATCTGTGCCCTGTGCCTTTCAAAAGATCTAATTTCACTATGACAAAATTATATTTTGTTTTTTCAATGCATTTGGTAATTTCATAGAAATACAGGTCTATATACTCCTTTTAATAACTTTTCTATATTAGATATTAAGAAATTACAAGATTACAAATTCATCTCATCAATATTAGTTTCCAAAAATATTCTTTTTATTTAAAAAGCAGTACATAATTTGCACCAAGGTGTGAAGGACTGTCTGGTTTGCTCTCAGGAGTTACTTGTTTATTAAGAGCAAATGTGGTAATTTGGAAAATCTCTGATTCCCAGAGAAATATTTATACCACATGGGCTGAGTACTTGACATATGTCATCACAATTAATCTTCCAATATTGTTTCTAGGTGGGTATTATTGTCTCTCTTTAGAGACATAAGACTAATACAGTGATTTTCTGGCTAAGTTCACTCATTTAAGTAGCAGGGAGAAACTGATGGAACCCATCCTCTTTTGACTGATACTTCTCCACGGCCTCATACTGCTTCCTAATGACCCATTTCTTTTTCTTTCTTTCTTTCTTTCTTTCTTTCTTTCTTTCTTTCTTTCTTTCTTTCTT